>NC_137113.1:9316056-9838556 GCF_949357685.1 Gobio gobio | reverse complement strand
AAGGGCCCTATTTTAATCTGAGCGCATGGTCTGAAGCGCATGGTGCACTTAGGGCGTGTCCGAATCCACTTTTGCTAGTTTAATGACGAAAAGAAAACAGTCTGCGCGCCCGGCACATGGTCTAAAAGGGTTGTAGCTAGTCTCTTAATGAGTAATGGGTGTGTTTTCGGAGTAACGTGCAATAAACCAATCATCTCATCTCCCATTCCCTTTAAAGGCCACCTTACACCCATGGCGGATTCACTATTTACATGGTGGAATTTGCGAGCGGAAAGACTGAACTACTGAACTGTTGGTTTGCTGCTGTAAGTGTATCTGCGCGTTGTGCACCCGCCTATAGGTGCATATTACTGCCCAATTGACTTTAGACCAGGTTTTTGTTGGTCAATGGTGCAGTCGTTTTCAGTTGCCTCAAAATAGCAATGGCCCAACAATACGCCTGAATACACCTTGTTTTCAGACCAGCACGCCCATGGACGAACAGATGGACGCGAGTGCATATGCTATTTAAACAACGTTGGCGCTGGACGTGAAAATAACTGCGTCTGGGCTGAAACTACCAAAAAACACTTGCGTGGCATTGCACTAGGTGTATGATAGGGCCCAAAGACTGAATCGCAAACTCCTCCCCCATATGCCATTGGTTGTAAAAACAGATCGATCCACCCCCAAACTCACATAATTGGTTGAGCCTGTGTTGCTGAGTAAAAAAGAGAAATGTTTTGACAGCGCCAGTTTAGACTTTTTGACAAAATCAACCCACATACTTATAAACCATATTACGTATTATTTATAAACTATACTTTATACTTTATTTTTTTAACTGTATCACTCAACAAAAGTAGCTCTTTATTGGCTAAACATGATTCAATCACGGACAGGGGTTACACGTGATTGAAACAAGTAAAACCCAATAGAATTAACCATGTACAACTAACTAGAATCAATGGTGTTCATTTAACTTTAATTAATCATTTTAGTTTAGCTTAAATGGTTTTCATTTAAATTGAATAATTCAAATAATCCAATACAATTAATGCGTCTTGTTTAGTCTTGTGTAAAAAAAAAGTAATATTTAGTTTGTTATTGGCAGTCCAGACGTGATACTGGTTTCATCCAGAGCACTACCATAGTGGTTACTTTATTATTTAAGCAATTGAAATTCTTGTTAGCAGGTCAGCAACCCAAGCACAAGCTCAGCACTTCACCACAATAGTAACCCCCAAAACCACTAACATAACCAGTAGAACATTAAACATTAACAAGTCTCTCCAATTTCTTATCTTGCTAAAACTTTATTTCAACATTTACTCTCCCAATTCAGCCCCTTTACAAACATGATGGGAAGTGAAGGTCCTGTTTGATTTGGCTACTTGATTGAAACATGTTATTTTAAAATGAAAACATCAAGTCAAAGAGTATCTCTTTCAAGTCAATTTTCCATGAGGCAATTATATTTGATCCAGAAACCTGATACAATGCCGTTAAATCAAAATTAATTGTTTAAATGAAGTAAACAGGATTTTTTAAATGTCCTTTCTAAGTTTGATATGTTAAATAAAATGCTCCAGTTTCCTCAGGTTTTAAAGCTGAAGTTATACAGACATTTGATATAAAAACAAAATAATTCTATAACATACAGTCATTTACAGGCATTAACTGTATTTCATTTCGAGGTTGTCCTTTTATTGTTCCTGGTTTCACACAAGCGAGAAGCGATCCAATTAAGGACTCCTTCAGTCTGAACCTCTTCAGTCGGAAGGTATTGCTCTTTGTAGGGAGTGCGGCACGGGGATGTGCAACTCATAATGGACCACACTCAAGGAATCAAATGCCAATCGGGTTGCCAGGACAACTCAGACCAGCAAACCAGCTGGTTTTGACGCACAAAGGACTCCGCTTCCTAGAGCTGCTGAGATGCCATCAGAGATTTCAGAAGCATTGAGTTCACTCCGAGATGAGAGAAAGAGAATGAGAAAAACCAAAATAATGAAGCAAAACTGTATTCTGAGCTTCTGAACCCTGCTGAATTTGTCTCCCGCAATGGGATACTGATGGAATCTATACATGTCTACCAGAGAGACCCAAAAAAAGCTAAAGATAAGCTAAGAAAGTTCACTAACCAGAACAGATGAGCATGAGAATGTTTCTCACTGATGTCTTTCCTGATTTTTTTTCTTCAGGTCATTCAGACAATCACTGCTGTGGATAAAGATGATTTTGCCAACGGAAAAGGATTTTCCTTCTCTTTTCCCGGAGGAGTTCCTGCCAACCCCAACTTTACAATTAAAGACAATGAAGGTATGCAACAACATTTTATTTAAATTGTCTGTATTTATTCTGGGTCCATTTTGAGTGTATGTACAGGGGTTGCCTCTTTCACAGTCATGGAAACCTGGAAATGTCAGGATATTCGTGATTTACAGGCTTTTTGGAAAAAAAAAATTTAGTGATAAGTCTAAAATATTTCATCAACTAGTTGCTATCTTGGAGTGTTGTCTCTATAAAAATGATATTTAAAAATCATTGTCTATTAATCACAAACAACTGGAAAAGTCATTGAAATTCATTAGTCAAAATATGTGGGAAACCTAATGGGTTTGTGTTAATGTGTGCGGTCTAATAATCTTTTCCATTACGGCAAAAGGCACAACATAGCTTTCAGAAGATGTTTACCATACATGCCACTTCCATTCAAGCTAAAATTACCTTTCTGATTAAAAAATTCAAACAGCTTTAAATGATTATATTGCTCTTAAGCTTCCATAGCTTTCAAGGGGAAAATGCCAGCAGGATTCTTCTAATATGATCGATGAACTTCTCAGTTGATGTTGACCAGCATTTAAGTTCTAATTAAACGTCGACCGCAAGCTTAAGAGAGACGATTGATGACAGTTTAGATGCAGACGGAAATAAAAGCTCTAATGCATGATTAATAGCCGCTGAGAAGTTAAATCAATAAGCTGTAAAGGCATTTCTCTCAATAATCAATAATCAGTACCATAACACTAAAGTTATTTATTGCTCTAGCTCTGTTTGTTCTGTGTATGTTTTGGGTATCTGTAAGATAGGTAGTATGACATGAAGAATATGGGTTTGTTTTCATTCATTGTAATTGTTGTAAAGTTTTAATTCAACATGAAATCAAAGTGGACATGTTTTACTTTGCAACTGTTTTTGGTCAATTGATCACCCTGTCGATATTAACAAACCTATATTGGCTTGCTGGTTTTTGCTGGTCTCACAGTCTGAATCTATATAAAAAGCAGAGTGTCTACCTCACAAATAGGCCACTTTTTTGGCAGAGGCTATTTACACTAACTCCGCCCATTGACATCTGGTTGATAGGTGTGTGACAGAAAGTTTTGACGCAAACCGCCCTGTGTTTGGATCAGCCTTTTAGCGAACTCCCTCTACTCATTTTTCCCATCACATATCAGATCCGAAAAGCATTTATTTTCAATAAAAATTAATATATTTAAAAAGTTGAAATAACGTGTTTAATAATAAAGTGTTTATCAGTTAGTATTGGAGGTAGGTGTGGTGAGTGCTTTACTGTCCCTATAAGGTGGCATCCATTTAATAATTTTATTAAATTTGATAAATTACACTCTGTTATTATTGCATACCATTTAATGTACAACAACCCTGAGGTACAAATAGTATCTGACACTATTTACATATAGTGGGGAAAACAAGTATTTGATACACTGCCGATTTTGCAGGTTGCCCACTTACAAAGCATGTAGAAGTCTGTAATTTTTATTATAGGTACTATTCAACTGTGAGTGACGGAAAATCCAGAAAATCACATTGTATGATTTTTAAGTAATTAATTTGCATTTTATTGCATGACATAAGTATTTGATACATCAGAAAAGCAGACCTTAACATTTGGTACAGAAACCTTTGTTTGCAATTACAGAGATCATACATTTCCTGTAGTTCTTGACCAGGTTGGCACACACTGCAGCAGGGATTTTGGCCCACTCCTCCATACAGACCTTCTCCAGATACTTCAGGTTTCGGGGCTGTCGCTGGGCAATAAGGACTTTCAGCTCCCTCTAAAGATTTTCTATTGGGTTCCGGTCTGGAGACTGGCTAGGCCACTCCAGGATCTTGAGATGCTTCTTACGGAGCCACTCCTTAGTTGCCCTGGCTGTGTGTTTCGGGTCGTTGTCATGCTGGAAGACCCAGCCACGACCCATCTTCAATGCTCTTACTGAGGGAAGGAGGTTGTTGGCCAAGATCTCGTGATTCATGGCCCCATCCATCCTCCACTCAATACGGTGCAGTCATCCTGTCCCCTATGCAGAAAAGCATCCCCAAAGAATGATGTTTCCACCTCCATGCTTCACGGTTGGGATGGTGTTCTTGGGGTTGTACTCGTCCTTCTTCTTCCTCCAAACATGGCGAGTTGAGTTTGGACCAAAAAGCTCTATTTTTGTCTAATCAGACCACATGACCTTCTCCCATTCCTCCTCTGGATCATCCAGATGGTTATTTGCAAACTTCAGACGGGCCTGGTCATGTGCTGGCTTGAGCAGGGGGATCTTGCGTGCGCTGCAGGATTTTAATCCATGACGGCGTAGTGTGTTACTAATGGTTTTCTTTGAGACTGTGGTCCCAGCTCTCTTCAGGTCATTGACCAGGTCCTGCCGTGTAGTTCTGGGCTCATCCCTCACCTTCCTCATGATCATTGATGCCCCACAAGGTGAGATCTTGCATGTTGCCCCAGACCGAGGGAGATTCACCATCATCTTGAACTTCTTCCATTTTCTAATAATTGCGCCAACAGTTGTTGCCTTCTCACCAAGCTGCTTGCCTATTGTCCTGTAGCCCATCCCAGCCTTGTGCAGGTCTACAATTTTATCCTTGATGTCCTTACACAGCTCTCTGGTCTTGGCCATTGTGGAGAGGTTGGAATCTGTTTGATTGAGTGTGTGGACAGGTGTCTTTTATACAGGTAACGAGTTCAAACAGGTGCAGTTAATACAGGTAATGAGTGGAGAACAGGAGGGCTTCTTAGGTGTTACTCATGCGCAGTACGGGGATGTAAGCATTTTCAGATGTTTCAGTGTGGATGAGCAACTTTTGGAAAACGATTGAAAAGATAGTGTGGATGCAGAGCGTTTTTAGATGACAACTCCGTCTTCAAATTTATCCGGATTAGTGTAGATGTAGCCTAAACCAGCCAAAAAAACCTAAAAACTACACTGGTTTAAGATGTTTGTTTTTTTTACTCTTTGTGTCATTTAGACCCTCCATGAAGTGGCACCTTTAATCTACCTGTATCACTTCTTGTCTGTAGTGCCTGGGGTGAACTTTGGGTTAAGTTACTGGTGAAGTTTTTGTACTCTTCCAGCCACCCCATTTCCAATATGCAGCTTAAGTATGGTCAGGATGGTTTATATCCCTCATCACTGTCCCTCGCTGTCGAAGAGCTATAGTATTCCTTTAGAGGGATTACGGGTCTAACCTCACACAGGAGTGTATTCCCTGTTGCTGCAGAATGAATTACCAACTCCCTAAACTCCTGAACCGACGGCCTTAATGCAATACTCAACACAGATGGCTGCAGGCTGGAGGTTACCATGGAGACCACTCTTATCCGAGTGCTGCTCTCGGACCAGTAGAGGATTTGAAAAAAAGAAAAAAAAAGGATGGGGAAAAGAGGGTTAGATGTTGGTTTTGAAAGTTTTTATTAAATTTCCTATTTATTTCATTTGGCTTGTTATGTTTATGGATAGGTTTACGTAACAATTAAGTTCATGAGAGCAGGTGATATTACGCAGTGCCTGAAAATAGTACCCAGCACGCTCCCTGTGCAAGCAGGTTATCACGTTGGTTATGTTGATGGAAGTTAGCCTATTTTCAGGCACTGTGTAATATCATTGTGCCTGCTGCACCCATGTCAAGTTCAATCAAGTTCCTTGATTATTAGGCAGGAATGAGAGTATATTTTGAGCCATATCGGCCTAGAAAATCGCAACTTTTCATTTTCTGTCGGTCTTTGTACACGGAAATAGGAAAAATATTAAAATCAAGCTCAATTTTTGAGCGAGATGCTAGTGCTAAGCTATGCTAAGTGCTACCGCCAGACCCAGAGATCGGCAGAATGGATTCAAAAACGGTAAAACTCAACTGTTTAACTCTACGGGAGTAGGAAAATTAGCCTATTTTCAAAAATAGTGGCATGTTCCTTTAATGTGATAATGGAAGAAAGAAGAACTTGGGTAGTATAAGAGATGCACCGGTCGACCAGTAATAAATCAGAATATCAATATCGGTTTTCCGTTTTATTTTGGCCGATCTCTATTCCGTATTTGCGCGCCAACTGCATTGCAATCATTTCCCAGATGTAATTTGTGTGGAAATATTATAAAGTTTGTAAACGGGACTTTATCACAGGCCAGAGATGGAACAAGCTGAACATGGAAGCAAAGAGGCGAGGAGGCGTGCGGGTAGATAATGAATAAAGCACAACAAGCTCACTGTTCGCGATGCTCGAAATATTGGAAGAAAAATATTGAATTGGGGGTGCAGGATTATATTAATGTATGTCTGAAGGGAACTGACTATCTTCAGAAAAGTTTTGATACCATTTTCTAGTCCTCTTACGTCTATATAATGCCTTTTTAAAGTTTTAGATTGTATAAGTGCTTAGAGCAGTAACCAATAAAACGCTATATCGCTGCTGTTCCATAAGCGCTTGGTTTGCTTGGTTACATACATTCTTCCAAATATCTTCCTTTGTATACAATGCCAGCCGAACTTAGCCCCGCCCACAACATTTGAGGTCGGGAAGTTCGGTCTGGACTTGATACGTTGTGGAGCAACTATGCTCGAACCAGAGCTGTTTGGACCAATCAAATTGTCAGGACGGGCTTTATATGATGATGGACAGATGATCAACAGTAACGTGCGTCACCAAAGAGCGCTTGAGTTGAATTAGTGTTCTAAACGGAGAACTTGTTTGTATATGCATTCACCTTTACTATTTCTCTCAAAAATGATGATCGTGTTGGTAAGTTCTCCGCGTATCCTTAAATCCCTCTTTACAACACCGGCAAAGATCGTTTACGCTCATCTTCTTCTTCTACTTCTTCCAGTGTGCGTGCAGTTGAGTTCTGTTGACAACTATGTGTCCCTCAACATGTGTCACTTACTTCGTTGCTCTGATTGGTTGTAGGTCTATCCAATTGAGTGCAGAGGCATTTTCTTTCCTGGTTCGGTTGAAACACGCCCCATAATCACAGCCCAATGGAGCAGTATCAGACTCATATTCTGACTAGAATCTGAGTAGGACAACATCAGGCTAATGTTATAGGGCAAATAGACAATAAATAAATTTGCGGGATTGTAACTGGCCAATTTTCTTGTAAAAAAAAAATCAGAACTAGCCATGAAAAATCATGATCGGTGCATCCCTCGATATAGAATTTTGAGTTCCACTCCTTTCCTATCGAGCCGACTGCAGTTTACTTCATTTATCCAAGTGGTACTCAGTGCAAGTCTCACTCTTCTCACACAGTTTCTCGCTCTTTAATCTCTCTCCACTGGGACACGCCACTGTTTACCGGTCTAAGAATTATCTGCTCTTGCCACGGGTGGTCGATGTCGTCGTGCGCTGCTCTTATTGTGTCTGTAGAGAGACTGCGAGTAAGTGAAGCCCCCTTGTCTACAAAGACCCGAAGTGCTTCAAATTTTGCAATAATACCACTTTTCCATCTTTACAAGTGCTGCAAAAGAGCAAATGGGTCTTTATTGAGGTACTTAGATACTCTGTCTGTATCTAAATGGCTGTTTTTATGGTAAAATGTAAACACATTACCATGCTGACTCACTTATTTTCCACCTTTGACTTTTTAAGGTGTTCAATGGAATTACCAGAGTGCTGCAAAAAAAGTATATATAATTCCATCTGTATTTCTGGATTTGTTGGTGCAAATTTATTTGGTACGCAGTGAAAGGGAGGCTAAATGGACTAAATTATTGTCCGTTCACGTTTTGCTTTATGAACGCAGTCTCTGTGTGAATAACAATGTAAGACGGAGGGCCCCAGAGTGCAAACAGGGGCCCTTGCACTGATATTCAGTTTGATTATTTTCTCTAGTCAATTACGCTCTGTAGTGGAGCTGGTAATTAGAAAGGTAATATTCATGAGTGAGCTTACAAATGACACGGTCAAAAACATGCTGAAGGCATGCAAACATGAAATCATAGCTTCAGCTGAATGCTAATCAGTTATTGCACACATATACACTCAAACGCCACCTTACAGGAATAATTCACCCAAAAATAACTATTTGAATTATTTAATAAATATACATTTGCATACAATCTTTCATTTGATTATTTATTCCATATACGTGGGAATCTCTAACAAAAATCCCAGATATCATTTGACACTTTTTTTTTTCCCCCTGTTTTTTTCACACCTCATTATTTCTCACTATTTTGCAAGTACGCCCATCCGCTTTCAATCTATTGTTAGTTGTTTCTCTGACTTTCTGCCTTCCTCTTTCCCATCTGTCTCTGAAAGACTCTCATCCTATTTCCATCGGCTTTCTACACCATATCTTCAGGCCTTTATAGAGACGTGCTTCTAGTGTTTAACACTGCCTTGTTTTAATGTGCAGCCAGCGTCTGAGAAGGCTGTTCTTTTATTTGGTGTCTTGGTGTCAGTCCGTTGGTGGGCGTCTGGACAGGAAACCAGATAGACTGTAAACAAAGAAGTAACAGGAGAAATTAGTCATTATCCGACAATTATCATCATTATTATGATAATGAACATAAGGCCACTTCCTAACGGGATGATGATGAGAATACAATACAGTCTGAAGATATCATATTGAGTTATGAGTGACCAGATGATCATGATAAAAGATTTTAAAAATTCTAGGGGTCGTCCGTGGACTATAATAGCGTTTTGTGAGAAACATACTCATGTGTCCTCAAAATCTTTAATCACCATAACTTCCCTCCCTCTTACAGATATAAATTACATCTCTTCTCTTCTCTGTTGACATGTTTACTGGCGCGAGTCACTCACATGAGATCAAACCACAACAATCTAATCAATTCCTGATGAACAAAATCAAGCTCTAAATTTTTTTTTCGAGAAGCCGTTTCACTCCTATATACGTCACAACAGGGAAGAAAAGACTATCGCAACTTCCGTTTCATGCCTACTTCATGCCATTTCATGCCAATTAGCTTTAAAAGTAAAGCTTGACTTCAGCTGAGCTACTGTAGATTGAGTAACTTCTGTTTTGTTAAACCACAGATTTAAAGCATCTTAATCTTTGTGTCTAATGGCCGTGTTATTTAGCAGTATGGAAATTAAGGCCGTTGGACTGGATTACATTATGATTAGAACTGGAAGAAAAGAGCTTGTGGGATTTCTTTCTTTTTTTTTTTTGTCTCCTCTCTCTCTCTCATTCACACGCATATTGTTTGCCTTAGCTCTTGATGGCCCTCAGGCAAACAGCGGGTTTAGGGGTGGGCAATATAACCAAAATCTTATGTCACAATATGAGAAATTTTATTTCACAATAATGATATATATCACGACATAGTTATTTGTGCTTTAAATTAGGTTTTTATGATAGTCCTGTCAAAATGAACTTGTTTTTTTTCAGTTGAATGCGTTAAAATTTATTCCGCATCCGTTTTGTCCTGTCATCCATTGGCTTGCGTTAAATTTTATGACCACGCTCTTATTCATGCAAATGCTTTTAAACCATTCAGGCGCGATAAGACACAAAAGAGAACGTAGTGCAGCATCTGTGAATCTCCTGACACGACTTGTGCGCAAAGAAAGCAGTTTTAAACAGCGCTTGAACGGACAAAAAACATAAAATTATGACAAATTGCCCGTTTTTTCAATTATCCTGGTAAGCACAGTCTTCAATGAGTTAAAGGAACACGCTGACTTTTGGGGACTTAAGCTTATTCCCCATATCCCCCAGAGTTAGATAAGTCCATATATAGAATTCTCATCTCTGTGCATGCCATAACTCTGTCTGACACTCCCACGGCTAGCCTAGCTTAGCACAAAGACTGGAGGTATAGGGCTCCATCTAGCCTACTGCTCAACAGGTGACAAAATAACGCCATCATTTTCCTATTTACATGTTGTGATGTGTCTAGATACATTGTGTACTAAGACCGACGGAAAATGAAAAGTTGCTTTAAATGGCTAGAAACTATACTCTCATTCTCATTTCTCATGAGAGAATAGTTCCTAGCCATATTGGTCTAGATGGAGCTGTTTACCTCCAGTCTTTGTGCTAAGTTAGGCTAGCGGTGGGTGCGTCAGACAGAGTTATGGCACGCACGGAGATAAGAATGGTATGTATGGACTTATCTAACTCTGGGGAATACGGGGAATAAGCTAAAGTCCCAAAAAGTCGGTGTGTTCCTTTAAATTAAGTCTTAAATGAGCGTAAAGTGTTTTAAGAAAATGGGATGTGTGTCAGAACCACCTTAAAGTGACAGCAGCCTAATAAACCTGCTACTGTCTGTCATTAAGGATAATTAAAGAACAAATGAAAAATAGAATCACTTTGCTCTTGACTGAATAACTTTTGTAGCTTTAATAAGGATTAATCTATTTTCTAATTAATCTATCAACATTTATTTATTCATAACATACACTGAATTTGAGCAAGAAACATGGTCTAACTTCACAATTACTCATAATTAGTCTTCCCTTGATCTTTGTGCTGGTGCCAAATCATCACGATGACATTTTCTTTTCCCTTTTTTTTTTTACAGGCAATTAAACCAGCGCACAGATCTCTAAACGACCCAGTTACTTTAATAGATCAATTGATTTCTGAAGGCATCTTTTTGCGCGTTTGCATACAGAAAGACCTTTCTGGTACAGCCCCTCATCAGAGGAGTTGAAAGCTGTTGCTGTCAGGCTGATGATATTTGGGAATTTTAATTAGTCGGAGTGTCACTCAGATATCCTGCCACTTCAGTGAAGGTTGAAGTGTTGTTATGCGACAGGAACATGGCTGTTTTCCCAGTGAAAAATGCTTTTTTATTGCTGATCATTTTTATTCAGTGTTTTTGCCATTAGTTGTTTAAGGGGAAAGATAAATCAGTGGAGTTTCTGAGGTTAGGGAATGCCTCCGTATTGCTTAGAATTTTCAAATGTTATCCTTTATTTCAGCTCTTTGATAACTTATTAACCACACTGGCCTGTGGTTTTGAAGTTTTTTGAGATCAGAGAGACCAAACATGGACTATAACAAGCTTTATACTCAGCAGAATAATGCCCAACCATCCACACTTTAGGGCTCAATTGAAGGCAACCCTCTACAATGTGAGTAAATCCCTCGCAAATGCGACTAAATCTTCACTCTGAGCGACTAAATAATATTATTAGCCATTGGCTAATAAATTCTTGGATTTTACTCGCCAGCGTGTGTTAGAGGCCAAGTTTAGCTTGGATATATTTTCACTCGCTAAGTTTCGCTCTCCGTCAAGCAATCTGTACTACTTCAATTCATCTCAATGGATGCACAGCATACCTGTATTTGACTTACCGCAAACTCTAGTGTGAATCAAACGGCAATCTCATTGGCTGGCGCAAATCAGTTAGAGTGAACGCTGACTGGGTGATTAATATTCATGAACCTAGCAGCTCATTAATCCTTAGTGCGTTGTATATTGTAATTAGTAGTTATTAGCAGTAGTATAATATCTTAAGCACCACCACCTAAGTTCAGTTAAAATGACAAATATGCATTCATACATGGTTACCAAGTTTTAATTATAATTACTAAATTTCTTGATTATCATAATATAACGCTTGATTGACTGATGTAAAGAGTGTACGTTCAGATATTTAAAAATCGGTGCCATTGGTGGAAATGTAGGCCTATATTTATATAGTATATAACATAGTATATCAGCCTGGCGAGTAAAGAGAGGGTTGGAAGCAGTGGTTAAAGTGGGAGTTGGCAGGTGGGTGAACCCTCAAATTTTGTATAGGTGCAACTGGGGAAAATTACTCACCGTGGGACAACATATTGAGTATCATGGCATAGCAATACTTTTTGGGACAAGAGTATCACTGTGGCACCAAGTATCACAATACTTATTTAGTTGATATTTTAATGGTTTTATTTTGGTCCATCTACATCTACACTGATATGATGATGATACTATGTTAAAATAATATGCGATACAACCTTGTTTTTCACAATGTAAATTCAAACATAAAAATGGGAAGTATAAAAATGATTAAAACCCGAATTGAGAACACTATAACAATATAACAAACCCAAGGGCCCCCATAGTAGCCGATCTTGGTGCCACAACGTTTTCTGCCACAGAAATAATTAGTATTTTAAACAATTAAAAGAATCGTCAAAGCACAGAGATAAAATGAGTATATACTGTCTGAATATTCAATTTTAATATTAAGTAGGCCTATATATAAATATTCCAGGCTGCAACACATTAACAGCATAAATGCATTAACTCCAGATATGAGGTCAAAGCAAACAAGTTTCCAGAAAAAGCTAAAACTTTTGAGCATGCCACTGCCTTATGGAGTTTTACAACCAGAGATCACAAATATTTGTTATTTTGGAGGGCATGGTCCCCCAAGAAAATTTAGATTTTTCTGATCTACATATATGCATTTTAAGATGTTTGAAGGCTGAAAAATAATAATAAATAGCTTTTAAAACCATGTTAGTGGGCAGTAGATAATCTATCATACCTACTTTTCATTATTTCATCACTCTCTCATTTCCATCACTCTTCCACTATTTCTTTTTCTCTCAGTATTCTTCTCTTGCCCTGTCTCTTCCCATCCTAAAGCTGAGCTCTGACCGGATAGTCTTTTCATTTTTGTCTGTGTCAGTGAAGTAAACATAGGGTTAACTGATATTTAGCCTATATTATATTAAGCATTTTCTTAGACAAGTTAATTCACTGAAGCATACAAATGCTATAAATACGTTTAATACATTTATTCACAATATGTACACACACATTCGTTATTTTATGCCTAATCTGGTTGAAATTATTTTACAACATTTATTATAGCTATACACCTCGGAAAAATACAGAGGTCCGGACCTCGTTTACCTCATAGCTGGCTACCGCCATGATTACAGTCATGTAGGCAACCTATAGTTTACCTCAACAATTCACAACATGGTCGGAGCTATTAAGTCTGGTTCAGCTAGTTTCACCACAGAGCCTTTACTGTACACATGATGTTGTGCTTGTATTCAAATGGATAGACTTGGTCGGCGTTGGGTCATAGCTGGGGGCGTGGCGTGGGGGCGGAGTCGGTGTGGGGGAAAACAGTCCATTACCCCACAATGTAAATGGATGGGGCTAAACCAGTATAGCCTGTGTAGAATCACTTTTGCCGCTCGACAGAGCAAGATATATAGAAAAACTGAGCCAAATGGGTCAGATTGTCCGTACAGTATCTGTGACTGATAAACGACCCAACGGAATCAATGGCCAGAGGTGTCATTTTCTCATCAAAATACTCCGGGCTGCTCCGCCGACCCCCATATAGGTATGACATGCCAACTTCATAAATCAAAAAATAGTCTTTTGATGAAGACGTTAATTCGGTGTTCCTGGATTTAATGGATTAAAAGTATTACATACATAAAGTTTTAAAATGATCATAAAACGTGTCATGTGCTATGAAATTGATATTTGGAGTTGACAATATGTTGTCAGTGTCACAATATTATTAGAATTACTGACAATATCAAAGTTTTTTTTATTTACTTTTTTATAGCAACCATCTTCATCAATAGACTGGGTGATTTATGAAGTAGCCTAGCTATTATGTTGTGTGATATTTGTGGGAGCAGCATGCATTTTGACGAGAAAATGTACAAGTGTCATACACATAATGTGACTATCAGCTTGAAGCACAAGCATGAGCCCAGCCCTTCGCATCATGAAATAAAGAAGACTTTTGAATGTTTTGTACATCAATAACCCTGACGCATTATATGGGTATGTGATCGCTCATCGTGGAAAAACTGCTTTAACGAGTCCCGTACGTGACAAGTATGACTTTATTGGCGTTTTGTTCAACAAAGTTTTGCCATTGCAATTAATGAAATCACTTTTTTTAATCTTTACAATAATACCAGCATCGTGTAGTGCAAATGTTTCATTGTAATGGACGTATTGCACAGGCTTTCAGAATTGACGAACAGTTACGTCTGTTTATTTGGCAGTATAAAACTTCAGATCAGGGTTTTTTAAACTTACTAGGGGTGCGGAACGCCACATGACAACTTTTCGGGACTGCACCAAGCAAAAATAAATCATAGTCATTACAAAGAGTAAAGATAAAGCGTCTAACAAGGTCTACGTGCATTCATTCTAATGGTTTGTTTTCCCCCACGGCATATGGCGGATATGACGTTTTGTGGGCGTTCCCAGTAATGCCGACCAAGTCGATAAAGCGACTGCCTGGCACTTGTTATTACTTCAAAACAGAGGCGAAAGCGCCGAACAGGTTTGTCAGCGCTGTACGTGAAACGGTCCAGCTGCTCTCGCGCTGCGACTGCTGGATTTATTTATTTATTAATTTATCTGAGGTGCCGGAATGCAGTTCCGGACAGTTCCGGCCCACTTTAACCCCTGGCTGGAAGGGTTCTGGTAAAAATGGCAATCAAAATTTCTAATGTAAATGCAGTTTTTTCGAAATATTTTTAAATGGTTGATGTTAATATAATAAAAGTTACAGCAAAAATAGACCTTTACAATATAATTGATGGCATTGCCATTCACATTTGACTTATTGTAGTACGCCAGTGTTGTTATTATTATTGAATACTCAGTTTTTACCAAGCCTGTAGTGCTCCTCTCAGAAACTGAAGCCTCCGCGCCTCGATCGCTCCCCCGGTGGCCGGTCCCAGTATAGCTCATAAACTCCACCTCTCCATGTATTTGAATGGATGCGAGACACACTAAACAATTCAATTACACTTCAAATAATTGTTTCCTAAAGATGGTTTCTGTCATTTTAGGCAGTTTTTATCACGATGATTTCATTTCAAGTGTTCGTTTTTTAAATACGTTTATTTGGGGATTTTTGGAAGGAGATTGGAGCTTTAGCTTTCATTTCTATATTTCCATAACTGTTTATTTCACACCATCATAATGAATTGTTCTGCATCTGTAAGAGTGTGGGTGGGCTTTTGATAATAACTGGCCTCTACTTCCTGCTCTCTTCTTCGCAACTCCGGTCCCGATATCGCTACTACGTGGTCCATATTTTTTTACGGTCTATGGTTTTTACTCTGAAATATGTTGTTCAAATGCTGTTTCATGACTTTAAATTGCTGCTCTCCTGTGCATATATCTATGCGATTGCTAGGGTGTTCTGTTGGGTCTAGAGTGTTCTGTGTGTTTGGTAGGCTCTGTTTTATTTAAAAAATTCTTAGAAAAGTATTAACTTCAACAAGGTGTTTGAGGTTTTATTCATGTACAAATGGTGCAGGATGAATTATGCGCCTTTAATTTTAAGATTTTAGGCTTGACTGTCTTTTTTCAGATCCATAACCTTGAGTATCAGCCATACAAACAATGGTGCTTTCCTTAACAGGCACCACATAAACTGCCCTGAATAAATGCTTTGCTACAAGTGCACAAACTGTGTTGCATACAGACTGTTTCTGACAAGAATAAATGATTCAAGAAGATGGACTTAAAACAAGCGTGTAAATACTGAGCCGAGAAACAGCATGCTCACCAAGCGCCTGCCAAGCAGTTGTGTAGTAAGCAGTTTTTTTCATCAACTCACCCGTTCAGAAGCAGCCCAGTTTAATGGTAGCAATGACAAAAGTCTTATTATCAAAATGGCCCTTTTTTTCTGCTGAAGTGGGCAAAGATGTGAACGCTGTGACCTCCTGCTCACCACGGGGTGGCTGTTTGCCCCACTTCAGCTTAAATATAAATGAGAAGACTAGTTTTGTGTGATATAACAGCCTAGTTGGGAGCTGGAATATTAGTTTTTATTGTTTGCGGTGAGTAATGAAATTATAAGCACATTGGATTACTTGTTCTTTATATTCATCCTGTGTAAAAGCATAAGTATTTCAAAAGCATCCACTTAATCTGCCACAAATAACTCGCTTGTGTAGGTTGTGAGGAAGAGCTGAAATACATTGCAAGTCGCTTGACATCTTAAATGAGCCTTTTGAAGGAGCTGAGTGAAGCAGAAAATCGAAAAAGAATGAATTGGCTATGGAGGGCTAGCCGCCAATCTCTGAGCATCTCATTAGCATAGGCACATTATTGGACCAATGGAAATAAATTCCTTTAAAGGTATATGGAAACATTTTGTGTACGAAGACCCGCACTCATTTCAGTTGTAGGTCGGTTGTTTTTAGGACTGAAATGTTGGCAGTGGTGGCTTCAGGATGTTTTTGTCCTGAACATACAAATTATTCTCTCACATGTCAGTTTGAGCAGTGTTGCGGCGCAATTAGAGACCGCGTGCTGTCAGCCACCAGCGGGTGAGGACCACACGTCAACATAAACCAAGACACAAATGTTTCTCTCTCTACAAAGCTAGAACTTCTTTCCGTTTATTTGTTTTAAGCAACATCTGGAGAACGACTTATTGTTTGCAAGTCTTCATAGTTCGAAGTTTATTTGTTGTTTTGTGAATTCTTGAGTGTGTAGTGTTCAATTCAATTCACATGTATTTGTATAGCGCTTCTCACAAAACATATTGTTTCAAAGCAGCTTCACAGAACATGCATGCTACATTACAATTTAAAGTGATTTGTTGTCAGAGGAGACTGTGTCCAAGTTATGTATTTCAGAAATGTACATATATATAGAAAGCACGTAGTTAGCTAACAATGAATTATTAATCAATATAAAAATAAATTAAGGCACAGACAATGGGCTAAGTGAAATAAGAATACATGTTGTTAACAATGATTAGGGTATATAGAAATTTGAGGATGGGTGTGTGGCTGGCCACTCGAGCGAGGCGTTATCTCTGTATTCCCGGGGCATCAGTGCCATCTGAAGCCTTGTTTAAGGCTTTTCGTAGTGTGGTTTTGGAAAAGTTTACTAAAGTAAACATTGTCATGGATGTTCTTCTCGCCGCTGTTTCCTGATGGTTTATAGATCCAGAGTTTATTTTATGCTTTTTATTTATATTTTATCTGATCTGTATGCTGCTGTTTGCACTGTAAAATAAACCACTGAAAAAACGGGTCTTTTTTACGGGTCACAGACAATTGTCCATCATATTTTTATTTAATGGCAATTCAATATTATAATCTTATCAATTAACGGCTAATAATCGGATAATGAGCAGCGGTTGTCGGTTGGGAAAATTAACCGAAATGAGCATCCCAACTCCAGACCAAGAAATGAAAACAATAAATAATGCATAGCCTCTTTGGACATTCTTGTATTTCTGACCCATGTGAGTAAGATTATATGTATCATGTATTGCCTGCCATGAACAAGAATTTGACTTTAAATTCATAAGGGAGTAGATTTCAGATTCTTTCAGATTCCTCTCGCTCTCCCCTTTTTTATATCATGTTAGTGTATTACAGGCAGTACATTGTTTAGAAAACCGTGTTCTCTGTAGTGTGTCTCTGTGATTGTTTATGGGCCACAGTTGGGTGCCAGGAGTGAGAGCTTTTGTGTCTCTGCAGGTATTTAATGTTGCTCTGGCAGGAAATGTTTTTCGTAGCAGCAAGACAGATAGCAGCTTCTGATGTACCCATATGTGTGCAGGCTTAAATGTGCCTCTCCATGTTAAACTCCATATGTACATGCACATCCGCATGACATGTAATGCAATAGAAGCAGCTGTCAAGTAATGTGATCATGAAGCATGGATGAGAAAAGAAATACGATAACACTATGACACATTTATTTACTAATATTCAATTTGGCATGAAGCGGAAGTTGCGATTGTCTTTTCTTCCCCGTTGTGATATCTGAGTGAAACGGCTTCTGGAACAAGAAAAATTAATGATTTGATTTTTGTTCATCGGGAATTAATTGGTTCATTGTGGTTTACTATTTCTGCAATCTAATGTGAGTGGCAGGTTGTCCCACGTCAAGTTTGTCGATTTTTGCTTTGCCACAAAAATAGTTTCAAACGAGCCACATCAGAATGAATTAATGATTCAATGATTCACTCCGAAAGACGGTCACTTGTTTAATTCCTGGAAACAATTTGCCATGTCAGACAGTGACTTTATTGGCAGTACACATGAAGGTATCTCACAAAACTGATTTCAGACAGACTTCCTGAGGCAGCGTAACGGTTTAATGATCTACAGCCAAATAGAGCGAGCTTTGGTGAGAACTAAGCAAATATTTAATTAACTCATTAGGAATTTCTCGCTGGAAATGACATCAGAAATGGAAAACTTTGGTCAGGAACGTACATTTAGACACAAACTGACCAACAACCACACAGACTCCATCTTTATTTTTAGCTCAACTGTCACTGAATGGAACGCACAGGACTGTGGGATATCAAAGGCAGTGAAGGATACGTCTACGCTGCCTTCAAAAATCGATCAGATGAAGGTGTCTCAGGAGAAAGGATGTGAAGCTAACATTGAATTCAGAAGTGCCTTGATGCCTTCCTACCTTGAAATGCATCCTCCGAAGGCAGCATTTTTTAAACTTTCGGATTTTTAAAACTTTTGTTAAACTTTCCAGTGTGTTTTTTAAATGTTTGAATGAATGATTTAGTGACTCACTCAATACACTTATCGCCACCTATGGTGTGTTGATGTAATAACTGAGAAAAAGTGGGCAAAACTCAAAAAAACTGATGTAGTCAGTTACATCAAATCTTTAAGTAAGCAGAACTTGCAGATTTGTATTTTGTACTCATACATTTTAATTGCTCTTAACTCCAAATATTTGAGTTCGCTAAGTCATACATTTAAATTTAAATTATCAACTTAAATATTTTAGTAGTGGAAACTTTAGCTTTAACTAGCTAATTGACCTATCGGTAAGCCCCTCCCCTCGACAGCAGATGAGCCAATAGCAGTTGAGTATCAGTTGCGCTGGGACCGAAACTCGGATATCTTTAGGTGTCAGCGCCATAGAGATGCATTGGAAAATCCGAAGCTGAATCCGAATCCTGAGAGGATTTTCTGTTTGTCATACTCTCGTTAAGTTACGATTAAAGTCCCTGCTAACATACAAACCATAATAACTAACTGTTCTCACATCATGTAACACTGTAGGTCAAAAACACTAAGGTCTACATTTCAGTGCCTCTCCATATTAAACTGGTTATATGTAAATTAATTTAATTTTAGATATGTTTAAGGTCTACATTATCTGTCCTACTAAGGAGGACTCCTATTTTGATGGGTATTGTAGTCTACGGGTAACTTATAAGGGAGAGCTCACACGCAGTTTATCGGAGTTGTTTTGCAGATACAAAGTTTACCAGTTATTAACTGCACCCTCGAAAAGGCATACGGTCTGTGTGTATGTTTGTTTACTGTTAGTTGTATGAGTGTTTTTGTGTAATTTGCTGTGTATGTTAATGGTAATGCAACGGAGAGAGATAGTTTGTGAATGAGACGTTAATGCGCACTTCATATGCTTTGTTTGTTCAGCTCTTACGATGATTTTTTGGAGTGAATAACGATGCAATAAACTTGATAAACCATCAGTTAAGTTTGGCCATCATTCGGACGGGATATACGCTACAATCTGTGTCCAAAAACATCTTGGGATAAGGTTTTCACACTGACAGCTGTACATTGTAAGATATAGCAACTCCGTTTGTTTGTCCGAGTTAGCAACAGTAACTAAGGGGGGCGGGGCTTACCGATAGGTCAATTGGTAACACATTGCTTTGATAGCATTAGCATAGCATAGCACTTGCTGAATGAGTAGAGCATTATAGAACATGTAACACTGTATATCTGTTTTCAAACTAAGCTCATGCTCCACTCATCACCATGATGGTAACACCCCCCGCCCTGCAAAAAAACAACAACACCATAATAGAAAGTCTTCTAAACTAACATTGCAAAACATTAAACAAAATCTCCCATTTAACAATAATCTTGAACAAAACCATTATTTAACACTTAATCTTAGCATTTACGCTCTCTTTTGAGTGTCATGGCAAAGCATGCTGGGAAATAGCTATCCCAGCCCAGTTTTGCTTAAATTTAAGTTTGTCTAAATTAAAAGAAACAGGTTCATAAAACTCATAACAATGAAACAATTAAGATTACTTAAAATGTGTCCGTTTTGAGAACTCAAAAGAAAATAAAGTTCTAAATACTCATAAAAGTTCATTTGACTGAGCTCATTTGTTTGATTTGAGTTGGCTCTTCTCAAACCAATTAATTATTTTAAGCGTTAGGGTTTACAGTGTACACTCTAATAAAAAAAAGGTTCTATATGGCACTAAAAGTGGTTCTTCGTCGTAATCATAGAGGAACCACTTTTGGTGCTATATAGCACCATATATTAACATGTTCTGTATATGGTAGCTGTGCTATATAGCACCTTAGCAAAAGAACCGCTGAAGAATCACCGAAGCACCAAAATTGTTGCTATACAGCACTTAAAAAGGTTCCCCTATGATTACGAGCCAAGAACCAATTTTAGTGCCATATAGAACCTTTTTTTTTTTTTTAAAGTGTATAGTTTTTAAAAAATGTATTTGTCTAAAAGTCCCATTTATACTATCAAATCATTCTGGATTTGTTTGAACTAATCATTTATTTGTAGTATTTAATTGATTCTGAGTGATTTCATGTTTAGAAAAAACCTTTCTTCATAAAGCCAACGGTTGATTCAAAGTCATTTTATAAAAAAAATCACCTGTCTATCAGGTGTCTATTATTCCACATATGCACCTAATGGACCTGAATTCAAAAGTTGCTTTGATCAGATCTGCCATTCCCCTCTCTCTCTCTCTCTCTCTCTCTCTCTCTCTCTCTCTCTCTCTCTCTCTCTCTCTCGCTCGCTCGCTCACTCTTTGACTCATGTGCTGCTCAATTTCATTTGATTTCCCCTTATCCTTGTCCGTCCAGCATCCCTCACTCAAAATGCTTAGAAATGTACGGATTGCTGGAGAATGAGAAGAAGCGAGATAGGGGCTCATTAGGTTGATTCTCGGGTTAAGAGCTTTACTCGCTGTGCTGTAGGCGGTCAGTATTAGACAGACCTCACATATTCTGGGCTCAGAGAATGCGAGTTCTCCCATTAAAAGCCCATCTGTGGGAATGGGTCTCCTAAATGCTCTGAAATGGCACACTCGGGCAGAGAGACTCAACGTGAGTGGCCTGTGCTCAGACCAGACTAATTTAATATAATGATCTCTTATCTGCCCTTTTTCTCCTTCTCTGTTTTTCCTCTTATTCTCTCTTAGTCTGTGTATTTATCTTCGTCTGTTATCGCTCTTTCTCGTTACCGCTTCTTTTCACCCTCGGATTTTCCTCATTTTCTTCTTTTCATTCATTATCAGTTCTTCGTTTCAATTCAATTGCTCATTGTTCTGTTAACATTTATTTTCCTTTTGTATTTCTACAACTGTGGACACGTTTGGTCCTGTGTACTTTGTCAATGAGCTGGCACTCACCATTTATTTTGTCTAATAACAATGTCCGACAGAGAGTATGTACATGAAATCTTTCATTTTGTCTGAATCATTATTTATAACAAATGTAATTTCTACATCTAGTCTAGTAGTAAGTGACATTGGTAGAAAGGGCATTTAAAAAAAAAAGACAAATTTCTATTGATTGAAAATGATAACTACTGGACTAATTCAAAGCATTTTATGGATCCACAATTACTGAGAGACAGAAATTATTTGTGTAAAAATGAGTGCTCTTTCTTTACATGATCATCATGTTTTTCAAATTATTATTGTTGTAGTTGTTGCTCTTGTATGAACGATTTTCATATTTCATGTTTTAAGATTAAGAGTCTGGGTCTGGGACAAGTGTAAAGCAATAAACTATGCGTACATTAAAATGTACTAAAAATTATTATTAAGGCCTGTTTTTCCAAGACTTGTTTTAATGTGACAGCCATATAATAAAGGAAACAAGTTAAAAAGTATTTCACCGTTTACTCCCCCACCTATTCCAAATTTAAAATCATGTGGATTTTTTTCCATAAAGCAACAGATGTCAAGTTTCAAAAAGCAAACCAAAAATGTCCTCTGAAGCCATCCGATAGCTCTGTGAGTGCTCTCTAACTAACTGGGGTCTTATCTCTGCCTCTGTCTGCAGACAGCACTGCCAACATCATCGCCAGACGACGGCGATTTCACAGACTGACCCAGGAACTCTATGAGCTCCCGGTGGTGGTGTGGGATGACGGGGAACCCATCCTGAGCAGCACCAGTACCCTCACACTCCGAGTGTGTTCCTGCCAGAGAGGCACCAGACTGAAGATCTGCCAGGGTGAAGCGTTCCTCTCCTCCGCAGGGCTCAGCACTGGCGCTCTGATAGCCATTCTGCTCTGTGTGCTTATTTTACTGGGTGAGTTCAACCTGGAAATGATGCCTGAGTATTGCCAGTGTCAGTGAGATTATGAAAGCAACATCATTGAAAACATATCAACAGGGCCAAAAGAAGCATCTAGAGAAGCACATATATACAGTATATTTGTCTGGCTATCACCAGCTCAATTTAAGATTGAACACTGGTCTGGGGAGTCTATGTATTTTTAACTGCACAGGAGACGTTATCATCCAGCATAATTCAAATGATGCCAGGTGGATAAGCCTGTCTGTGATTGGTTCCCGCAAAAGTGTAACAGAAGCAGTAGAAATTAATGTACAGGTTTCCAGACTGAGTTGCAGGGCGAAATCAAATCGTCGGCAGATCAGGCTGTGTATATATATATATATATGTATATATATGCAACAGCACTTTAAATATATATATATATATATATATATATATATATATATATATATATATATATATATATATATATATATATATATATATATATATATTTAAAGTGCTGTTGCCCATAGGTAATACAGCATTCGTAAAGCTAACTTCCGCAATATAACATATTTCTGAATAAAACTGAATATTGAGAACATAATATTCTATGGCAGGGTTTCTAGTCTTATGGATGTTAGGAATGATGTTCTTGCTTAATGCATTTAATTGACTGGTAAATAACGTTTAAATAATAAATAAGTACATATTTAAAATAGTAAATAATATTTAATATGATATACATTTCTATTATATAAAAAAAGATTATAATTACAGAATATATATATAATGTGTTAAGCATTTTGTACATTTTATTTCACATTTACTTATTTATAATTAAACATTTACCACCTCATATTATATTTTTTCATCATTATTTGCTTTGTTTAATATTTACTTCATAAATTATTTATTACAATTATTTTACAGTCTATATTTTTACATGTAATATAATTGAATAATAAAGATATTAAATAAATAATGTTTAGATATAAATAAGGGAATATTAAAATAATAATTTTTAATAAAATACAGTATATAATATAATTTGAAGAATTAAGAATGATGAAGAAAATGAGACTTCATTTAAAAATAATTAAACATTTACCATCTTATATTATATTTTTTCATCATTATTTGCTATGTTTATTTTTACATGTAATTAGTGCTGTCAAACGATTAAAATATTTAATCGCGATTAATCGCATTAATGCCATAGTTAACTCACAATTAATCACAATTAATCGCACATTTTTTTTTATTCTAAATGTCCCTTGATTTCTTTTTGTCCCATTATTTTTTCTTATTTTAATGCTCTTATCAACATAGAAAAGTGGATCGGCTTGCTTTGTTCAAATGTTTGTTTTATTGAAAACAACATTGGCATACTGTAGTGTTCGATTTCACACCAACATTCTCACTTGAAGCAGTCATTCACACTTGGAGCAAATAATCGCTCACACAATGTAACACTGTCCATCAATAAAAGGGTGAAAAAAAATACTTTGTTGCACAAACAGCCCCTTCAACAGCCCTTTCTAAGGGATCAAAACAGGGTGATACAAAATAAAATTACAAAGTGCACATGCAAGGTAAACTAGGACTCCGCCTATAGTGCAGTTAAACCAGGGGTCGCCAACTAGCGGACTCCGGTCCAAATCCGGACCGCGAAGCCTTTTGACGTAGGCTAATGAAACAGTTAACGTTGCAATGCTCACTGTTACGTTCAGACCCAGACGCGCGGTCAAGCATGCAGGTGCGTTCACACCGGACGCGAATGACGCGACATGCACGCCGCTTAATTCGCGCCGCAGAATGTCTATTTGCGTCTTTGCATTGACTTAAATCACTCGCGCAAAACGCTTCATTCGCGTCCGGTGTGAATGCACCACCAGAGCAGAAAGCAGCGCTCAAGACAAGCACTTTTAGTTGAAGACCCCTGAGTTAAACCATGGCATAATACGTTTCTCATTTCGGCGTCTCACGCTTGCCATCCACGTCTACTCTTTTAATGGCGAACAAGTGTGGGCAGCCGCAGCGTGCCTGATGTTTTGTTTCCGGTCTAGCTACATCCGGAGTGGTGTTGTAGTTTTTCTAACGTTACTAGTTGCTGCAACAGCATGTGAAAAAACTACAAAGTTTGTTAGACCAAAAAGAACGTTAATCTCGCGATAAAAAAATTGACGCCGTTAAAATAGGTTTGCGTTAACGTCGTTAATAACGCGTTTAACTGACAGCACTACATGTAATATAATTGAATAATAAAGATAAAGTAAATACAAAATATTTAGATATAAATAAGTGAATATTAAATATAATAATGTTTAATAAAATACAGCATATAATATAATTCATATAATATAATTTAACTAAAGAATTAAGAATGATAAACAAATTGAGACTTCATTTAAAAAAAAATGTATTTAAGTCAATCTAATGGAGGTTTGGTTTTCTTCAGAGTTTGCCCATGTATCACCTTTCCAGTTTTAGTATTCACAGCAGGATTCTGGCATTCATTGTCTTAATTCCACATGATCCAGGCCTGTTTAACTCTTGACTTTTCATCTTTCACCTTTTAAACCTGCGGATCAAAAGTAAGGGCCGTATTTAAAGGATTTCATGGGTCCCATAACAGCAGGTGAAAGGTCGTGACCGCATCAAAATGTCATGAACAAGACATTGATGAATGCTTTAGTGTTCACAGCAGGGCAGATAGTGCTGGGCAGCATGTTTAAAATTTTATATGGCAGCATGAATAAATGAACATCATGATGACAGTATGACAATACAGTTATAATCCAAGTGAATTAAACACTTGTAGTAAAGTCTACAGTAGTAGTATCTCTAGTCAACACATTTCTATTGTTGCACATGGAAAAATGATTGAATTTACTGTAAAGATGCATACTGTGTGTGTTTAATTAATTAGTTATCGGGGAAAATAATGCATTAAAATTATTAACGCATTTAATGCACCCACCCAAACCCAGTCCTATAGGTCGTCTTGCACTTCATAATGTTTATTGGTGAAGAACATGAAGCAGGGAAACAACTCATTGCGTGATGGAGTCTATAGAAGGCAATCTATATAATGATATAGTTAAGCAATATAACATGAGTAATGAGTGTAATATCACACAAGTGCAATTTTGCCAATGAAAATATTACCTGTAAAGCCAGAGCAGATCTGATGAGTGTTTCTGAACAACACACAGTGGTGTTTAATTTCTGAATAAATCCAGGTTGAGCGAATCAATCGGGTGACCAAATGATTCAATAGCCCATTCATAAAGAGAGCCATACTTAAAGGGGCGGTAAAACAAATTCTTTCGAAGGCTTGATTGTGTTTGTGGGGTGCACTGTAACATGTGTTCATGCTTCGTTTTTAAAAAAAAATCATTATTTTTCATATATTTTACCTTTATTCTACACTGCTCTGTCCCTCCTTGTAAAAACGATCTGATGGTTTCCGGGTTCTATGAAGCCGGTCCCTCAAAAATACGCAATGGGCTCAGATTGGTTAGCTGGCCCAGTGTGTTATGATTCGCTAACCGCCTAGTGCACGTTTTTCAGAAATGTCACGGCCCTTACCTTTACCGGAATAGACTGTGCTTTAGTAGTATTAGAAACAATGTCGTCAATAAAACCATACCAATTTGAGCCCGAATCGGACCCAGAACATTTTAGTGAAGATAATCGAGCAGAACCTGTTCAACCTGTTCAGTCCTCAAGAGTAAAGACTGCGGATCTATAGTGATCGCTACTGAATGCCACTGTTACTTTTGTATTTTTAGAACGATTATAGCCAAATATCTGTCGCAAGAACTATTAACCCAAAACGAACACTAAACATTGGCTTTACTATAGTAGCCAAATCAAACACAGAACCATGTTTAGCATGCCCGTAGATAAACAAGCATGTAGATAAACAATACATAAAAGCTCCAATCAAAGAATAATTTACACTAATTCCAAGTTCGTTGTTGAGATTTAAAAAAAGTTTGTAATGTTAGGTGTTAGGGCAGCATATATCTGCTGCAAATGCGACCTGTTCCCCTCTGTCTCATACACACATGCATATAACATGTTGTATGTTGTAAGCTGTTCTTTTACAACTCAAGAAATATCTTAAACGCACTGCAAAGCACCCCCGTCCCTAGGAAGGCTGAACAAAGTGGACCTGCAATCCGGATGAAAATAACAGCGTTTCGTCTGCATTGCGGCAACAACACACCAGCCTACTAACTATACCACAACAACTCTTCCCACAGCAATACAAAATGGCCTCGCCCCCCTTATTTAATATTCTCGGAGGAGGGGTTTATGTAAATATTGAGGCTGGTGATGTCAGCAGCCCTGGAGGAATATCTAGTAGTCGCCTAACGGCCGTTTGCTGTAGTCCTTAGAAATTGATTTCTTTAAAAGCAAATATCTCCCTTTGCTTTAAACTTTGAACGTTGTAACTTTGCAGATATTGTTTATGCTCAAACAGCAACATTACACACTAGCTAAAGTTAGAAAAGCTAAATTGTGTTTTACCACCCTTTTAATTCCTGATGGAATTAGCCGTTTGAACGAATCGACTGAATAAACGAATGACTTAATGGGCCCTATCATACACCTTGCACAATGCGATGCCAGGCACGACGCAAGGGTTTTTTTGGTAGTTTCAGCCCAACGCAGTTATCATTTTCACGTCCAGCCCCACGTTGTTTAAATAGCAAATGCACTCTTGCCCATCTGTTTGCCCATGGGCGAGCTGGTCTGCAAACGAGATGTGTTCAGGTGCATTGTTGGTGCATTGCTATTTTGAGGCAACTGAAAACTACTGTATTAATATGCTGTATTTTTTGTGTTATTTAAAGGGCGCGTTATTAATATGCGCCAATAGGCGGGTGCACAGCACGCGTACACTCTACATATTACACACAGCAGTACACTAACATTTTTAATATAAAAAATAAAAGGATTCCTCTCTGGAGAAGAGTTCAGTCTTTCAGCTCGCAAATTCCGCCATGTAAATAGTGAATCCACCGTGGTGCAAGCACAACTGGCTTTTAAAGGAAATGGGAGATAACACTGATTGGTTTATAGCACGTTACACCCAAAACAGACCCATGACTCATTAAGAGACTCATTGGACCATGCGCCTGGCGCGGCAACTATTTTTTCTATCGTTAAACTAGCAAAAGTGGATTCGTACACACCCTAAGTGCACCTGCGGCGTGTGCTTCAGACCATGCGATCAGATCGTTAAAATAGACTTGATTTGACATTAGCTATGTTTCCATCCAAAGTTGCGAATATAATGTATGCGCAAAAATGCAATATCGCATAAAACATTTGCGAATAAAGCCCCGTTTCCATCCAGTGCGTCGAAGAGTACATAATCGTCACTTCCTGATAAACTACCGCTAAAAAATCACTAAGAAACATAGGAGAAGCCACCATATATAATAATTTTCGTACATAATAAATGATTTGCGTCGCAGAGAAACTTGTGCATCTCAATAAACGTGTTGTCATGCTTTCAGAGGCAGATGTGCTGTTTGGAAACGCAGTCGTGTCAGACAGTTCTAGGAGGGAAATATATACAGAGCATCTTTGACAACAGACTTCTGAAAGACCAAAACAGCATTTCAGATGCTGTGCAAACAAGATTTTTCCGCTGGTTAGTACAGTTATGCTGTTATCACGAAATTCACATGATTTTCTTTATGCGCATTAAGGAATTTATTCTGTAAATGCGTTTCCATCGTAGTTTATGCGCATGTTTCCTTATCGGATAGAACATTTATTTTTAGAATTTATGCGCATCTTGGCTTTTCCATTCAGCATTTTTGATGCGATATCCCAAAATGCGCCTAAAAATAGATGGATGGAAACATAGCTATTGACTAAATCAATAAGTCATTCACCGCCACCTATTGGCAGTTTTAGTTTATTAGAGTAATATTCCATTAAACTGTTCCATTACATGAATAAAAAAACCCACTGAAGGTATAGTTCACCCAAAAACGAAAATTCAAAAACCATTTACTCACCTTCATGGCCATTGAAGCCCATTAGTTTGTGTAATAAATTCTATGTTTAATCAAATAACACAATAATGGCTTTAAATTAAATTTGGGGGGTAATTTCTCAGCCAAATTAAATGTGTGATTAATTTGCAATTAATTAATTACCACATTGTGTAATTAAGTAGATAAAAAAATTTAATTGCTTGACGGCCCTAATATGTATACATATACACACCGATCAGGCATTACATGACCACCTTCCTAATATTGTCTTGGCTTTGCTGCCAAAACAGCCCTGACCCATCGAGGCATGGACTCCACTAGACCCCTGAAGGTGTGCTGTGGTATCTGGCACCAAGATGTTGGCGCTTTCGGCGGTGGACAGGGGTCAGCATGGACACCCTGACTGGTCTGCAGCTATGCAGCCCCATACACAACAAACTGTGATGCACTGTGTATTCTGACACCTTTCTATCAGAACCAGCATTAACTTCTTGAGCAATTTGAGCTACAGTAACTCGTCTGTTTGATCGGTCCACACGGGCCAACCTTCGCTCCCCACGTGCCACAATGACGTGTCGCCGGTTCACCACTGTTCCTTCCTTGGAGCACTTTTGATGGATACTGACCACTGCAGACTGGGAACACCCCACAAGAGCTGCAGTTTTGGAGATGCTCTGACCCAGTCGTCTGGCCATCACATTTTGGCCCTTGTCAAACTCGCTCAAATCCTTACGCTTGCCCATTTTTTCCTGCTTCTAACAGATCAAATTTGAGAACAAAATGTCCACTTGCTGCCTAATATATCCCACCCACTAACAGGTGCCGTGATGAAGAGATAATCAGTGTTATTCACTTCACCTGTCATAATGTTTTGCTTGATCAGTGTGTGTGTGTATGTGTGTATATATATATATATATATATATATATATATATATATATATATATATATATATATATATATATATATATATATATATATATATATATATATATATATATATATATACTTGCACACACACACATCCCAGTAAGCCATAAGATGGATATAGGGAGACTACGGAAAGGATACAAAAGTGAAGCATATCTTCAGAAAGGGCCGCGGTGAATGTCGAACAGCGGAACAACAGATGTGAGGAAATGGCAATGAAATCTGTGAACAGAAAGGAGTGAGAGACAGAGAGTGAGCTGCTGACAGGTTTGTATTAAAGGTGCGAGTTCAAGAAAGTGAGCAGCATATGTAATAGGCCTCTCTCACGCAGAAATCCACAGAGCGCATTACCACCTCTCTTCCTCTCTGCCCTCTCTCCCTCTCATCGCCTGCTCTCATCACTTTCCTCCCTCTCTCCGGCCCTGGATGCATAGATGGGTTAGGTCTCACCTCGAGGCCGTGATGCTGTCTCCTTTTCAAAAGCGGGAGAGATTTTCACCACTCACCCTAGCAGCTGCCAGGGCTAAATATAGTTCTGAACCTCGTGCTACATGTTGCGCTAGCTTTGTTCAGTACATCCCCGCTCAAACGCGGATCTGTTTGCTTCTGGTAAAATCTACTTGTTGATAAAATCTCTCTCCTTCTACTCCACAAATCTGCTTCCTAGATGTGCTGGCTTTATCAGAGCTGATTACATTGAGGGAAGTGAGAGATACTTGTTTGTTAACAAATACTGAACAGAATGTGTCACTGTTTGCGTTTAGTGTAACTGCACAATAGCGTGATGTTGCCGTGCAATATTCATACAACAGCCTGCAATATGTTTTATTATTTTTCTGTCTACTACCAGAATTACCAAATTTAACATTACTTGCATTCTTAGTTGAATCACGTCTTAGTTGAATCATGATGTTTGCTCTATAAGATGGTAGATCGTTTAAAGAGTAAATGTCTATCTAATTTATAAAAAAAATATATAAATATTTCTAACATATAAAATAGATTATATATAGATTAGATAAATAGATATACAGATTTTATTTATAATATATATATATATATATATATATATATATATATATATATATATATATATATATATATATATATATATATACAGTATTAATAAATTAGAAATAATTTATTTAAAAAATATATGCCTTTTATATAAAATAAAATTATAAAAATATGCATTATTTCTAGCATATATAATAGATTAAATTAGATAAGTATATATATATATATATATATATATATATATATATATATATATATATATATATATATATATATATATATATATATATATATATATATATATATATATATATATATATATATATATATATATATATATATATATATATATATATATATATATATATATTGTATATATATATATATATTTTGTATATATATATAATTGTAAGATGTATATATATATATATATATATATATATATATATATATATATATAGTATTAATATATTAGAAATGATTTATTTTTAAAAATATGCATTTTATATCAAATAATATACTGTATATTTGTTTAGACCATGTTATATTTGTTATATCATTAATTTATTTTATCTTTTGTTTTAATAATCCATTTTGTACAATATTTCTATTTTACTAATTCTTTATAAAAATGAACTACTATTTTCATGGAAATGTCCAAGACCTTTCCATGACTTTTATTTAATTTTAAGATTTCATTATTATATTTTATTTAGATTTCATTTTTAAGATTTTTCTTTTTTTTTTTTTAAGAATTATTCAAATAAATAAATTATATAAAAACTAAAACTGATGTATGATATAATTTGTTTTTAATTTGTAATTTATTTTAAAAATATGCATTTTATATAAAATAAATTATGCACTTTTTTTATATCCTACATGATCCTACATTAATCATTTCTAACATATAAAATCACAATTTATTTATATATAGTTTTTTTATATATATTTTATTTATTTGAATAATTATTTTAAAAAAGTAACTACTATTTTAATGGAAATGACCAAGACCTTCCATGACTTTTTATTAATTTCATTTTAAGATTTCATTAAGATTTTTCTATGGATTTTACCTACTGTCCAATCAAATAGTCCTCTGTAGACTTAAAAGCTTTAAATATATCACACAAGAACTTGTACTTAAGATTATTCAGATATATCTCACGTTAGAAGTTCATAAACCTTTAGTCGTATCAGCTAATAGTGAATCAGTGAAGTTAAAGCTAATCTACACTAATGTGTGATCCTGACTGGCTGTTCATTTATCGTGGCTCTTTCCATTCTAATGGGATATGAAAGAACGATCATTCATTGGCACTGATCTCTGGCCCTTGATGTGTTTGCTTGCTCATGCATTGACGATGCTTCACACCTGCTTTTCCCTTATCCTGGTAATGTGCCGCACGTCTCCTACCACGCGACACATTTGCTGTAATGTTCTATCATTCCCTGGAGAAATTATTCAGTGTTAATAACATTGAATTCATAAAAAATATGAGATATTATAAGAAAATCAACAGTAAAGGAAGATAACCGCATTGTGTTTGTTAAATATCATCGGGAGCTGTGGGAAATTTTGTTGAAGGTGCATACCATATTCATGTCAAGTACCGGAAAACTGAAACAATAAATAAATAAAAGAAATAAAAATTCATCAATTGAATCGTATTGTTTTTATAATGAGAAGCATCATGTTTATGAATATTAAGCCGTTTTTTGTTTGATATAACTAGCAGTGTTTCTCTTGTTCCTCACAGCCATCGTGATTCTCTTCATCACGTTGCGGCGAAGCAAAAAAGAGCCATTGATCATCTCGGAGGAGGACATCCGTGAGAACGTCGTGACGTACGATGACGAAGGAGGCGGGGAGGAGGACACGGAGGCTTTTGACATCATCGCTCTACGAAACCCTGCTGCCGCCGAGGAACTCAAGTTCCGTCGGGACGTCCGACCCGAGTGCATCCAGTCATGGTCGTCACGGAGACCGGCCCGCGGCCGTCTCAGCCCCTCGTCCCTGGACATAGATGAGGAGAGGGACGTCGGGGAGTTTATCAAACAGAGGGTGACTGAGGCGGATAAGGATACTAGCATCCCGCCCTACGATTCTTTACAGACCTACGCCTACGAGGGTCAAGGGTCACCAGCAGGCTCCATCAGCTCGCTCGGGTCAGGTGGAGCTCATTCCGAACTGGACTACAACGCTCTGGATGACTGGGGTCCAAAATTTGAAAAAATAGCAGAACTTTACGGAGAGGAAGTTGAAACGGCGTCCGAATCCACTGAAAAGGCAGAGTCGGAGAAGCAGACATAAGTTTTTGTCAATGTCGGAGAAAACTGTGAACAGACAACAGTAAAAAAAAAAAAATGGAACATCCGCCGTCATGGTTTCATCAATCGAGATGCTCTCGGACTGTCGCGCTGCCGTAACTCTACAGCTGTAAACTCAGACTGGCTGCCTTTTTTTCTCTCATTTCTTTTGGATGTTCGGAGCTCTGAATCCCAACAAGACAAGAATGATTTTGAAAAGAAAATCAAACAAAAAAGAATAAAAAAACTAATGGAAATAAGGAAACTATTTTAACTGGTGTATATTTTTTATTGCTCAATAAAGTCCTGAATTCCTGACACATGAATATACGTGAGGTTATCCTTCACTGTCTGTCTGTCTGTCTGTCTGTCTGTCTGTCTATCTGTCTATCATCTATCTGTTTGTCCATCTATCTATCTATCTATCTATCTATCTATCTATCTATCTATCTATCTATCTATCTATCTATCTATCTATCTATCTATCTATCTATCTATCTATCTATCTATCTATCTGTCTATCTATCTGTCTCTCTGTCTGTCTGTCTGTCTATCATCTATATATTTTTCTGTCTGTCTCCCTGTCTGTCAGTCTGTCTATCTATCTATCTATATGTCTGTCTGTCTGTCTGTCTGTCTCTCTGTCTGTCTATCTATCTATCTATCCTCTGTCTGTCTGTCTGTCTGTCTATCTATCTGTCTCTCTGTCTGTCTGTCTGTCTATCTATCATCTATCTATTTTTCTGTATGTCTGTCTGTCAGTCTGTCTATCTATCTATCTATCATCTATCTATCTATCTATCTATCTATCTATCTATCTATCTATCTATCTATCTATCTATCTATCTATCTATCTATCTATCTATCTATCTATCTATCTATCTATCTATCTATCTATCTATCTATCTATCTATCGTATATGGCTGTCTGTCTGTCTGTCTATCTATCATCTGTCTGTTTGTCTGTCTGTCTATTTATCTGGGTTTCTGTCTGTCTGTCTGTCTGTCTGTCTATCTATCATCTATCTATTTTTCTGTCAGTCTGCCTGTCTGTATGTCTGTCTATCTATCTATCTATCTATCTATCTATCTATCTATCTATCTATCTATCTATCTATCTATCTATCTATCTATCTATCTATCTATCTATCTATCTATCTATCTATCTATCTATCTATCTATCTATCGTATATGGCTGTCTGTCTGTCTGTCTGTCTATCTATCATCTGTCTGTCTGTATGTCTATCTATCTATCATCTGTCTGTTTGTCTGTCTGTCTATTTATCTGGGTTTCTGTCTGTCTGTCTGTCTGTCTGTCTATCTATCATCTATCTATTTTTCTGTCAGTCTGCCTGTCTGTATGTCTGTCTATCTATCTATCATCTGTCTTTCTGTCTGTCTGTCTGTCTAGCTATCATCTATCTATTTTTCTGTCAGTCTGCCTGTCTGTCAGTCTGTCTATCTATCTATATGTTTGTCTATCTATTTATCTATATGTCTGTCTGTCTGTCTATCTATCATCTATCTATTTTTCTGTCAGTCTGCCTGTCTGTCAGTCTGTCTATCTATCTATATGTTTGTCTATCTATTTATCTATATGTCTGTCTGTCTATCTATCATCTATCTATTTTTCTGTCAGTCTGCCTGTCTGTCAGTCTGTCTATCTATCTATATGTTTGTCTATCTATTTATCTATATGTCTGTCTGTCTGTCTATCTATCTATATGTATATCCATCTATCTGTCTATCTATCTGTCTATCTATCTGTCTGTCTATCTATCTATCTATCTATCTATCTATCTATCTATCTATCTATCTATCTATCTATCTATCTATCTATCTATCTATCTATCTATCTATCTATCTATCTATCTATCTATCTATCTATCTATCTATCTGTCTATCTGTCTATCTATCTATCTATATACTGTCTGTCTCTCTTTCTTTCTGTCTTTCTGTCTATCTATCTATCATTAACATGTTTTAATGTTTTTAAAATAAGTCTATACTGCTGTCTAATGATCCATTTATTTCATCCAAAATACAGTAAAAACAGTAATATTGTGAAATATTATTACAATTTAAAATACTTTTCTATTTTATTAAATTTAAAATTGTAATATATTCATGTGCATCATTACTCCAGTCTTCAGTGTCACATGATCCTTCAGAAATCATTCTAATATGCTGATTTGCTGCTCAAGAAACATTTCTGATTATCATCAATGTTGAAACTGTTTTAACTTATTTGTGGAAACAATGATACCTGAAATTAATACTTTTAATTCACCAAGGATATATTAAATTGATCAAATGTGACAGTGAAGACATTTATGTCACAAAAGATTTATATTTAATAAATGCCAATAAACACTGTTTGCTGAACTTTCTATAGAATCCTGAAGAAAAGTAGGCTATTACATTTCCACAACTGATTTAACATTGATGATAATATTAAATGTTTCATGAGCAGCAAATCAGCATATTAGAATGATTCGTGTGACACTGAAGACTGGAGTAATGATGCTGAAAATTTTGATTTTCATCACAGGAATACATTACATTTTTTATTTGTAATAATATTTCACAATATTACTGCTTTTACTGTATTAAATAAATGCACCCGTGGTGAGCAGAAGAGACTTCTTTCAAAAACATAAGAAATGTACAGTTTTTTTGGTAATTGCTGTTTTTGGGTAGTTGCAGCACTTTCCAACTTTTCAATGCAGTTTCATGTGATATTTAAATTTTCATCAAATAGTCTACTAAGTTCCTAATATCTTTATGTAGGTTTCTGAGTCAGTTACCTACGCACACTATATTTCCCACTGGTATATATTAGACTAGACTGACACATTGAATGTTGGCTTCTCTACTCCACTGCATCATTCAATTTTAATGTGAAATTGGTACTAAAAAATCATCTTCAAAACCCATATTGGCCTAGATTCGCCCTAAAAGCATTTAAATAATTGTGCATAAACATTTTCATTATAGCTCACTTTATAGTATACATGTTCTTTTCCAAAACCTAGTGAGATGTAGACTGCCTTCACAAGATGGAACCTCGTGACAGATCGCTAAGCTAAGGTGACATGTGACTCTAATAAGCATATTAAGTTAAACGTCCATTTTAAATTCGATGGGGTATTTATAACAACAATTTGCAGTACTGGATGATATACAAGTATATTATAACAGCCTGGTCTCATCGTTAATGAGATAATACGTAACTTTCAAAGACACAAAAAGTAAGTTTTTGTACGTCTGGGTAGGTGCTGAAACCAAGCAGCAACCTCCCACAGTCTCCCTTGGAGCCAATACGGAAGTGACTTAAACTGCAATTCATCGACTGGCCACTAGAGACAGGCTCCAGAAGGGAACAGAATCTCATTGAGCCCCATGTTAAAATGCCCAACTTTAGAGCTGAAAAAACATGTTTACAGCCTGGTACAAATTGTGGTTTTGGTCTATGCGGCTAATGTTGCCCTTCATGACAACTGTGAGGGGGGTGAATTTTTTATAACTCATTCGTTTACATTATCTAAAGCCTTAAAGTTCTGCATAATTAAGGGCGTAGCCACTTAGAGTGACAGGTGGATAGCCGTTTGTCTGCTGTCTGCTGTTAGTCATAGCATCACCTCAGCTCCACCCACGTCCCGCCTCTTTGCCCATTTTCTATTATCCAGGAGTGACGCGCGATGCCAAGATAGCAACGGCCAGCTCGCCCCTACTTTACGCTTCAAAACTGCTCTTCAGAATCCTATGGGTGACGTCACGGACACTACGTCCATGTTTTTTTACAGTCTATGTCTGAAACGTCAAAAATGGATGTATTGGTGACATTTAAACGTAGCATTATTACGTTTTTACAGCTAAAAACTTAAAATATTTACAAATCTTTCATTTCATAAAGATATCTGTATAATTTCCCTTTTACCATTTTACAGATAAATGTAAGATCCCCTAACCTAAACATACTCATTTTATACAGAATGTTAAAAGAATAAAACGTAATGGACAGAAATGTGTAGGAAAATGTCAATTTTAGTAACAATATAGCATTAAAACGATATTTTGAGCCGCTAATCCTACCCCTACCCCTAAACCTACACATAACCATTTCTCAAAACTATATACTGTTATAAATAAAAGCATAACAGACAGACAATTGTAATCACAATAATTTATTTATACATTTTTTGCGAAAATGTCAAAAGCTCTACCAAAAGTAGTTCAGCTGACGATGTGTTGCAGTCTCATTTCTCTCTGGTGGTTTAGTTTTGTAAGAGGTACAGAGCAGAATTTAAATTATGAATCCATGAAAATGTTAATCCGGCTCCTTTCCAGGCGCACATTTCCCATTTCAAATGTACATCGACTAAAACACGTCATGTCGCAATCCGTGACGAAGAAGGCGAGAGCCAATGAGCATTCGATACCATTGCCGTAAAACATGTGGTAACGCTTCTTGAGTGCGCAATTTTTTTTTACATTTGAATTCATAACAAGTCGAGCGTGGGATTTGACGTTTAACGTTACACGGTCGCTGCTTAGAATTGAGATCAAGAACGCTGGATAAAGGGCTAAATTTGGATCTGTTCCTCGCAAACATTTGGATTCTAAAGATTTGGATTACACCAAACAAATTAAATTGATGTCTTTTGTGAATTTCTATTGTGTTTTGGTGTATTTTATGATTGTATTGTCGCTGCATATGAGAAATATTACAGTAAGTAGACGAGTAAACTGCATTTGATAAATGCGGTGAAAACGTGTAATTGATATGATTTGATAAATTCAATAGAATCAAAACATTAATTTCACAATTTTAATATTCTTACATGGAAACTGCTACACATTCACACGGATACGTAAATAATTTACGTTTTAATGCTGTCTATACGTCAATATTGTACGTTATAGTGTGTAGGAAAACGTAGAACCACACTTTACGTAAAAATAGACACGCATTTTCATGAGATCACGAATGATTATAATCATTTTTCTTGTCTCATCCGCCATCTTAGCTTTCTATCCCCAAAAGAACTCGTGCAGTTTAACAAGGTTTGTTACGAAGCGCTATAATTAAGCCCCTACCTTTTATTAGAGAGGTATTTCTTGAGCGTGTCCCTTTGATGCCTGCCTACGTAGGCAACTCTGGACAGAGCAATGGATTCCATTATATAAAGTCTGTACGGCTTCTTGACTGTGATTACAGGACCCTGTTTATTTTTTATGAGTGTGGGACTCCCATTGGACACTTAAGATGATACACACTCTGTTTCCCACTTTCTCAGTCTCGGTCCATATTCCCCAGGTCCCTGGTTTATAGTGACTACATGAATAAAGTGAGAAGGTTATGAATATTTCAGCATTACTGCATGTGTGAGAGAGAGAGTGTATATGTATGTTATGCTTTTGAATGATGGTGGTGGCTAGTTCGGGCTATTTTTCTTCCAGGTTATCCATTGTAAGGATTGTAAGAATAGCAGTTGAATGTAAAAAATTCAAATGCATCATCGGTTTATGCATGTATTGTTGGTAGTTCTTTCTCTCTCTCTGTGTGTGGGTGTGTGTGTGTCCTGTTTGGAATGACACAAGGGTGAGTAAGTTATGACAGAATTATCATTTTTGGGGTGGACTATAAGGGAAAGGGTTTATATTTTGTCCTGCAACTGCTCGGAAGTTTTTTTTTTTTTAAATTCACAATTTTAATCTTGCGGTGTGACATTTAATGAGATCATAAAATATACATAAATTATAATTATAGAAAATGTAGCAAAATGCAGTTTATTTTATATATATTTTTAGATTTTAAACTGCACTGTCAACTTCACATTAAAGGGTTACTTCAGCGATTAGCATTAAGCTTTGTATCAGTAGAAACCCGGTAGTATATTCGAATGACCGCGCTTCCCTCCCTCATATCCCCCTGAGAAAAGAGATTTATGTATTTTTTGTCTGGAAAAAAACCTCCAATGAAGCAAAAATCGTCATTTAGCATCTTCTGAGGCTTTATTGGCCAGAGGCTAGAGACTACAGTAGGAGCAAGTTCGGCATGTTTTCAACCCGCCCTTATAGGGGTGGGATCTCACTCACAGAAAGTAAAATGCGCACGGCCGCTCTGGCATTGATAACGGAGCGGTCGGAGCAACGCGAGTGTTTTCAATGAATTCCTATGAAAGTTTAGCTTCCATAGGCATGAACTGAAAATGTGCCAGACTGGACACGCACCGTGAATGACTGTGAGGCCGTGAATGAATGACGATACAGCCGTGAATGAACCGTGCTCATTTTAGTTTCGGTTTAGAATTGGCGCCAATTCGGAGGCAGGTTGTTTGAATTATGGGTTCATTAGCCTATTATTCTTAAAGGGGCACTTCAGCGCTGGAAAGATGAATATGTATTTAAACTGTGTCATTTATGTAGTAGAAATGTGAAATTATTTTTGAATTTGGTGCCTTCTAGACTGAGAAAAGACAGAATATTGATTTTTGTCTCATATTGATGAAAGACAACAACTCCCAGAATGCACTTGCTTCGTTGCCCTACGAAGGGCCTAGAGGGCACCAACGAGTCTAGGCCCTTCTAGTCTAGAAGGCACCAACTTCTAAAATAATTTCACATTTCTACTACATAAATTACCTATTCATCTTTCCAGCGGTGAAGTATCCTTTTAAGTATTTCAACTACCTACATGATTTTTGAAAGAAGAATCTTATGCTCACCAAGGCTGCATTTATTTGATGAAAACAAAACTGTAAAAACCGTAATATTGGGAAATATTATTGTTTGTAATGCTTAGTTCTGTCATGAAACTCTAGATGACGCAAGCAAGCTGATGATAATTACAACGTTAACTACTTGGCACAGCTGATTGGTCCATGTTGCATCTGCAGCCAATGAGCTTGCTGCTTAACGTTTAAATGGCAGGTTAACATTCTCTATAGCGGTTTGCAGCGCGCTTTCAGAGTTCATCTAAAACCCTCCACCTTACCCAGCTCCACCTGTATAGATCTGCTATGGGATAATTGATATATGCTATTTGTGCAGCAGAAAAACTGTAAAAAACTGAAACTGAAAAAAAGCAGCGTGTTGTGTATATATTGGCAGTAGCAAGTTACTGTACTTGCTGTGCAGCTGCTGCAGCAATAATAATGATCATCAGCAGCAGCATCTACAACAAAAGAAATAATCAACAGCAGCAGCGTAGCAGATCTGTTCTGCCAAGACCAAATACATTAACATTGGCATATCCGTTACCATGCTAAAAATCTTCCCGAGAGTTGTCATGATAGAAATAGTTATAAAAATGTAGTTTATTAACGACAGCTGAATTTTTATCATCATTACTCCAGTCTTCAGACACATGATCAGAAATTCAGAAATCATTCTAGTATATCGAATATTTTTTGTGGAAACAGATACATTTTTCAGGATTCTTTGATTAAAGTTAAAAAATAGCATTTATTTGAAATAAAAATATTTTATGACATTATAAAATGTCACTTTTGATCAGTTTAAAGCACCCTTGCTGAATAAAAATAATTTATTATTTATTAAAAAATTACTTTTGAGCAGTAATTTACACTACTAGTATAGCACATAGTAGTTTAATAAGCAATCAAAAATAAGCAATACTCATTGGCTGTTTTTCCTTTACTACATAGTAGATGCTATTTATATGTGTCTACTAAACAAATGTTATGTGTAAATACATACACACACTCATATATACATATATATACATATTTATGTTTTTCACGACAAAAAATTATTTTCATCTAAAGGTTTGTTTGGTATATATATATATATATATATATATATATATATATATATATATATATATATATATATATATATACAACCCCAAATCAGAAAAAGTTGGGACAGTATGGAAAACGCAAAAAAAAAGACAATATGAACAAAAAATATTTCATGTTTTGTCTGGTCAACTTCATGTCATTTGTAAATATGCATCCTTTCCTGTCATTCAGACCTGCAACACATTTCAAAAAAAGTTGGGACAGTAAAGCATTTACCACTTTGTAATGTTGCCATTCCTTTTCACAACACTTAAAAGACGTTTAGGGACTGAAGACACCAAGTGATGAAGTGTTTCAGGTGTAATTTTGTCCCATTCTTCCTGCAAACAAGTCTTAAGGTGGGCAACAGTACGGGGTCTTCGTTGTCGCATTTTGCGCTTCAAAATGCGCCACACATTCTCTATTGGAGACAGGTCGGGACTGCAGGCAGGCCAGTCAAGTACCCGTACCCTCTTCCTCCGCAGCCAGGACTTTGTAATGTGTGCAGAACGTGGTTTGCATTGTCTTCTTGAAATATTCATGGACGTCCCTGGAAAAGATGTCTTCTTGAAGGCAGCATATTATGCTCCAAAATCATTATGTACTTTTCAGCATTAATAGTGCCTTCACAGAAGTGCAAGTTACCTTTGCCAAGGGCACTGACACAACCCCATACCATGACAGACCCTGGCTTTTGGACTTGTTGCTGGTAACAGTCTGGATGATCCTTTTCTTCTTTGGTCCGGAGCACACGGCGTCCATTCCTCCCAAAAAATACCTCAAATACTGATTCATCTGACCACAGTACACGTTTCCACTGTGTGATGGTCCATCCCAGATGCCTCCGAGCCCAGAGAAGTCAACTGCGCTTCTGGAAACTGTTAACATAGGGCTTCCTTTTGGCACAGTACAGGTTTAACTGGCATTTGTGGATGTAACTACGTATTGTGGTACTTGACAAAGGTTTGCCAAAGTAGTCCTGAGCCCATGTGATGATATCGCTTATAGATGAATGACGATTCTTGATGCAGTGCCGCCTGAGGGATTGGAGATCACGGTTGTTCAGCTTAGGCTTGTGCCCTTGTCCTTTACGCACTGAAATTCCTCCAGATTCCTTGAATATTTTAATTATGTTATGCACTGAAATATCCAAATCTCTTCCTATCTTTCTTTGAGGAACATTGTTTTTAAACATTTCAATAATTTTCTCACGTATTTGTTGGCAAACTGGCGATCCTCGGCCCATCTTTGCTCCTAAAGGATTAGACCTTTCTTGGATGCTGCTTTTGTACCAAATCATAATTACAATCACCTGTTGACATCACCTGTTTCAAATTACATCATTATTTAACCATTTTACCTCATTACTAGCCCTAAATTGCTCCTGTCCCAACTTTTTTTTAAATGTGTTGCAGGTCTGAATGACAGGAAAGGATGCATATTTACAAATGACATGAAGTTGACCAGACAAAACATGAAATATTTTGTGTTCATATTGTCTGCAATGAAATACAAGTCAAAGTAAATTTAGAAATCACTTCTTTTTTTCTTTTTTTTTGCGTTTTCCATACTGTCCCAACTTTTTCTGATTTGGGGTTGTATATATATATATATATATATATATATATATATATATATATATATATATATATATATATACCAAACAAACCTTTAGATGAAAATAATTTTTTGTCGTGAAAAACATAAATTCAGTCAAGTATGTCCAATTTTTTGACTGGTAGTGAACTATTAAGTCACAGTAAATATAAATAAAAGTGTGCACAAACTTGCCTTTGAATATGTTTAGAAAGCATACAAGCATACAATATTTGCTGCAAAACATTTTGGCGGTGAAGTGTACGGAACAGTGTTTATCTTTACATGAGGGACTGAGTGAGAGAGAAGGGAAACAAATTGTGTGTGTGTACATTGTGTTTGTTTCTGTGTGGTAATCCTGACAGGCTGTGCGTTCTGCTTGACTAAATCTGATGAGTGTTACGCTTTTCACTTTCTGTACCCTGGTTTGCTCTCTTTATCATTTTCCGATAAGAATCCTAGACACTTTTTTTTGGTAATCACCTCTGAGATTTCTTGTTAACACGACGAATGAAAGTTTGTATAGCTGAATTTGGGTTTGACTTCAACAGCTGTTATTACTGTACACCGGTTGCCAGAGCTCAAGTGAATTCAAGCCGCTCAACAGCAGGAACTTCTGGAGTCAGCAAAATGGTAATTTGTTCAAAATGAGGCCCTGTTTCAGCCAACGAGCCTGACTACAGAAATCAATCACTTTATTTCTCAAAAAAAAAAGGCTGTCTCAAAAGCTAGTAAACTACCTATCTAGTCATTTTTGGACACACACACACACACACACACATATATATACAGGTGCTGGTCATATAATTAGAATATCATCAAAAAGTTGATTTATTTCACTAATTTCATTCAAATACAGTGAAACTTGTATATTATAGTCATTCATTACACACAGACTGATGTATTTCAAATGTTTATTTCTCTTAATTTTGATAATTATAACTGACAACTAAGGAAAATCCCAAAATCGGTATCTCAGAAAAATAGAATATTACTTAAGACCAATACAAAGAAAGGATTTTTAGAAATCTTGGCCAACTGAAAAGTATGAACATGAAAAGTATGAGCATGTACAGCACTCAATACTTAGTTGGGGCTCCTTTTGCCTGAATTACTGCAGCAATGCGGCGTGGCATGGAGTCGATCAGTCTTTGGCACTGCTCAGGTGTACTATTTCTATGGGGTTAAGGTCAGGCGAGTTCTTCCCCCAGACTCTGGGACCCTGATTTCCAAAGGAAATGCAAAATTTACTTTCATCAGAGAACACAACTTTGGACCACTCAGCAGCAGTCCAGTCCTTTTTGTCTTTAGCCCAGGAGAGACGCTTCTGACGCTGTCTATTGTTCAAGAGTGGCTTGACACAAGGAATGCGACAGCTGAAACCCATGTCTTGCATACGTCTGTGCGTAGTGGTTCTTGAAGCACTGGCTCCAGCTGCAGTCCACTCTTTGTGAATCTCTCCCACATTTTTGAATGGGTTTTGTTTCACAATCCTCTCCAGGGTGCGGTTATCCCTATTGCGTGTACACTTTTTTCTACCACATAGTTTCCTTCCCTTCGCCTCTCTATTAATGTGCTTGGACACAGAGCTCTGTGAACAGCCAGCCTCTTTTACAATGACCGTTTGTGTCTTGCCCTCCTTGTGCAAGGTGTCAATGGTCGTCTTTTGGACAACTGTCAAGTCAGCAGGCTTCCCCATGATTGTGTAGCCTACAGAACTAGACTGAGAGACCATTTCAAGGCCTTTGCAGGTGTTTTGAGTTAATTAGCAGATTAGAGTGTGGTACCAGATGTCTTCAATATTGAACCTTTTCACAATATTCTAATTTTCTGAGATACTGAATTTGGGATTTTCCTTAGTTGTCAGTTATAATCATCAAATTTAAAAGAAATAAACATTTGAAATAGATCAGTCTGTGTGTAATGAATGAATGAATATAATATACAAGTTCCACTTTTTGAATGGAATTAGTGAAATCAATAAAAAAAATTATGATATTCTAATTATATGAATAGCACCTGTATGTATGTATGTATATATATATATGTATGTATGTATGTATGTATATATATATATATATATATATATATATATATATATATATATATATATATATATATAGACCGTCTGAGCATCTCCAAAACTGCAGCTCTTATGGGGTGTTCCCGGTCTGCAGTGGTCAGTATCTATCAAAAGTGCTCCAAGGAAGGAACAGTGTTGAAGGGTCATGGGCGGCCAAGGCTCATTGATGCACGTGGGGAGCGAAACAGTGGGCACGTGAGCATCAGAACTGGTCTGGTCTGATGAATCCCGTTTTAATCACGTGGATGGCCGTGTGCGTGCGCATCACTTACCTGGGGAACACAAGGCACCAGGATGCACTGCGAAGAAGTTTTGGCAGCAAAAGGGGGACCAACACAATATTGGGTCATATAGTGTTATGCCTGATTGGTGTGTGTGTGCGTGTGCGTGAGTGTGTGCGTGCATGTGTGCGTGTGTGTATTATATATTACAGTTTAAAAGATTGAAATAAAATACTGTTCTTGTAAATTTTGTATTCATATTTGTGCTGAAAATTCTGTTTTTCCATCACAGGAATAAATTGCATTTTAAAAATGGAATAATATTTCACAATATTATTGTATTGTAGAATAATTATTTTTATTCTGTAATTTTTTACTGTAATTTTATAAGAGTATAAGAGGCTTCTTTCAAAAACATTAAAAATCTTTTTTTTAAATCCCCAGACTTATGAATGGTTGTAGCACACACAAATATTATTCAGTTTCAGTTTCAGTTTCATTCAGGATTGAATGAAAATGTATTTATAATAACATTTATCTCTCTTTTTTTCACCTTCTTGTATTTCCCTCATTGCAGTGCATTAAGGGATTGCGTTCACAGCGATGCGCAGTTCGATGCCTTGGAATATGGCCAAAACTAGGTATCGTAGGAGGTAGCTTTAAGATTATTTTGTGTCTGGATTGGGCCTATGGTGTGTTAAAAGGCTGCCCTCGCTGGCTAATGACCGTTCCGTACTGGCCGTATTCTCTGATGTGTGTATTATTGGTAAACAAAATATCCCCACAAAGATGCCAATATCCGAAATCTTTGTTTGTGTGGGGATATTTTTTGGTCCCCATGAGGAAAACAGCTTATAAATTAGACTAAATTATGTTTTTTTGAAAATGTAAAAATGCAGAAAGTTTTCTGTGGTGGGTAGGTTTAGTGTAGTAGGGGGGTAGAATATACAGTTGGTACAGTATAAAAATCATGTCTATGGAAAGAACCTAAACATGAAAACACATTGAGTGAGTCAGTGAGAGTGTGTGTTTGTTTCAAAGACTGCTATTCTGAAGTGTATTTAAATATTTATGCTGTATAATATTTATTTATTTAAAAAGCCTAGGCCATACTATAACTGTTCCATCAATTTTATTTTCTTGGGTACAAAACGCTGATATTAGTCTGTTACATAACCTCCAATGAGCAGTTTTGCTTGCAGCTAATGTTTGTGTTCTCTGATTACTTCATTTTAATGTGCAGATTACCCTCCAGCATAATTTTTGCACAGGTGCATTTCAATGCAAAACAAAACAAAAACTGACATGAAGTTATGGCTTATTTTTTTCCACAGAGAAAACAGTTGTTTACTGTAATTAGAACAGTGATATAACACTGAATTATAGTGGTTCTCAAAAGTGTGGGGTTCAAGTGCGGGAATAGTAGTTGGCAATCTGCCTTTATAAAGTGGCACCGAACGCCACATTTTTTAAGTTTTAAAGGGGGGCGTGACCAAAAAAGTTATAGAACCACTTTAGCTAGTTAAAGGAATAGTTCCCCAAAAAATGAAAATCTGGTTCCTTCCACAAAGCAATCCCAAGAAGACCTGGCGTTCAATTTTTGTGGAGCTTGACAGCTCATTACATGAAAAGTCACTGTGTGAAGATTCTTTGTGTATCCAAATACACACTAAAAAAACAAGGTGCCAAAGGTTTCTAGCAATTCAATAGAACAGGGGTGTCCAAACTCGGCCCTGGAGGGCCACTGTCCTGCAGAGTTTAGCTCCAAGTTGCCTCTAAACACCTGCCTGGAAGTTTCTAGAATGCCTATTAAGACCCTGATTAGCTGATTCAGGTGTGTTTAATTGGGGTTGGAGCTAAACTCTGCAGGACAGTGAGCAGGGTTGGACACCCCTGCAATAGAAGAACCATTTTGGGTTCCCCAAAAAACCTTGCAATTTACAAAGAACATTTACAAAGATTTTTTCCTGTTATATTATTTCCTTTTACAAAGTTCTGATTTTGTTTATGGGGTCTACTAGATTAGGTTTAGATGCTTGAATGTTCAAAAAACGTTATTTTTCACCTATTTGACATTGTTGCAGCACCTCTTGTCATAGTCTGTCAGTAATGCTCTGTTTAGTTCCTGTCTCTTTGAAGCCCCTCCTTCTGAAAAGTACAATCCGCTCTGATTGGTCGGCTGGACAAGTGTGTTGTGATTGGTCAACTGCTTCCAGCGTGTTTCAGAAATGCAACGCCCTTTACCATAACCGCAAGTTTCAACCAAGCGGCAACCTCCCCCAGTTTCTCTTGAAGCCAATACGGAAGTGACTTAAACTGCAATTCATCGACTGGCCACTACAGACACTACAGAATCTCATTGAGCCCCTTGTTAAAATGCCCAACTTTACAGCAGAAATAAAACATGTTTACAGCCTGGTACAAATTGTGGTTTTGGTCTATACGGCTAATGTTGCCCTTCATGACAACTGTGAGGGGGTGAAATTGTTTATAACTCATTCGTTTACATTATATAAAGCCTTAAAGTTCTGCATAATTAAGGGCGTGGCAACTTTGAGTGACAGGTAGATTGCCGTTTGTCTGCTGTCTGTTAGTCATCGCGTCACCTCAGCTCCTCCCACGTCCCGCCTTTTTGCCCATTTTCTATTATTCGGCAGTGGCGCGTGGTAGTGATGCCACTTTTATGAAATTATTTGGGCCGCCCCAGCCCCCACCGCACCATTGTATCTATTTTTACAACCCGCCCCGCACCGCACCCGCGACAATTAAATAGACATATTAGGCATTGTAATGTAAAAGAAAACAGCCTTTATTTCAGCCTGAAAGTGCTTAGAAACATCACCCTGTAAACTGGCAACAACATACGATTATTATGAATATGAACCATAAATCAGGTTATATTAATAGCAAAATAATGATAAACATTTTCAACATTTCATTTTCAACAAAACAGCGTTTGTATTCATCTAATAGGCTAAACTAGTTTACAGCCTGCGCTACATAACCACTGAACGGAAATGTTCATGTGCAAAAAAAGAAGGGTTTCATCTATTTCAGCTAGACTCCTGCACCTCGTCTTCCATCTTCACTTTTATCTCTCCGTTTTTGTTGTTGTGGCTGCTGCTGGCGCTGCTAGGCGCGCTGCTTTCGTGACGTGTCACATGACGCCAAAGGTTTGGGGACATCACACAAGTTACGTTGCTACAGGCTTCGTATTGTAACCATATCAAAGATTCAAGAACCTAATAAAATATGAAAATAGATATTCTCAAATATTTAATATAGGCTATAGGGAACTGCACGCAACATACATGGATTTTAAAAAAAAATGTTTTTAATGACCCGTCCCAACCCGCCCCGCAAATAAAGTGACAATTTCTTTCCCCGCCCCAACCCAACCAAACCCAACACGACCGTCGGGGTCCGCGGGTTATGAAATTTGCGCAGTGACGCGCTGCCAAGATGGCAACGGTCAGCTCACGCCTACTTTGCGCTTCAAAACTGCTCTTCAGAATCCTATGAGTGACATCACGGACACTACATCCATATTTTTTTACAGTCTATGGTTTCAACACACAATACTAACTCACTCAACCAGGCCACGCCCCTTTTTGTATATACCCTGTTTGGGAATTATTCAAATGAGGGATATTGTGACAGGTTCATATTCCATGAAGAAAACTCATGACTACAATCGATACGTTTCAGGGAGCTCAGAAACAGTGCGCACTGATATAGATATTAACTCCCTTTAGAGTGACTTTGTGCTTTGTAACTTTGCAGACCTTTTTCATGCTTAAACAGCAACATTACACACTAAAGAATACTGAAAAAAACATAATAGGTCCTCTTTTATTCACTATAAAGAACCTTTTGTGCAATGTAAAGGCTCCTTTGATGTTGGAGGCTTTTCAAGCAACCATCAATGCCAATAAAGAACTGTTATTCTTAAGAGTGAATACAACAAAACAATGGCAGACTTTTCATTTTGGGGTGAACTTTTCCTTTAAACAGTGATTATATTAAAAATAGCACGTTCTAACCTCATTTTCTTTCTTTCAACGTTCTATTGAATGTCACGAAAGACGATGTTTGTGCATTTGGTATTCCAGAGGCATGCGCTCTGCCCTCAGCGCTGCATTCAAGACATCGGGAGTCATGCTGTGCGGGCGTGAAAATCGGGATTAGATCTGTTGGCCTCAAAAGGGCGAGCTTTCTGAAGCACATTGCCTCTACCTTTCAACAGAAATGTTACCTTTTAAGTCTGATTTCTGTTTCAAACTAGGGAACGGAGGAAGTTATTAAAGTCATTTTTTGTAGGAGCTCACACAAACACTCACACACACACACATATAAAACAAGTACACTGGGAGAAAAGGTTAGAGATTAGGGATATTACGTGTTGGCCATCATAAGTGAGAAACCAAATCATAGGGGGCGTTCACTCAGACCAAAGGGCACTGCAAGCGGCATAGGGAGGAGGCGTAGATCGAAACATCCCTTCATGGGAATTGGACAGGGATGTTTACCCACCAGTCACTGTGCAACACGTGAGCACTACACCGATAAACACGGTGAAGAGGAGTTGATACTCTGGCATTTCTATATTGACAAGTGTGTTGTGAAATGGTCAATAGGTGGTTGAGAATAAAGCACATTATATATATATATATATATATATATATATATATATATATATATATATATATATATATATATATATATATATATATATATATATATATATATACATACATACATACATACATACATACATACATACATACATACATACATACATACATACATACATACATATTTACATACATACATACTGTGACGAAGAGGCTGAAGCGTTCGGATCCATTTGCAAGACTTTATTCACACAGGTAAGCCAACAGAGATAGGCAGTCATAAAGTTCAAACACAAGGAATAAGCCAGAGGCAGAGTAAGGGTAAATCAAGACTTCACAAATGAACAATGAGCAGAGCAGTCCAGATAAAGGTGAGCTGAGGGTCCACAGGTGATAATAATGAACTAATAATTAGCAGAGGAGCAAGGAAGGGAAATGCAGTCTTAATACGCAGGAGAGAGAGATCTGGTGAAACCAGGAGGAGGCGTGGTTGAGCGTTCCGTGACAGAGCCCCTCCCCTGCGAGCGGCTCCGGAAGCGAGGACCTGGTCGACGGCGGGGTCTACCACGGGGTCTTGGAGCCGGTCGATCTGGGTGGTGTCGGTGAAAAGCAGCAGTTAATGTAGGATCCAGGATATCATGAGACCTGACCCAGGAGCGTTCCTCGGGACCGTACCCCTCCCAGTCGATAAGGTATTGCAACACCCCGCCGTGACGCCTGGAGTTCAGGATCTCTCGCACCCGGAAAGCCTCCGAACCGTCCACTTCAATGGGAGGAGTCTGCACAGGAGCGACCTCCTCCCGGCTCCTCTCTCTCCTGGGAGCGACAGCGGGTCTGAAAAGGGACACATGAAATGTGGGTGAGATCTTGTAATGAGCAGGAAGTTCCAAACGAAAAGAAACAGGAGTTATCTGACGAAGGATCTTAAATGGTCCGACGAAACGAGGAGAAAGTTTCTTGCTTGGGAGCTTGAGCCTGAGATCTCGTGCAGAGAGCCACACCCACTGACCGGGTCGGTACCGAGGACCCTCGCGCCTCCTCCGATCTGCATGATGCTGGAAACGGCGTATGGCGTGCTGCAAGTGGACGTGAGCAGCATCCCAGGTGGCCTCACTGCGCTGAAGCCACGCATCTACTGCTGGGAGGTCGGATGGCTCCCCAGCCCACGGGAAGAGGGGAGGTTGGAACCCTAAAACACATTTGAAAGGGGTTAGACCAGTGGCAGGTTTTAACAAAGAATTCTGGGCATACTCAGCCCAGGCCAGGAAGCGACTCCAGTCCTGCTGATTCTGGTGGCAGTAAGTTCTCAGAAATCGAATCAAATCCTGGTTTAGACGTTCGACCTGCCCGTTGGCCTGAGGATGGTAACCAGAAGTTAAACTGACATTGATATTTAGTTTGCAGCACAATTCTCTCCAGACACGGGAGGTAAACTGAGGACCGCGGTCAGAGACAATGTCCTCGGGCAGACCAAAGAGACGGAACACCTGGTTGAAAAGAGCCTCGGCTGTCTGTAAAGCCGTGGGCAAACCGGTCAGAGGAATGAAACGACAGGACTTAGAGAAACGATCCACCACGGAGAGAATAGTTGTAAACCCCTGGGAAGGAGGTAGATCAGTCACAAAATCCACTGCGATGTGCGACCAGGGACGCTGTGGTACTGGCAGAGGTTGTAACAGTCCAGCTGGTTTGAGATGAGAGGATTTCACAGTGTTACAAACAGAGCATTGATGAATAAACTTTATGACATCAGACTGGAGTGAAGCCCACCAAAAGCGATTGGAAACTAACTGTATGGTAGCAGCGATACCAGGATGACCGGCGCTGGGAGTGCAGTGAACCCACTGAAGCACACGGTGGCGGAACCCGGGCGAAACAAAGAGACGATCCGCGGGACATTCTGGCGGAGCAGGGTGATTACTTAGGGATGCGGTGATCTCAGTGATAATGTCCCATTGAACAGGAGCCACGATTAGAGTAGTGGGAATAATGGGTTCAGGCTTAGATTCCTCACAAGGACCGTCGAACTGTCGAGACAGGGCGTCAGCTTTGCCATTCTGAGAACCTGGCCTGTAGGTGATCTTAAAATCAAATCTAGAGAAAAACAGAGACCAACGAGCCTGGCGAGCGTTTAAGCGCTTAGCTGATCTGATATACTCTAGATTTCTGTGATCAGTGAGTACCGTAAAAGGCTGACGAGCTCCCTCCAGCCAGTGTCTCCACTCCTCAAAGGCGGTCTTCATGGCCAGAAGTTCACGATCACCCACGTCATAGTTGCGCTCTGCAGAGTTGAGTTTGCGAGAATAAAAGGCACACGGGAACATTTTCGCAGGCTTACCACACCGCTGTGACAGGACAGCCCCCACTCCTGTGTTAGACGCATCCACCTCTATGATAAACTCCCTCTCAGGATCCGGGTGACGGAGGATAGGAGCAGAAGTGAATCTCTCCTTGAGCTGAGCAAAGGCCGCGGTGCAATCCGCTGTCCACTTAAAGAATTTTCCCCCTCCTTGAAGCAGAGAGGTGAGCGGTGCTACAATTACGCTGAAATTGCGGATAAATCTGCGGTAAAAATTGGCAAAGCCCAAAAAGCGCTGCAACTCTTTAACAGAGGAAGGTTGGGGCCAATTCACCACTGCTCTGACCTTGCTGTCATCCATCAAGACTCCGTCCGCACTGATGACATAGCCCAGAAAGGAGATACGCGTCTGGTGAAACTCACATTTGGAGAGCTTGGCATAAAGCTGGTTCTCAATCAGGCGCGTGAGGACTGCTCGCACATCTTGGACATGCTCCTCAAGGGAATCAGAGAAAATCAAAATATCATCAATATAGACAATAACTCTCTGCTGTAACATGTCTCGGAACACCTCATTTACAAAAGCTTGAAAAACTGAAGGACTGTTAGAAAGGCCGAATGGCATTACCCGATATTCGTAGTGCCCGGATGTAGTAGAGAACGCAGTTTTCCACTCGTCACCCCTCCGTATGCGAATTAGGTTGTATGCGTTCCTCAAATCCAGTTTGGTAAAGTAGCGGGCGGTACGGAGCATCTCCAGGGCGGCTGGAACTAACGGGAGAGGATAGCGATATTTCACTGTCACTTCATTAAGACCACGATAATCAATACACGGCCGAAGACCCCCATCCTTCTTCTTGACAAAAAAGAATCCGGCGGAAGCCGGAGATGTAGAGGTAGTGATGAAACCTTTCGCCAGTTGTTCGTCAATGTACGCCCTCATGGTCTCTGTTTCAGGTTGTGACAACGGGTAAACTCTTCCACGTGGAGGTACAGCTCCAGGCAAAAGCTCAATAGCACAGTCGCCAGCACGGTGAGCGGGAAGATGAGAAGCCTCAGCTTCACTGAAAGCCAGAGCTAGGTCGTGATAATCTGGGGGAATTCTCTGAAAATCCACTCCCTTGAGGGAAGCGCTGTGGTGTTCAGTACCTTGGATAGCGACCATGCAGTTGCTCTGACAGAATGCGGACCACCGGGATATCCTCCCTTCGGACCAGGAAATTTGGGGGTTATGTTTCTCCAGCCACGGAAGCCCCAAAATTATGGGATACATAGGCGAATGAATCGTGAATAACTGGATGGTCTCAGAATGCTGTGTCCCGATGCTGAGCGTTAGAGGTTGTGTGGTGTATTGCACCTCTCCTGACCCCAGGGGGCGCCCATCAAGCGCTTCCACTGTTACACCAGGCTCACATGCGAGGAGAGAAACACAAAGAGTTTTGGCGAATGCAAGATCGATGAAGTTTCCAGCAGCACCAGAATCAATCAAGGTTTTTACATTTAGAGTCTGTCCATTAAACTTCAAAGAACAATCCACATGAAATAACTTAGAAGAGGGATTCGAACTCACCGCAGTAGACCTCTTGAGCACTGGGTTAACCGGACATGTGGCCCTCAGATGTCCCGCCTCTCCGCAATACATGCAGAGATGATCTCGGCGTCTCCTCTCCCGCTCCGCCGTAGAGAGGCGTGTGTAACCAATCTGCATGGGCTCCGACTCCGCGTTAGAGGAAGCATACTCAAAGAAGCTGGTCCTGAGAGGTGTGCGTCGGGAGCGAATCAAGTTGTCGAGGCGGATAGCGAGCTCCATGATTTGATTCAAGGATTTACCGTCGTCGCGGCATGCCAGCTCTCCCTGGAGATCCGGGTTCAATCCCTTGCGATACAGGAGCTTTAGAGGTTCCTCCTCCCATCCAGTTTGGGCTGCCAGGGTCCGAAAAGAGAGTGTGTAGTCTGCTGCGGTAGACCTTCCCTGCCGTAACGTAAGCAAAAGTTCTCCTGGATCCTCTCCTCCTGCTGAGTGTTCAAATACTTCTCGAAATTGGGTCAAAAACTCATTATAAGAGGGAAAAGAGAGCTGACCTCCAGACCAGAGCGCAGTAGCCCATTCCAGAGCCCGACCAGTGAGTAGGGAACATATGAAGGAAACTCGGCTCGCATCAGTGGAATAGGACTGTGTCTGCTGGTTGAAATACAAGCTGCACTGCAACAGAAATCCCTTACAGGCAGAAGGTGAGCCATCAAATTTCTCGGGAAGGGATAATTTTGGATGGTTTGAATTGTTACTCACGGCGGGGGGAACGGCTGCAGGTGCAGATGGATTCTCAGCCGCGCTCGGCGGGGTAAGGGCTCGGACCGATCTCACAAGCTCCTCGGTGAGAGCTGTTAATTTCACCAGCTGTTGTTGATGAGTGAGCAGCACCTCAGCTTGAGAGGATACCTCGGAGGCCAGTCGATGAAAATCTGCTGGATCCTGTTTTGGTGAAGTCTTCTGTGACGAAGAGGCTGAAGCGTTCGGATCCATTTGCAAGACTTTATTCACACAGGTAAGCCAACAGAGATAGGCAGTCATAAAGTTCAAACACAAGGAATAAGCCAGAGGCAGAGTAAGGGTAAATCAAGACTTCACAAATGAACAATGAGCAGAGCAGTCCAGATAAAGGTGAGCTGAGGGTCCACAGGTGATAATAATGAACTAATAATTAGCAGAGGAGCAAGGAAGGGAAATGCAGTCTTAATACGCAGGAGAGAGAGATCTGGTGAAACCAGGAGGAGGCGTGGTTGAGCGTTCCGTGACACATACATACATACATATATATATATATATATATACAGTATATATGCACTCACCTAAAGGATTATTAGGAACACCTGTTCAATTTCTCATTAATGCAATTATCTAATCAACCAATCACATTGCAGTTGCTTCAATGTATTTAGGGGTGTGGTCCTGGTCAAGACAATCTCCTGAACTCCAAACTGAATGTCAGAATGGGAAAGAAAGGTGATTTAAGCAATTTTGAGCGTGGCATGGTTGTTGGTGCCAGACGGGCCGGTCTGAGTATTTCACAATCTGCTCAGTTACTGGGATTTTCACGCACAACCATTTCTAGGGTTTACAAAGAATTGTGTGAAAAGGGAAAAACATCCAGTATGCGGCAGTCCTGTGGGCGAAAATGCCTTGTTGATGCTAGAGGTCAGAGGAGAATGGGCCGACTGATTCAAGCTGATAGAAGAGCAACTTTGACTGAAATAACCACTCGTTACAACCGAGGTATGCAGCAAAGCATTTGTGAAGCCACAACACACACAACCTTGAGGCGGATGGGCTACAACAGCAGAAGACCCCACCGGGTACCACTCATCTCCACTACAAATATAAAAACCCTTTCATGCATGGTGTCCACATTTGGGGACAGTTAATTTAACTCCATTTAGGGTTCATTCATCTTGGTAATTCTCTCCAAACCACTTAAGGGCAGTGTCAGTAGATTGACAGCAATATTTTAACAATGGCTACTGTCTTGTAACCCAAATATTCATTGCTTGATGACATCATTAATCCAAGATGGCTGACAGCGATAGCCATGTGCCAAATGCCCCAGGTATATCTGTGAAAAACTTTTACATAAGGAGGTCAATTGAGCAAAAAAAAAGTTAAAAAAAATATTAGTATGTACAGTAAAGTATGATGAATATGTTTCCAAACAGGGACAGCACAGGTCAAGCACTCAGTTCAGAATAACAGAGAATCTCCCAGAGGACAGTGTGTGTGACAGTGACCGCACTGATGAGGAGTGTGTGCCAGCAAAGCCCAGCCCATATTGCTATTAGGTTTCCACATATATGTAACTAGCATTATAGTTCCTACACTCTGTGTTTTATCGTTGTTATATTGTAATATACATTTTTTAAATATCTGAGCTGTTATGCATAGCATAAAATGACAATAAAAGCACAATATTCCATACTGTCATCTGTGGCTTTTTGTCCCATTTTACGCCTTTGTTGCATGGTGTCCACATACGTGGACAGCTAAATAATTTTTAAATAAAACTGAATTTTGTAAAAATTTAAATGGATTTCAATTTTAGCATCATATTACAGTAATAAAAATAATTTAAAAAAAATCTAGATAATGTTTTCCATAATGCATGCATGAAAGTGGGGCTTTAAATGTCATATTTTTCTTCCACCATCCATATTTCTCAGGAAAGTGTAAGCTTTCTTCCACAAGCTGCATGAATTCGAGCAACTGTGTTGATTGGCACAAGCGGTTTGGGAAGAGTTACTTAGGGTTTTAATAACTTAGGGTTATTTCTGGGTTTCTAAGTTTGAGCGATAATAATAGTGATATTTGCTTTAGCAGGCTCCACTAATGAGCTCCTAACGAAACTTCCTACAAAAGTTACAGCTTCTCTCTCACGACGTTATCCCAAACTTACCACAATCTTAAGAATCACGTCAAAGAATCTGCAAACCAGTTTGAACTTTCTGTTCCTCCGGATCCGTACGTTTCGCTGAAGAACTCTGTTTGTACTCTCCCCGCAAAGAGGGATTTAACAGTTTATTATAACATTTGTGAATATTACAGGCATAGATCCGCAGGGATGCGGAGACGAAAGAGGAAATATATTTGAAGAGTGGGCAGGCACGGATGTATTATTTAACACTCGCTAAATGATGTATTATGTTTGAAGTACTTCTTTTAACAGAGTGACTTGTTGGGGAGAAACAACGCTTTTCTTAAAGGAAGCAATTTACAAAGCGATAATGCCCTAGTAAAGCGCTGCGTCTGTATTTGTGTTTGCCGAATATTTGCATAATGCCAATAGACTGTCTGGTCCAATAAACACTGACGCACGCACACTTCCAGAGGTCACACATCACCAGAGAGCAATGTAACTCATTTTGTTTCATACACAGCATGATAAACAAGCGCATCAGATGGCTTACATTTCTGAACGCTGTCCAGTGGTATGCATATTAAAACCTCCGAGAATGAATGCAGTCCCTAGTTTCTTCAGCAGCCATGAATATTTTATCGAGCCGTGTACATTCCCCTCCACATATTTGTTCAAAGGGCCAGGATTATAATTTGAATAATTCAGCGTGGAAAAATATCTCAAAACGAATGCCCCGAGCCAATGACATTTCTATGCAAAGGACATATTTGATTAATGGAGCCTGTGAATAGTCAGATGCATTAGTGCCAATAGAGGCTCTGATCAAAAGGCTTAATAATGGAATCGCAAACTACAAACTGCATGGCATGTTACACGGTGGGTGGGTTCCCATTTTCTGCTGTGCACCCTCTTCACACACATGACAACAACATAGAAGGCATCTGGTGGAATTTGAATAATGACAGATTAATACCTCAATCAATAAATTAAAGTACCACACAAATCTGGCCAAACGGAAATGTTACACTGGGGTCAGTAAGATTTTATTGTTTTGTTTTTTGTAATTTTATAAGATTTTGTTATGATGTTAGTAAAGACATCAATGTTAGTAAAGACTTTTAAAATATTTTACAAAAGAAATATTGTTCGTTTAAACTTTTTCTATTCATCAAATAATCCCCATCAAATGTTTTTTTGTGCAGGAAATCAGCATTAAGACTGGAGAAATGATGCTGACAATTCAATTTTGTCCTCACAGGCATAAATTACATATTAATATACAAATATATACATTTTGAATTCAATTAGAACATTTCACAATATAACTTTTTTTCTGTATTTTTTTTATATATATTTGCAAGCACTGGCATTACAAGTCCGAGTCTGATCACGAATGAACCAATAACACCTTCTCCAGCCTGTGACCGCATACTAAGGTGTGTAATCAATAGATATCAAACAATCTGTAACAATGCAATACTAACACATAAAAAAATACGTTTTACTCACATAAGTGTGTTGCATCGTTCCTGTCGGATCCAATATAGAAGGCACAGCATTGTGTTCTAATCTCAATGTCTGCAAATCCAGTCTCGACCTGTATCTTGTTTACAATTGATTCTGCTGTGAAATTAAGCAAACCAACGTGCAATGTCTTGCGCACGTGAGCTGGAACCGGCATGTTCATTGCTCGGTAGTGCGACCCGTTTAGCTCCACGAGTCGGTGGGCGGGCTTGAGTCTGCGCTTCTGCACCCTATGACGTCAATGGTCGACTTAAGCTGCATTTCCACCGCAGGAAATTTCCCCAGGAACTAGGAACTTTGGGGTGGTACTCGGTGTGTTTCGACCGCAGGAACCAGGGTCTAAATAAAGTTCTGGGTAAATATTTCCCCCTACAAACGGCCCTGCTCGCGAGGTAGTACTTTTTCAAAGTTCAGGAACTTTCAGGGGTGGGACTTGGGCGCTGAACATGCTGATTGGTTGAGCTCACGCAGCATTGTATTTCAACCAGCATTTTTAAAAGTCTTGCGAGGTTCGTTCTGCGTTCAGTAAATATCAGTCTTGCTCTTTCTGTCCGATGGTGCGCGTTGTCTCAGCAATCGCACGTTCAATGTCCGTAATAGCTGATAATAACAAACGTGGTCTTATCCTTAACTGTCACCTGCCAGTATACGGGCATTCTACATTTACTTCACTATATTACTATTAAATCCTAATCTAGTCATGACAAACTATATATCATTGGAAAGGTCTAAGACTCAAGAATACATATTTGTTGATAATTTTGCAGAAAATATATATTTTGGAAGAGTAATGGATTAATATATGACAAGAGTGTGCATCAAAAAATCTGTATCATTACAGGAGTTTTCACCTTTGTAACAAAAAGTCAACAACCACACTTTGAATCATTCAAACTTTGATTTTCATGCTAAAAGTTCATAACATAAACATTGATTCTATTATTTAGCCAAAAATATTCAGAAAATAATATTGTATATAGAGAATATCTACCTACCCTTATGCTGTATACATTATTCCAAAACCAAATAGATTTTATAAAAAAAATGTATTCATTCAATACATGATACATCAACTATAAATATATTTATAAAAGTTGTAAATAGGTGAAAATTGTAAATAGTTTAGATTGTAAAAAGTTTTGTCAAATGTTTGTGGTTTAGTTTTCATAGTTTTTTAAATATTTTTTTTATTCTTATTTGCTTGTTCCAAATGAAATGTTTATAGAAATATAGCATTTATTTGTATAAAAACAATCAAACAAATATTAAAAAAACACAAAAAAAATATCAGTTTTTTGGTGTCATTTGCCAGATCAAGTAACTAGGACCTTTAGGAATCACCGATATGGTGTGTCTAACCCCTAGTGGATTTTTGGAGGTAATGCAGCTAAGAGTCTTACAGAAAACAAATTTTTTGAGTTTTTGACCTAACATTTTTAACACAACTTGGTTTGAATTTTGGCTTTGACTTTCTATCTTTTTTAGGCTGAAACCTATATTAATTTTCCTATAAAAAAAGTTCCTGGTAACAATTGTTCCGGGTAATTTCGGTGGAAACGGGGCTATATTCTGAGATCTCTCGTTTTCTGGGCCTGGTGTCAATAAAAGCTTTTCTATACAATGAAATTTTCAACTCTGAAACTTACAGGATATTGTTCATCACGATGAACTTTTATATATCAAAGGCTCAAGGGAAAGTTGATTTCTCAATTCATCACCCCTTTAAATGTGATTTTCTCAAGATTTAGATTTATTTGCACCCTCCGATTCCAGATTTTCAAATAGTTGTATCTCGGCAAAATATTATCATATAAATATTATTGTCCTATCTTAACAAACCATGCATAAATGGAAAGCATAATGTATAAATCTCAATTTAAAAAATGTTTCCCTTATGACTGGTTTTGTGGTCCAGGGTCAGATATGTGTAAAAATATGAGTTATATTTTTGGGCAACTTTAAGAAAACCAACTGTATTTATACAAATGTTATTTTGGTTGCATAATGTCTTGGCCACATTATTGCTATTTATTTTCTCAGGTGTATTTTTTTATTTAATTTTAATAATTTTACCATCTTATTCTAATATCTTAATAATGTTTTGAGCTCAGTGGAAGGTAATGAAATAAGACAAAAGCATCGTACTAGAGTTCGTTTTCCCCTTTGGTGCGGTTGGTTTGGTCAGGTGTGAAAGCAGCAATCGCATTCGGGTGTGCAGCAAAAGCAGATCAAACAACCGTACCGTCTTGGTACGCTTTCAAACGAACTCTGGAGCGGTTTGTTTGTGGTGAGAACGTGATCCGACCTCGAACAGACCCAACTGCAAAAAGTACTGATCATTTTTGCACTAAACCAGCTGCCGTAGTCAGCTGCGCTGTGCATTATGTGATGAGGAAGTGTTTGTTGAAAGTTTGCACTTTAGCATGGCAGCTCGCGGACAAACTTGGAGTAGTGAGGAGGTTCGGAGCCTCATAGAAATTTGGTCTGACCATATTAGGTCCCAACTTTCGAAAACTCACAAGAACAGCGCGATCTTCGCTTGAAGTGACGAGCGATGCGCGCTCGCCGTTTGCAGTGCATTAGAACGTTGTTTTCAAGCCGCATCCGCGCTTCATTATAGAAATGTATTGTTTGCATATTGGGGTGTATACAAACAATGTAATAGATTATGGCCAGGGACAAAACCTGCCCGTGCAGTCGCAGTTTAGGAAATACGCCATGGCCAATGAGTGCTGTGGATGTTGTCATGTGACTGCACTTTGGTTCGTTTCAACTGGTTCGGACCAAGCCTGCAGCGCTCCTCTCAGAAACTGAAGCTTCCGCGCCTCGATCGCCCCCCGGTGGCTGGTCCCAGTATAGCTCCTAAACCCCACCCCTCCATGTATTTGAATGGACGCGAGACACACTAAACAATTCAATTACACTTCAAATAATTGTTTCCTAAAGATGGTTTCTGTCATTTTAGGCAGTTTTTATTACAAGGATTTCGTTTCAAGTGTTCGTTTTTTAAATAAGCTTAGTTTTATAGAGTTATGTGATGCTATAAAAATGGGGGGTGTGACATCATGATTGACAGCTGAGATTGACAGCTTCTCTGAGTGAACTGAGGCACTAACGGACTTTTTTGGGGATTTTTGGGAGGAGATTGGAGCTTTAGCTTTAATTTCTACATTTCTATAACTGTTTATTTCCCACCAACATAATGAATTGTTCTGCATCTGTGAGAGTGTGGGCGGGCTTTTGATAATCGTGCCTCTAATTCCTGTTCTCTACTGCGCAACTCCGGTTCCGAGATTGCTACTGCGCAGACTCCCAAGATGTCAGCGCTGTGTGCGGGCCTACGAAAGCTTCAACTATGGTCAGCGGAAGTCAATGAAGTCACGTCGTCCATATTTTTTTACGGTCTATGGTTCGGACCAAAGCAATCAGTGTGGTGTGAAAAGGAACCAAAAAAGCTGAAAAATGCTACAATGTATAATTGTTTGCCCTTGGTTCGGACCAAATGAACCAAACTAGAGATGTGAAAGCACCCTTTCTGTCAGTGGAAATGTGTCTGATTCAAAGGTCCAAACAACATTGGACTCCATTGACTTTCATTGTATGAAACAAACAAACAATGACACATTTTTTAAATGTGAGGGGGGCGGGGGCTGGGTAGACTGCGTCATCTGATTTGAGAACAGCCAGACGCACAGAAGAGCTGACATCAAATTTTACAATGCCATTAGCCGTTGAGTGTATTTTCTTACGATGAGAGCGCTCAGATTGCTCCGTATCTGATCAGACACTGAAAGTCTTCCGGAGAGGCCTCTGGTATCCAAACCAAGAGTTTGTGTATGACATTGAGTAGAATCACTTTTCAACATGAAACAAATCATTAGGGACTGATCCAGCAAGACACACAAGTACTTCAAAATGTCACTGTCCTTATTTTGTGTCTTCATCCTCTTCTTCTCCCCCACCCCCCCGGGCCCTTCATCTTCTTCCTCTTTAAATGGCAGACAGAGACGGATCGAACGGCTGGTGACAGAGTCCCTAAAGGGACATTTGTTCTGATGATAGCAGGTACATCACCATTATTTATTTATTTGTACTCTTTTTATTTCTTGTTTGGGTGGTATCGGGGTTCCTGTTCATTCCACAGATTACATTATGGATTCTTTAATCAAACTATCCCTACTTGATGGTCGAAAGTGGAAAGCATTAGGAGCTCTGGGAAAAGCATCCAAACTCATTTATTTCTGAATTATTTGGGAATATAGTGTATGTGGGATGTTGCCAATTTATTTTTTCTTCTCTCTCTCTCTCTCTCTCTCTCTCTCTCTCTCTCTCTCTCTCTCTCTCTCTCTCTCTCTCTGTCTATCTCTCTCTCTCTCTCTCTCTCTCTCTCTCTCTCTTCCCAGCTAAATAATAAATGTGTGATTATCAAGTACTTGAAGTCTTTTCAAAAGGAAGCTTCTGCAAACTGTTAAAACTTTTATCACGTCCTGGAAAAAGATTTAAACATGGCCCTGATCAATCTTCTAATGGATTTTAGTATTGTTTGTAATGGTAATGTGTTGTTGCGTTTTTAGACAACATTTGAGGTATACATTTTAAAAATATATATAATGCTTTTATTGAGCAAGGGTGGATTAAACTGTGACATAATAAAAAAGACTACAAAATATTTATATTTCAATTGAATGTTGCTTTTAAACATTCTGTTCATTAAAGAATCCTGAAAAAAGTAATGATGCTGAAAATTCAGCTCTGTCATCATAAAATACATTTTACAATATACAGGTATTAAAATAGAAAAGTTATTTTAAATTGTATTAGTATTTCACACTATTACTAATTTTACTTATTTTCACTTATTTTTGATCAAAAAATGAATAAGAGACTCCAAATTTTGAACGGTAGTGAATAAGTCTGGGACTTAAGATTACAACGGTAGCTAATTATAATATTTACTGTATAGTGGACAGTGATTATTTGTTATATAAAATATTTACAAATGGTACTGATGCATACTAAAAGTCAAGATTCAGTCTCCACAGGAAAATTGCAAAGTATACATTTCTTTAACACCTTTTAGAAATTTAATAAAAGGAAGTATATAAAAATCTGAATTTGTGGCAAATTAAAATACATGAGTTCCTCAAATAGACATGCATAACAGAGAGATGAAGTTAGGAGGTCTCTGTAACGTAGTAAGTTTCATTCAGTACTGATATGTCATATAAACCATCCGCCCACCATCAATTTCATATGCTGTTTTATTTTCCACTGTGTGAAATTGATGTCTGTGCTGTTTCTCTCTCTCTCTCTCTCTCTCTCTCTCTCTCTCTCTCTCTCTCTCTCTCTCTCTCTCTCTCTCTCTCTCTCTCTCTCTCTCTCTCTCTCTCTCTCTCTCTTCTCTAAAATAATTTTTTTATACCTCATCTTGCCTTTGTAGTGCAAACAAAAACCTAAGATTCTCCACCAGTCCAAACTAATTATTCCGCAGGGGTCACATTGTAAGGTTCCTAATTTTGTTTTGGAGCTAACCTAGATTTAAAGGTACAAGTACATACAAGTTAGCCTGACGTCGTCATACTCAGATTCTAGTCAGAATATAAGTCTGATACTGCTCCATTGGGCTGGGATTATGGGGGCGTGTTTCAACCAAACCAGGAAAGAATATGCCTCTGCACTCAGTTGGATAGACTCAATAAGTGACGTGTTGAGCGACGCATAGTTGTCAACAGAACTCAACTGCACGCACACTGGAAGAAGTAGAAGAAGAAGATGAGTGTAAATGATATTTGCTGGTGTTGTAAAAAGAATTTAAGGATACACGTACTTACCAACACGATCATCATTATTGAGAGAAATAGAAACAGCGAATGCATATACGAACAAGTTCTCCGTTTAGTAAACTAATTCAACCCAAGCGCTCTTTGATGACGTGGATGATTACAATACTGTTGATCATCTGTCCTTCATCGTATAAAGCCCGCCGTGACAATTTGCTCGTCCAAACAGCTCTGGCTGGAGCATAGTTGCTCCACAACGGATCAAGTCCAGACCAAACTTCCCGACCTCAAATGTTGTGGGCGGGGCTAAGTTCGGTTGGCATCTAGGCTAGAAAACAAAAAGAAAAACATTTCACATTGTATTATATACATTGCACATAACCTAATTTCTCAAAGAGTCCGAAAACAATTCATTTGAAGATTCAGTCTCTCTAGCCTTTCCAAGAGCGACTCCGCTCTGATTGGTCAGATAGCCCAGTCTGTTGTGATTGGTCATACAGTGTATGAAACGTCTATTTCCACATATGAATTTCAACTCTGGTGGCTTCCTTAGTGCTTGATAGTGAACTATGGCATTGTTTTTTCTGTATCAATTCCAGCACAAATCCTCATCTTTTTGAAGAGCCTGCAAAGTGTATTTGCAGCACTGAAAATAGTATTTTCTACATTTTCGACAACACGAATCAAACTCTTTCAAGCTTTAGCTACAACTGCAGTGTTTGAGGGCGGGTCAAAGTAGACGTCGTTCGCGGGCAGCCAATGAAGACCATAGGCTGGAATTTTGCAAATTTTGTTTACGTAGGTATGTAACAGGAAGTGAGACTGGAATTCTCTGGAAATATAAATACATGTTGTATTTTATGTTTATTGTGAATAAAATTGGACAAAAAAATTTAATTATATATTTTATGTTCATTGTGAATAAAATTGGACAAAAAATTGTAATAAATTATATAGTTTATGGTTTATTGTGAATATAATTAGACAAAAAAAATATATTTTATGGTTTATTGTGAATAACATTTGACAAAAAAATGTAAATAAATTATATATTTTATGTGTATTGTGAATAAAATTGGACAACATTTTTTAAATAAATGATATATTTTGTGTATTGTGAATAAAATTAGTCATTAGTCGTGTATTTTTTTTTTATTTCTTCCTTAAAACTTTACAGACCTTTTACATTCACAAACAGCTTAAACACTGCATGAAAGGTAATATTCGAAAAAGCAAAATAGGAGTACTTTAAAACTAAATGCTAACATAATAGTGCTAGATGCTTATTGTGTTTTCTGTGAAGGTTCAGGTACAAATACGGTACATGAGCGATCACTTTGTGAGTAATGCAATAACTTGAATTGTTTTGGCATATGTACAATGAAGTAGATTAACATATATTCACTCAAAATGATATGCTTTACTGATTAAGGCCGTTATTATAAGATTACAGTAATTAGTGTCCCGGAGTTATGATTCAATGAATCACTCCATATGAATTTCAATATACTGCACTGAAAAAAAGCCCCCATATTTGTTATTTTTTGATAAGTTTCCAATTTACAGAATCCTGTGGCTTGTTCGATGAACCTTGTGAATCAAAATAATCAAACTTCCTCTCCAAATGTTCTCTAAACTTGCTGTATTTCTGCAGTAAACATATCATTTCCCCTTATTGTCTCATATCCTGCAGGAAAGCGAGGTGGAACAGATTATTTAGCCAAGGATATGAAAGTCGATTTGTCCTACATTTTATTTCGAAGAACAAAAATCCCTAAGCTAATCCTCTCTTTGGTTGACAGACGGAAGACCTGCAGGCGGGAATCACACACACTTCCATACTTCCACATTAGTGTGCATTAACCAGACATTTACTCAGCCTTTTCATGCTCACGTAATTCATGTTCCTCAGAAAAATAAATACTTCCTGAGAAGGAAGTATTCAAACTCAATTCCGGTGACGAATCCTGGCCTAGTTGCACTGCCGATTTCTTGCCTACATACGAGGAGCCGCAAACTGCAGTACAGAGAGAGCAAGAAGCTAAATCTCAGAGGATGGTTTATTTAGTATGAAGCCTTCCCCAAAAGCAAGAAATAGTGTAAAATGTAGCCGGGAGGCTTTTTTTTATTATCTCTTGTGCTTTATTTCCATTGCAGAATCAGGTGCTGCCTGAGAACCCCTTCAAAAAATAAGAAAAAAGTATTATTGACACATTATTGTCTATCGGTGAAGAGAACCGTATTCCTACACTATATTGCCAAAAGTATTTGGACACCCCTCCAAATCATTGAATTCAGGTGTTCCAATCACTTCATTGGCCACAGGTGTATAAAATCAAGCACCTAGGCATGCAGACGCTTCTACAAACATTAGTGAAAGAATGGGTAGCTCTCAGGAGCTCAGTGAATTCAAGAGTGGTATAGTGATGCAAAGTCTGAATCATTTCCGCGAACCGGTTCTTTTCAGAGAGTTCGGCTCAATGAACCTGTTCAAAAAAAACGATTCATAGGTTCCTGACGTCATCTTGCAATGATGTCACTATGCATTTCTTTTATGCTTTTTTTATGCATTTTCACAATGTCATGTTATCAAGGAAACATTCAAATAAAGTATGTGTCAATGCATATTAAAACAATCAAATAAAGATATTTGAGTGATTGCATGTTGCTTATTATTGCCTTTCATTCACGAATGGTGTTGTTTTCACAGTTAATTAATTTATCGACTGAAATTTGCGCAACTGCAGCAGGCACTGTCCAACAAATGCGGATATGATGTTTATGTCTAAAGTAGCCTACTATAGAACGAGTTAACCAGTCTTATCAACTCTTTGTTTATTGTCCTTATAAACTCGTTGATTTAAAATATAATCTGCACGCACAAAACCACATCAGAAAATGTTTTAATAAAATGAAGACAATAAAACCAGTTCACTTAAGTTAATGGTGTTTGTGGTTACAGTTTCATTCTCGGATCCTTTATGTCTGATAGTATGACTGACCAATATTGAATAGCCCACGTACATCTTGGATAATATTACAATAAGTTTTGCACATGCAGCACACATTACAGACATGCATAAACGCGGATATGTTATGTCTAAAGTAGCCTATAGAGAAATAAGCCAGTCTTATAAACTTTATAACTTATAAACGCTTAACAATTTAAAATATAATCTGCATGCACAATAAACTAGCTACAGTAAAACAATATTTGAATCTCTCGACAGAAAGGTTTTTGCAGGTTTTAATAAAATGTATTTAATTACAGTAGTCATAATAAGCATATTTTCAGTACGTGCCTCAGGCTTAATCATCCTCGAATATCCTCTGCAAACTTCGACAATTGGTTGAACCGGCTCGTTCGGTTCCTTTTGAGTCCTCTGTAATCTTCGGCAAACTTCGACAAATGTTTGAACCGGATCATTCAGTTCTTTTTTAGTCTGACGTGCTACTTTGGCTTTTGCGTCTTGTGTCATCAAACCGGAACTAAAGTTCGATTCTGTCCGATTAGTGAACCGGCTCGACCGGTCACTTGCTGAGTACCGGCTCAAAAGAATGATTCATTCAAGAACCGAACATCACTAGTGTGATACCGTGATAGGTTGCCACCTGTGCAATAAGTCCATTTGTGAAATTTCCTCACTACTAAATATTCCACGGTCAACTGTTAGTGGTATTATAACAAAGTGGAATCAATTGAGAACAACAGCAACTTAGCCACGAAGTGGTAGGCCATGTAAAATCACAGAGCGGGGTCAGCGCATGCTGAGGCACACAGTGTGCAGAATCGCCAAATTTGTGCCGAGTCAATAGCTGTAGACCTCCAAATTTTGTGAGGCCTTCAGGTTAGCTCAAGAACAGTGTGTAGAGAGCTTCATGGAATGGGTTTCAAGCCACGCGTCACCAAGTGCAATGCAAAGCGTCGGATGCAGTGCTGTAATCTAGAGCAGTGGAGACGTGTTCTCTGGAGTGACCAATCACGCTTCTCTGGCAATCCGAGTCTGAGTTTGGCGGTTGCCAGGAGAACGGTACTTGCCTGACTGCATTGTGCCAAGTGTAAAGTTTGGTGGAGAGGGGATAATGGTGTGGGGTTGTTTTGGTTGGGCTTGGCCCCTTAGTTCCAGTGAAAGGAACTCTCAATACTTCAGCATACCAAGATATTTTGGACAATTCCATGCTCCCAACTTTGTGGGAACAGTTTGGGGATGGCCCCTTCCTGTTCCAACATGACATGACCAGTGCACAAAGAAAGGTCCATAAAGACATGGATGAGCGAGTTTGGTATTGAGGAACTTGACTGGCCTGCATAGCGTCCTGACCTCAACCCTATAGAACACCTCTGGGATGAATTAGAGCGGAGACTGCGAGCCAGGCCTTCTCGTCCAACATCAGAGTTTTTTTTATCGTACACATTTGCAAAAAGGTCTAAAAATGTTCAGGGTTTTTTTTTTTTTGGACAGTTTGCTCACCCACTGAATGTTTTGCCCTGGTTTCTCACACCATAACCGGATAGGCTACTTTATAAGACAGAAAACAAAAAGAATGCTGGATTGATCCGATAATCCAGACAATCCAATGTACTATTGGAAACAAAGCTTGCAAATATCTGTTTGTTAACGATCAAGCAGCTCTTTATTGCTTATGAACAACTTTGAACTGCAGGTAAAGGAACATTTGCATATTTATCTTACTAGCCATACTAATGTTTTCCATTGCTATTTAATGAACCGCAAACAATGCATGTTTTTGCTAAAGGAAACCAACAAGATATTCCGAGTGCTGTGGAAGATGAAGGCTATTGGACATTAATGAGTTCCTGAAGGATCCTAATACACATGATTGAAATATTTATTGCATTCAGCATGTTACAGTACTCAGTTACCGTTTACACCATCTGAACTAACGCTGCTGGCTTTTGTTTCTCCTTTTTAGCATGTTGCTGGAACTCTGAGGCCGTCACATATCAATCAAATTCACCCGTGTGTCTCCTGCGTTTTGATGTTAATTCAGACCCAATCTGGATACAAACCAGCACCATGGTGCAACTCATAAATTGCTCAGCAAGCAACATTTATCAAATTTTGACACTCATCAATGATTAATGATGTTTCAGGGCAGTTTTCTTTTCTCTCCCCGAACCCCCCCCCCCCCATGCTCTATAGTCAGTATAGAGCATGACATGCAGGGAAAGTAAGCAGAGCTGAAAAACAGACCGTGACAAACAGGTAAAGTGGGTCATACATGTTTGCATTTGAACTTGTACTTGAAGGTCTACAGCAGATATTTGAGACACCCTGAAATACTTGGAAGTGAAAATTGAGAAGAGAATCATTAGACTCCCCATACGCGATCAGTCTGTGTGTGTGTGTTCATGTACAACTATCTTTGTGAGGACCGGTTTGAGTTTTAGACCAGCAGAGTGAGGACTCTAAAGTGAGTAAGTAATGTGAGGACATTTTGGCCGGTCCTCACTTTTTCTGAGACCCCTTTAAAGACCTGGGGTCCGTTCTTCGTACCTCGCTTAATACACACTCAAAAAAATATTTTATGATGCTGTTCATCTTGATCTAACACAATTATATCAGGTTTCTGGTTCAAATGTAATTGATTCATGTTAAACTGACTTAAAACTGTTACTCTTTGACATAACTTGATGTTTTCATTTTGAAATACCATGTTTCAATCAAGTAACCCAATCAAACAAGGCTTTCACTTCCCATCATGCTTTGCAAAGGGGCTGAGTTATGAGAGTAAATGTTTAAATAAAGTGCAATTTGATGCATTTTTAACAAGATGAGAAAATGGAGAGACTTTTTAATGCTTAATGTTTTGTTATGTTGGTTTTTAAAAGTTTTTGTTATGTTAGTGTTTTTGGAGGTTACTATTGTGGTGAAGTGTAGAGCATGTGCTTGGGGTGAGGACCTGCTAATAACAATTAAAGTTGGTTTAATAATAAAAAACAACTACTTTGGGCATGCCATGGATGTAACAAAACCATCTTCTGACAAGCCAATAAGACCTTGTAAAAGGTTACGTAAATGTTGTAAAATTAGTATTTCACTTAATAAAAATAATCAATTAAACTGGATTACTTGTTTTGGTTTGTTTTTTATGTTCATTTTAGAATAATTAAATTGAATAGTTTTGGACAAAATTAAGAATGTTAACCTGATTTATCTAAATGGCATTGAATTAACCTTACGTAAAAAAACTTAAGTTTACTGAAATAAACCATTAAATTCAACATAACCCAATTACGTGGAACCTGTTGACATAAAAAAAATTAAGTAAAACCCACGTATAATTTTTTTGAGTGCATCTGAGATGATTTGACAGATCTCAGATCTTTTAATCGTGATAACTGATGTCTGGCTAATTTGGTTCTTCAAACAAATTTGCAGATTGGATTTAAATATCTAGATTAAATGATCTAAGATCACTGCATGTTCTTGTTTTCCCTGAAGAGGGCAGATGCATCGATACTCGAAACCATGATCAGCAATGCAGCGATTGGCTGGCGTCAAGACAGCAATGTGATGACATCATATAATTAAAAAAGCCATCTGGCAAAAACTTGGCAAATTGCACAAAAAAAACCCCACGAATATCTGGACCTTTTATAAGGAAACAGCTAAATGACCAAACCAACATAAAAGTTATAATAGATCAATGATAAATGTTTTTTTTTGTTTTTTTTTTACATGATTACCAATTATTTATATTCACGATTTTATACAGTATTTGTACACCCTTTACATTTTTATTTCAATGCTGTTATTACATTTTTAATTAAATTTGAAGCAGATTTGTAACGTGACAGTTTTAAAGTTTCTTAAGGGTTAAAGGGTTAGTTCCCCCAAAAATGAAAATTCTGTCATTAATTACTCACCCTCATGTCGTTCGACACCCGTAAGACCTCCGTTCATATTCGGAACACAAATTAAGATATTTTTGTTGAAAGCTGATGGCTGAGAAAGGCTTCAGATAGGCCTCCATTGGCATTCAGTACATTGACACTCCCAAGACCCATAAAAGGCACTAAAAACGTCATTACAAAGTCCATCTCACCACAGTGACTCTACAATAATTTTACGATTCGACGACAATAGTTTTTGTGCGCAAAAAAAAAATCTATTATTTTACTTTATCCAACTTGTTCTTGTCTTCCGTGTGTGCCTCCACGACGCATGCGCGAGAATATGACGCAGATCCGGCGTTCGGACACATGACCCAGAAGCGATTTGTTTACAAGCAGAGGAAGACGTGCGTATCTAAGCTGTTGAATTCTACATTGATCGTGCTTTAGGTCTCGGCGTAGTTTTCAAAATCGGGCTAAAGTGTGCATTTCATGGATTCCCGAACCCCGGCGCTACGTTATATTCTCGCGCATGCGACGTGGAGGCACACACGGAAGACAAGAATAAGTTGGATAAAGGTGTTTTGTTTTTTTGTTTTTTGCGCACAAAAACTATTGTCGTCGCATCGTAAAATTATTGTAGAGCCACTGTGGTGAGATGGACTTTGTAACGACGTTTTAAGTGCCTTTTATGGGTCTTGGGAGTATAAATGTACTGAATGCAAATGGAGGCCTATCTGAAGCCTTTCTCAGCCATCAGCTTTCAACAAAAATATCTTCATTTGTGTTCCGAATATGAACGGAGGTCTTACGGGTGTCGAACGACATGAGGGGGAGTAATTAATGACAGAATTTTCATTTTTGGGTGAACTAACCCTTTAAGATAAAATTCTCTGCATCTCCTGCGCTGCATCAAGCCACTCCCATAATATCCGTCATCACTCAAATTAATGCATGGCTCAGATTAACTTGTACAACATGTGTGAAAACCTCCAATAAAATTATAAAGTAATTATTTCATTACAAATAAATCGCTCAATCAAGTGGCTGTGTCTATAGTATTATACACAACATTATAATATTATATACATTCTCATATACATATACAATTTAAAATTTGTAAATTATTATTATTTAAAATTATTATGATTGCCCCTGGTTCAGTAATGAACTCTTGTAATAAAGTAGCAGTGGCTGGGACAGATTTTAAGTATCACCTCAAGATGCAATCTAATCCTGTTTACATGAAATAAGCCACTCACGAGCAGGTTTAAGCTTACGGACCTGTTACTATGACAGCAAGTCCAGGATGAGCGTCGAAGAACCAAACTTTCCAAGATCATGCCAAATCGTCAACAATCAAATCCAGTTAACTGAGTTAGCGACATATGAAGAACGGACCCCTGTTTGAGGGTCAAGACTTGGTTTTACAGACAAGGTTATAATTAGGTTAAGGTTAGGGTTAGGGTTCAGGTTAGGCACTTAGTTATGGTAGGTACACTGTAAAAAATTCTGTAAAAATAGGGCGCAATGTACTGTATAAATATGAAGAAATTTTCCGTATTGGTTTTTTACAAGTGTTTTATCTTTATTTTGAGGGTGCTTTCAAATCTCTAGTTCAGTTGATTTGGTCCGAACCAAGGGCAAACAATTATACATTGTAGCATTTTTCAGATTTTTTGGTTCCTTTTCACACCACACTGATTGCTTTGGTCCGAACCGGTTGAAACGAACCAAAGTGCAGTCACATGACAACATCCACATCACTCATTGGCCATGGCGTATTTCCTAAACTGCGACTGCGCTGGCTGGTTTTGTCCCTGGCCATAATCTATTACATTGTTTGTATACACCCCAATATGCAAACAATACATTTCTATAATGAAGCGTGGCTGCGACTTAAAAACAATGTTCTAATGCACTGCAAACGGCGAGCGCGCATCGCTCATCACTTCAAGCGAAGATCGCGCTGTTCTTGTGAGTTTTCGAAAGTTGGGACCTAATATGGTCATCAGACCAAATTTCTATGAGGCTCCGCACCTCCTCACTACTCCAAGTTTGTCCGCGAGCTGCCATGCTAAAGTGCAAACTGTCAACAAACACTTCCTCATCACATAATGCACAGCGCAGCTGACTACGGCAGCTGGTTTAGTCCAAAAATGATCAGTACTTTTTGCAGTTGGGTCTGTTCGAGGTCGGATCACGTTGCACCACAAATTAACCGCTCTAGAGTTCGTTTGAAAGCGTACTGGGACGGCACTAAAGGGGAAAACGAACTCTAGTACGATTCAACCGAACTAAATGAGGCCGGTGTGAAAGCACCCTGAATTACACATTGCATTAGTTTGCGTTATAAGGGTTAACGGAAATTTCCGTAAAATTACTGGATAATGTACTGCCAGAAAATGTCAGTACATTTTCCGTTTTTATTTTTTACAGTGTAGGGTTACCTAGAAGACCAGCTAGAGATTGCTAGAGACAGCTAGAGATTGCATTGTGTCAATGAATGTCCTTACAAAGATAGATGTACAAGAATGTGTGTACAGGTATATGTGGTTTTTCAGAACACAAATGTGTATAATGACATGGGTATTACAAAGTAAACATGGTTTATGAGGACACTTCTGCCTCGTTGTAAACCAAATGGGGTTAATAAAAAACATACTAACACACTAAACTGTTTTTTTTTATTTAAAAAATGCCAAAAGTTTGGTGTGATGGGTAGGGTTAGTGTAAATGTAGTCTTGGGTAGCCAGACCTTCAGACTGACGGCAGAAGGTCTGGACTCTATTACAGCTTTCATTGGTCAAGGACTGGCCAAGGGAACGTTTGACTGACATGTAACGCACCCAATCACAGTTTGTTTTGTTCCGCGTCATGTTTAGGAAGTAAAATGTGAAAATGTTGTCGCTGCAATAACAGACCGCCGTGCATCTATACATTATTAATTCAAGTACGTTGTGCAAGTTTACTGCAACAATGGAGCCGTAAATTTCACACACTTTTGAAAATCCAGCGTTTAGTTGATCCTGGTAAGCGCTCAGTGTCACAGTTGTAAACATGAAGGCGTTCTTCTTCCTTGAGGGAGTTTGGTGTCAGCATTTGTTTTTAGGTGGACTGTTAAAGGACGCAACACACACGTCTCGCGGACATCCTGTAGAATTTAACCAATCAGATGACGACTTTGAAACTCCTGAAGTGTTTCCAGATAAGCGTGCCATATGCATCAGGCTTTCAGCCAACGGTCTGTGGGTGTGACCGTGTGACGTCTGAGGCTGAGACTAGTGTAAGGGGATATAATATACAGATTGCACAGTATAAAAACCATTACACCTTTGGAGAGTCTCCGTAAACCACATATTCAGGAATGTGTGTGCGTGTGTAAAACATAGTTCCTTCCCAACCTCATGCCATTGGTTTCTGACATTTTGTATTCTTCAGCTTTAAGGCAATCCACAGCCTATAATGTAGCAGCATGTGTTCTGAAGCAGGAAAGTGTTTTTAATGTGCTGGCATTGTTAATCCACTTGAAGTCTTTGTTTGAGACCATTTAAGCCCAGAGAGCAAAGCTTTCAAAAAGTGAGCACTGCCACTGATCTATAGTATCAATGCCATATGAAGTCTTTTTGTAGTATGCACTTGGTCATATGTTGCACAGCTCAAGAAACACTGCAGCATCCATAAAGCGATTTCAGCTTCTGAAGTGATTTGTGGCGCAGTGCCGAACCCTACGGCTTATAGCATTACATACAGTGAATGTTTTGAGTTATAAATGTGTCAAGAGCTGCCACCTCAAAAATACATGTCTGGTAATTCGGGTTATTAGAAATCTACATAACCATTCCATACCTACTGAAATATGAGGGAATATAGATTCTATGGCCAAAAGCAGAGAGGGAGATGTAGGTTTGTGCAGTTGTTAATAAGCCAGGAACACATTCTTCGAGGAGTGAGACAGGTCTCCGTTGTAGCCGATGGCTCAGGGTGAGTGGATGTGTCCAGCTGAGACTGTCCCTCCAGCTGCACATTTAAGAAAATTACATTATTACCATCTTAATGAGACAAAGAGCAAATGAATCGCCACCTTCAGCTCTCACTCATCTTGTCAGGGTTCTTTGCGCAATTATGTGTGTGAGAGAGAAAGAGAAGAATAGTGAAAATGGAAGTGTCTCAAAAATATTACTTTTATGATGTTTTTGGACAAAATGTCAAATAAATGTCTGTCTAATTTGCCTAGTGGCAGTTAAATACCCTACAAAAATATTTATTGTATATAAAATCTATGTATTTGGCCATAACTATGAATGAATATTTAGTTAGTTGCGTTTTAATAGTTGCATTTAGCATTGCTTTCCCCTGCTGCCTGCATCAGAAATGACTTTTGAGTTGCAAATTCATAGTTCTCATAGGTGAGGCTATTTTCACACATCACACATAAACACATAATGACTTTGCAATCAGGATGTACAATGTTTCTCTGCATTCTTATCAAAAGCCTAAAGTAATTAAGTGTATTTTTTAGGGACAAAAAGCGTGACTGCTGATGAACCTACCAGGTGAGCATAAATATCACTGCCAGCAGCCATATCACCCTGTAGCCCAAGACAGGTTTCCCACTGAAGCTAAGCAGGGCTGAGCCTGGTCAGTTCCTGGATGGGAGACCAACTAGGTAGCTGTTGGAAGAGGTGTTAGTGAGGCCATCAGGGGTTGCTCACCCTGTGGTCTGTGTGGGTCCTAACACCCCAGTATAGTGATGGGGACAAGCACCGTCCTTCAGATGAGACGTTAAACCGAGGTCCTGACTCTCTGTGGTCATTAAAGGGTTACTTCAGTGATTTAGCATTAAACTATGTATCAGTAAAAAGCCGGTAGAATATTCAAATGATGGTCCTTTCGCCCCTCATGTCCCCCTGAGACGAGAGAATTATGCATTTTATTTCTGGAAAAAATCCTCAGATGACGCAAATATCGTCATTTTGCGTCATCTGAGGATTTTTTGTCCAGAGGCTAAAGACTACAGCCAGTAGTAGGAGCTGTTCCGCATGTTATCAACCCTGTTATCAACCCGCCCACAGGCGAGATATCTCACTCACAGAATGTAAATGAGCTCGGGTCGTCCTCGGGCATTCATAATGGAGCAGTGCAGAGAAAAGTGAGTGTTTCAACTTTTCAATGTATTCCTGTGAAAGTTTAGCTTCCATAGGCATGAAAACGCGCCAGACTGGACATCTGAAATCTGACTCCTGCTGCGTTTGTTCCGTGCCTTTCGTTTGGCTCACTCACACGTTATTGAAAAGACACGTTCAGTTTTTAATTGTACTGTCTATTCTCTAACTGAACGAAATTATTTTATTACAATGAAAATCAAAACGACGATGGGGTGGAGCCATGGTGGGCAAGAGATGTAACCAGTAGCCGTGGCTTTGGGAGTGGCCTCGTTGGGCAGCGAAGCAAGTGCATTCTGGGAGTTGTTGTCTTTCATCCACATGAGACAAAAATAAATGTTCTGTCTTTTCTCAGTCTAGAAGTAGCCTGGTCTTACCAGACTCTCGTACATTTCATTTGTACATAGAGTCTGGCCACTCTCCATTGACAAGCATTTATTTCCTTGAAGGCGGGTACTCTGCTGAAGTTTAAAACTATTGGATCTGCCAAGAGTCGCTCTGGATCATTAACGTTTGGTTGCGACGTATGTCACGCGCTGTCCGCCTTTGATTCTCACATTAACTGTGCACACCACCTCAGTGTCAGTGATAAAACCTCGTGCATTCGGATTGTGATTTATTCACGGTGGAGAGGAGAGTTTTGTGATCGGAACGCGCTGCTCTCGTGGTGCATATCTCGTGCAATCATAACATGATTGTATATGCTGTAAATAAAATGTCATATGCTTGGTATGATGAGAATAAATGCTGCCGTAAATAACAGCCCAATTCAAATGTTTACGTGCTTTTCTTCTTTTATTTTTTGAGCGGAGATGAAATATTTTGCTCATGTAAACACTTGCCAGCATTTAAAGAAATACAAGTCTAGAAATGTATCCACATTACAGCACATCCAGCTGCACGGTGCTCTGCAGGGGTCTAAAAAGGATATAAACAGTGAATTTTGAAGTGACATATTCTTGAAAACTCAGAGATGTGGATTCGGAGAGCAATTACATTACCACACGACCTTGGTGTTTGTCAAAAGCAGTCAGTAATTCGGCCGGGGTGTTTTTTCGCGGGTGGTGGGAGACTCATCCACGCTCATCCACCTCGTCACACTCCGGCTTTAACTTCTGGACATTCGTCAGCGGTGCCACACACTCGCATCTCTCACCGCCACCATTACTGAACTACAACTCAAAAAAAATTGTTCGGGAGAAAACCTAAGCATATACAGCGGTCCCAGACGTAGTACTGAAGGAAAATGAAAATTGAGCGGAAGTACGTAGGAGGGCGGAGCCAGGCCAGTCTAGAAGGCATCAAATTCAAAAACAATTTAACATTTCTACTACATAAATTACCCAGTTTAAATACTCATTCATCTTCCCAGCGCTGAAGTACCCCTTTAAGAATCCCAGTAACATCCTGGCCAAATTTGCCCATGGCCTATTCATCCCCATTTACTGATTGGCTTCATAACTCTGTCTCCTCTCCACCAATAAGCTGGTGTGTTTTGGGGACGTTCTGGCGCTGTCGTCGCATCATTCAGGTGGATGCAGCACATTGGTGGTGCTTGAGGAGATTCCCCCCTTCCATGTAAAGCGCTTTGAGTGCCTAGAAAAGCGCTATATAAATGGAACAAATTATTATATATTATTATTATTATAAATCAAAGCACCTTCTACATGCAAAATTGTGTTACTTGGGCCACAAAAGAGTGTTTTTATACACAACATTCAACATTCATAGTTAATAACTTGGGTTTGGGTTTGTTTCCAACAGAAGTATATGCCTTTGTGAATTTACATTTCCTATAATTAAAATGGAATACAATGAAAGAAATGCATATAATTGCTTTAAGTGTACTTTTAATATTTCATTTAGTTTTGCTGATGATATTAACCAATGTTGCAAAGGGACCAGAAATGTGTATTTATATAAATATTTTATTATGTTTATTTAGTAAATTAATGTGGACCGCTTGACTTTTATCTCCATAATCCAGAATTTATACAGTATGAGTCTTCATAATTGCGCAAATTAATATAAAGCAGGCTTGCTTTATTAAAAACATATTATTTATAATTTGTTGCAGAACTTTGTTGGACTAAAAGCATCATTTCGTTTTTTAGTGTTTCTGGGCTAATTGGTTTGTATGTTGTAATGGTATGGTCTATGCTTTTTCTTAGTGGAAGCTTTAAGATAATAACCATACAGGTATGGTCATAAAATTAAATATTTTCAAGCCCAAGTATTTTTTCATTTGATGAGTAGACTGATGATCAATTGAATTTCACTTGAATAAGTGTGACTCCTTAAGAACAAGTGTAACTTCCATATGATCACCATATGCATTGGCAGCTTTTGCATATGTGCAGTGAATAACCCCCACTTAATAAATGCAAATAGCACATGAATTCACAAGCAGCATGCCTGTCCACGCCACACTGGAGGTTTAACCGAGCGTGTGTCTCGCATTACCCCGCTGGTCCAGACATCAGCGCGGGTCACCTGTACGCCACTGTTATTTATATGGCAGGACTAAGGTTCAGCCCAGCTATTAACACTGCGGCGTGAGCTACCAATGTCCGGCACGGGCCGGGAATATTGAGCTGATGCCACCGACTGTATTTATGGAACACCAGAGGGGAAGAATTGGATATCTATTACATTTAGAGATGGACACTGACATAAAGCACTCACACACACGTGCAATGAGTCACGGACAATAGACCAGGACACGCTGACCCATGCGATCTGTTCTCATTGATGAACCACTAATTCAGTACATTGCAGTTCTGGCTGAAATCACTCGGAAAGGAAAGATAAATCTCAATTGTTTGTCCAAGACACCAAGACGTGAAGGTAAACGTGATTTGTGAAAATGTGACGCGTGCTGGCAAAATTACTAATTACGAGCTACAGGCAAAAAAAGTGAAAAATGTAAATTTGGTCGAATTTGAAGTTTTTCTGAGAGGAGTACCTTTCCCTTTTGACAATTGTGGTAACAAGTTGAGTATCTATTTTTCCTATAGATAGGACTGTCCTATATAAATTGGTTTTGACTTGGTGTGTGACAAATTTGGTGTTATTTCCAGGGATTTTAAAGCAACACTAGGTAGGTTTTGCTCTCGGGGTCCCCCTACAGTTGGGAAACAGTATTGTCCTCTACTACTGTCGTAAAGTCTGTCATTCTACATCAGGGGATGCATCGCACATGCATTTGTTGACATGACAACCATGATAGCCCTGAACACTGCAGGAGGAGTTCACCTGTCTATGGATTTCACATGCAGGTGTTCTGCTTGCGTCGCGTGTGAAATGTCTTTATCCCAGGTACAGTGGCATATGTTTCAGCATGTCATATGAATATAATTTCATGGGTTTTATTTTTTTTTCAAATGCCAAATGATCGCGATGCTCACGTTTACAAGCCAGCGTCATTATAGTAGCCTAGTCTATTGGTTCCCGTATTACAGAATCTATATGATACTTCAATTCAATGTTTGAGTGGTAGGTAATAACCATATATCATCAATATTATAATATCAAGCTACCATAGATGAATCTGCAAATTTGAAAAATCGATTTGCATTATAGCTTGAGGCAAGACAAATAAACAAATATCACAGACATGTTAGGTATCCTAAAATATGATTTGGTACGTCTTATGTATTTACTTGCAAGAATGTAGCCCCTCCTCCTTCAGCTCACGCCAACGAGCAAACGCTGGCCCAATGTTGATCCTCGTCCTGCCTTTAATCCGATCACTTTCTCGTTTCCTCTTTTTGCTTTTCTCCGACAAAACCTTTGCTTTCTTATTTTTCTGTGCTGCTTCGGCCATGACTATAACATTCGGCAAACAAATGATAGTTGGGCTCGCACGTCCGAATTTAAAGGGGTGGTAAAACACATTCTTTTGAAGGCTTGGCTGTGTTTGTGGGGTGCACTGTAACATGTGTTCATGCTTCGTTTAAAAAAAAATTGCCTTATTTTTCATATATTTGACCTTTATTCTACACTGCTCTGTCCCTCCTTGTAAAACGGTCTGATGCTTTCCGGGTTGTATGAAGCCAGTCCCTCAAAAATACGCAGTGGGCTCAGATTGGTTAGCTGGCCCAGTGTGTTGTGATTCGCTAACCGCAGTGCACGTCGGAAACGTCACGCCCCTTACCGGAGGCTGTTCAGTATTAGAAACAACGGCGTCAATAAAACCATATGAGCTCGAATCAGACCCAGAACATTTGAGTGAAGATGATCGAGCAGAACCTGCTCAGTCCTCGAGAGTAAAGACTGCGGATCTATAATGATCGCTACTGAATGGCACTTTAACTTTTGTATTTTTAGAACGATTATAGCCAAATATCTGTCGCAAGAACTAACGTTAACCCAAAACGAACACTAAGCACTGGCTTTAACTAGTAAGTTAGCCAAATCACACACAGAAGCATGTTTAGCAAGCCTGTAGATAAACAATACATAAAAGCTCTAATCAAAGAATCATTTACACTAATGCCAGGTTCGCTGTTGAGATTTTAACGTTAATGTTTGTAACGTTAGGTGTTCGTCGGATAACGTTAAGTATGAATGAGCATTTAACAGACTGGTTTGCAGAACAGTGTTGTCATCTGTTTACTTCCTTGCTACAACGTACAACCTATTACAGGAAAACACATCGATGAAAAATAAATCAGACTTACAGGTTGTGGCCCGTAAACAGCTTCTGTTTGTAAATCCAGCTTTCAGGACAAGCCGTTGTGCATATCCTGTATTGAACTCGCGAAGTTTGTGGAAGTTTGTGTTGTCCTCCGTGAAATGTGCAGCGCGCGCGTCGTGCATCCACGCACCGGCAGTGTTTTTTTCACGCAGATGACGTTGTGCAAATCTGGCATTGAAATCGCGAAGACGGTGGATGTTTTCCTCTATTAGATGTGCTGCAGGGAGCCCTGCGCGCGCCTGATTCCCCGCTGACTCAAACACACGTGCATATAACATGCTGTATGTTAAACGCTCTGCAACGCACCCCCGTCCCAAGGAAGGCTGAACAGAGCAAGTACCCCAGACCTGCAATCCGGATGAAAATAACAGCGTTTCCTCTGCATCGCAGCAACAACACTCCAGCCTAACTATACCACAACAGCGCCGCGATACAAAATGGCCTCACCCCCCCTTATTTAATATTCTCGGAGGAGGGGTTTATGTAAATATTGAGCCTGTTGATGTCACCAACCCTGGAGGAATGTGTGTAGTCGCCTACTGGCCGTTTGCTGTAGTTCTTAGAAACTGATTTCTTTAAAAGCAAATATCTCCCTTTGCTTTAAACTTTGAACGTTGTAACTTTGCAGATGTTGTTTATGCTCAAGCAGCAACATTACACGCTAGCTAAAGTTAGAATAGTGAAATCGTTGTTTACCACCCCTTTAAGGAAGTGGGGGTGGTGGTGGAAGTGACGTATATGCCGTAAAGCGGTCGAATTTTGTAGTTATTTTTGTTCTCGGGTTACTACCCGAAACCCGAAGTTTAAAAGTACGATTAAAAACGATACAGACCCCGTCAGGCTATGGCAGACGTGTCATTCAACCTATTGTAAGTCGATGTATCATCACAAGAGTCTTGAAAATATATTATAAAGGTTGAAAAGTTACCTAGTGCTGCTTTAAGGTATGGTTTCTAGGTGTTTTTGTTTTGACGCTTTTAGGAAACTCTCAGATTTGACTTTGCTGACTCTATCGACTTCAAACAGGTGTAGCTCAGTCATTTGTTTTGTCTGATTCCAACAAATCATAATTTTTAATCCTTTTGAATTTTTAATAATCATTTTGCCAGCACGATACACAAATGGTGTTCATTTTATAGGCGAGTATAGTGTTTCTTTACAATGTGACATCTCCCCTGGCATACATAATGCAGTGTTTTTAGTTGTTTTCGTGGATCCGTGTGAACAGGGAATTGTGTTAACAACGTTGTCGTCTGTACATGAAAAACGCAACGTTGTCGTGTAAACACCCTAAATGGAGATTTCTGTTCTTTAGAGAAAAACAGTGTCATGTGAATCCTTTAGAGTAGTATTTCTAAACTATTTGCATTATATTATTATTTGCATTTTGCACTGATTTTTCTTTGTCATCCCATTTTTGTATCACAACCCATGTTTCATAACAGCAAATATACTTTAGCAAACCTGAGCAAATTTTACATCTTAATACAAACATTTCCAATCAAGTACTTTACTGTATTACCATTGATTTGAGGTTTATAGTAAAGGTAATAGTAATAGTAAAGAGGTGTCAGCTAAGTTCACCAATGTAATATTTGTTCATATTATGCTATTTGCTTTTGTCTTTTACATATAGATTTCATTCTTTGACAACTCATGACAACTCTCTGAGTGTTATTGCTGCTGCAGAGAAAAAGTATGTGACTTGCTACTGCAAAAACACAAACACACTGCTGTGAGAAAGTAAGACATGCTGCTGCTGTACAATATTGCATACATGAATTACCTGTAGCAGATCTATACAGGTGGAGCTGGGGAAGGCGAAGGGTTTCTGAAAGCGCGTTGCAAATGCTAACAGAAAAAGCTGACCAGTATTTGAAGGTTGAGCAGCAAGCTCATTGGCTACTGACACACCAGGAACCAATCAGCTGCGGCCTAGAACAAAGTGATTGCAAGCAGGCTGAGTTAAGGACCTATTAGCCTGCGCCATCTAGAGTTTCATGACAGAACTTTATATTTTGTGTTCAATATTGCATTGTATAGAAGTGGATCAGGAACTGATTCGGTATTTGAATAGTAAATTGTTATCCCAAAAAAGAGAAAACAGAAACAGTGTTTAGGACGGCTGTTTAAAATGGTTTGTATAATTCCTTTTAGTGTCATAGAATTTAGAATAACCGGTTGACATGTTGATTTCATTCTCACATTCATTTTGGCCTGTTCAGAAAAAAATATTTTTCTTTCTCTGTGAATTCCTCACTTTACCACGATATCTATAGCTTGAAACTTTCCCCAAATATCCCTAACTTCCGTCATTATCCCTCTGACTCACATTTCTTATTAACTCTGCTCTCTGTCTAGTCTTTCATATCTTTAGTGCCTCTGCTCTCACTTCTCTTTATATCTCCACCACACGTCTACACCTCTTCCCTGCAGTTACATCACATTCCTGCACATCATTTCTATGCTGTTTTTGCCTTTCCTTCCATCCCTTTAATTTTTTCCTCCATCTGTGTTCATGTGAGATGGCTGTATTATGTTCTAGGGCAGATTGTTTAGCAGGAGAGGGAGTGTTTCTGTTTACCTCTGGGTTTGGGACAGACAGCTATACAAGGTAAAGACAAGCAGTCGAATGATGCAACCCCTCAAAACGCCAGACTGTGGCACATTACTTTAGTTGCACTGAGAGCCCAATTGCACTTCACAGACAGCAAAGGGAATCCCTAGAGCCTAGTTCCTTAACAATTCATTTAACTATTCTTTTAGTTAGGAAGAGGACGACAGAATGGACAAGTTTGGAAATCAGTCCATTTTTTTAACTCATAGCCTTGTCAAATAACTCATTAGTGTTTATATTTGTATTTATGTTAGTTCATTACTAGTGTAATGAAAGCATCTATAAACACTTTTATGTGCAGAATATATGGGACAGAATGTTGAAAAGTTTAAAAATGCTTTTAGGTTGAGAATTTTCAACACAGTCAGTGTATTGTTTGACCTAATTTGGCATGCAAACACTTTCATTCTGTTCTGTTTGATTTCTAAACACACACACACACACACACACACACACACACACACACACACACACACACACACACACACACACACACACACACACACACACACACACACACACACACACACACACACACACACACACACCCACACACACACAAACACACACGTGCAGTTTACTATCTTTGTGGGGACTCTCCATAGACGTAATGGTTTTTATACTGTACAAACTGTATATTCTATCCCCTTACACTAACCCCCTACCCCTAAACCTACCCATCACAGAAAACTTTCAGCATTTTTACATTTAAAAAAAAAGAAAAAAGTATGATTTATAAGCTCGTTTTCTCATGTGGGATCACAATTTTCCTATATCAGAGTCCCTATGAGACAGTGTGCATTCAGGATGAAGTCCCCACCGGGATAGAAAAACACGTACACACACACATACACGTCTATATTACCAACAGATGACTATCACTGGCCTAGAGGGGACCAGTGTTTCTGGTAATTTTGAAGAAACAAAAATGACAATTTTCTTTTAAGGTCTTTTTTCATAATATAACTTCAAATATGTGCCAAGAGGGGACCTGACCGATGTCTACCTATCCAACAGGGGACCTCCAAAGCCTGCAATGGAGCTGTGTGTGTGTTAAACATAACGTTAACTGGCAGTAAAGTCTTTCTCCATGATATGTTATTTCATGGACTTTTTTGGAGATCAAAACTCATGTTGACTGCTTTGAAAAATGTTCATCCGCCTCAAATAAATTATGTGAACTGAATGTCTTTAAACATTGACACTTGAGCTGTTGAACCAACTGAAGATTTTCAACTCAACAATCAACACACAACCTCCAAAATCATTATATAATGCATTTTTATGGCAAGTATTGGTGTTTATTGTTATTGTGAACATTGTGGTTACATTCAGAGATAGTCAGAATGCAAAATATTGTTAAGTGTACACACACACACACACACACACACACACACTCACGCACACACAGGCACACATACACATATCCGTAAATAAGTGAAACACATACTGTAAAGTCCTTAAAATTATTATTATTATTATTATTATTATTTTTTTACATATCTCATATTTGTTGGCCTTTAATAACAATTAAATTCATTCACATAGTGTGACAATGACAGTCTCATCTGTGTTTCATTTCCTAAATAAATTTGTGGGATTGTGTCTGATTGAACTTGGTCCCCTACAGCAATATCTTTGCAAATGTCTGACCAGTCGTTAGAGCATTTGTGAATATATATTTTTTTTGTTTTTTTTACGTACATACGCTATCTTTCAAAAGTTTGGGGTCGGTAAGATTTTTTAAATGTTTATGAAAGAATTATTTTATACTCACCAAGCTGCATTCATTTGATCAAAAATACAGTAGCCTACAAACAGTAAAACTGTGAAATATTACCATTTAAAATAAAGTTTCTATTTTAAAATGTAAATTTTAAAATTAATTTTCAGCATAGCTCCACTCTTCAGTGTCACATGATCCTTCAGAAATCATTCTATGTTGATTTGCTGCTCAAGAAACGTTTATTATTATTATCAATGATGAAAACAGTTGTGCTGCTTAATATTTTTTTGTGGAAACTGAGATACATTTAGTTTTCTTTGATGAATAGAACGTTCAGAAGAACTGCATTTATTTGAAATAGAAATCTTTTGTAAAATTATAAATGTCTTTACTGTCAATTATGATTAATTGCCTCCTTGCTGAATAAAAGCATTTGGCAGTGTGGTAAAAAAAAAAAAATCCAGTTTGGATGTATTTCAGTTTAAAATAAATTAGACCAGTAGATACTAAAATAGGATCTTAAAGGAACACTCGACTTTTTTTGAAAATAGGCTCATTTTACAAGTCCCCTAGAGTTAAATAGTTGAGTTTTACTGCTTTTGAATCCATTCTGCCGATCTGGTGGTAGCACTTTTAGCATAGCTTAGCATACATCATTGATTCTAATCAGTCCATTAGCATCTCATTCAAAAAATTACCAAAGACACTTTCAGTATTTTTCCTATTTAAAACTTGATTATTCTACAGTTACATCGTGTGCTAAGACAAACTGAAAATTAAAAGTTGCAATTTTCTACACCTATATGGCTAGGAACTACTTTCTCATTCCTGCGTAATAGTCGCGGATCTTCACAGCCGTACCATGGCTGCTGCGGACACATTGATATTACAGCGCCTGAAAGTAGCCCCCAGCTAGGTAACTTTCAATATGACCGGCACTAAGTTTGTGTAGTTGCAGGGAGAGTTTCAGGCTTGCAGCCGACAAATTGTGTTGTGGATTTACCTGTGTGATTAGCCATGGTTCTGTGTGTTGTAAAGGGCTGTGATAGTAAGTCGAAGGTGTAACTACCACCATGTTTCACAGAATACCAACGAATCATTGCGCCGCTGCAGCCATGGTACGGCCGTGAAGATCCGCGACTATTACGCAGGAATGAGAAAGTAGTTCCTAGCCATATAGGTGTAGAAAATCGCAACTTTTCAGTTTCAGTTTGTCTTAGCACACGATGTAACTGTAGAAGAGTCATGTTTTAAATAGGAAAAATATTGAAAGTGTCTTTGGTCATTTTTTGAATGAGATGCTAATGGACTGTTTAGAATCAATGATGTATGCTAAGCTATGCTAAAAGTGCTACCGCCAGATACAAAGATCGGCTGAATGGATTCAAAAACGGTAAAAGTGTGTGTGTTCCTTTAAACAGCTAGACATCATCCCTTTGAAAACCTAAACATTCTATTTTCCACCAACCATGTAAGTAGCAGTAAATTAGCCGTTATCATGCATATTATGAGCCATGTTACAATGTTGACAGTCAAACATATGTTCAGGTTATGTTTGTCTGTTTACTCTTAAACAAAACAGAATAAATGTAGCTCCAGCAGTGCCAACATTTTATTTGCACTCCGGTGAATATGGAGTGATTAAAAGCCAGCACAGAGTGTCATTGAAAGCAATCCCCCTCCGCTGCAATTCACAACAGTGCAGCCTGGCATCTGTTGCAAATAACAGAGATGCCCAACAGTTCATTATCACCTGGGCCTCTAGCTTCACACTGCCCAAATAAAGCTCAAAACAGCGCCCACAGCAGGCAGTTTGCCAACCAAGAGAGCAAACAAGTGCCACTGGACCTGTCAAAGGCTGACGCTCAATTCATTCTCTTCAGACAGAGTGAAAGAGTAGGCTAGAGAAGACCATCGCATAAGACAAAACAAATCTACATTTGGTAAATCATAATTATGACATATTACGAAGTTGACTTAAAAAGTCATAAAAAATCAATAATTATTACATAAAAAGCCAAAATTATGATATATAATGAGATGAAAATGAGAAATGATGGCTTAAAAAGTAATAAAAATTACATTCAAAAGTATATGAGAAATTGAAATTATATAATTATAACATTAAAAAATGTAAAAACTTATGAGACTTTCAATCATTATTATGATTGTGTCATCATTATGACATCATCATTTTTACTTGTTATGTTAAAATGATGACAATGTTAAACTTTTATGTCATAATATGGCTTCTTAAGTCATGGGACCCGGCGCGGAATTGACACGGAGGTCTTAAACGCAAGTTTGTCTTTTGTTAGTTTCAGCCTGACGCAGTTATCATTTTCACATCCAGCGCCACGTTGTTTAAATAGCAAACGCATTTGCGTCCATCTGTTCGCCCATGGACGTGCTGGTCTGAAAACGAGGTGTGGTCAGGTGCATTGTTGGCGTGTTGCTATTTTGAGGGAAATGAAAACAACCACGCCATGAACCAACAAAAACCTGGTCTAAAGTCAATGGTGCAGTATTTTTTGTGTTATTTAGAGGGCGCGTTAGTAATATGTGACTATAGTGGGTCCACAACGCGAGTACACTCTGCTTATTACACACACAGGGACGTGCAGCAGCACACAAACATTTTAAAATATAAAAAATTAAATGATTAAAATGTAAAAGATTATTATTGTGAATATAAAAGAATATAAAAATGCCTACATGTCATAATGGAGAGTCATTGCATGTATGTATCTGAATTAGCCTACCTATTTGCAGTAATGACGAGCAAGCAGGCGTCATTGGACGAGCAGATCCATTTCCTCGCTAGCTAGAGAAGTGTTACATTTTTCTGCTTGCAAATTCTGCCATGTAAATAGCGAATCAGCTCTTAAAGGGAATGGGAGATGAGACTCTGATTGGTTTATTGCACGTTATGCCCAAAACACACCCATGACTCATTAAGGGTGCTTTCACACTAGCAGTTTTGGTGCGCACCCGGGTTCGATTGATGTCAGAGTTCGCTACGTTTGAATGATGTGAACGCGGTTTTTTTTCTTTCTGTTAATTATGTTTATGCTTCAAGAGCGAGGTTTTGTGAAGTAATTATGAATCGCAAAAATTTAGACAAAAATTTAAATTTTACAACATTAGCAATGGTCATACAGGTCAACTTGCAGCATGTTTTGTCCACTATATATGCGAAGAACGAATGAGGAATAATTTGTACCGAGGTAACGTTAGGCTACTGTCTCAAATACGTTTTCACATTGCCATAATAGGCGTGCTAATGTTGTTTTCCTCAGCATCCCAGCATAATGACAGAGAAACGGGCTCTGATAATGCATTACTAATGTTAGCAATGACGACTCGCTGTTTTTATTTACCAAACAATTCCTTAACGTTACCTTTTCAATTCAATGACCCACCTCCTCCATCTGCGCTAACCTAACGTTACTTTGCACGAACATGCATATCTTTGTTCGACTGTCATGAATATTTGAAATGTCCATTTACATTAAGTACAAGTTCGCCAAACATAAATGAACCTTACCTGTCCAGGAGAAAATTAGCAACGTTGGCATCAGTCTTCAAATTATTCTCCGTTTTCAGCCGCCTCCAACTTTCAAAGGCATCTCTTATACAAATCCTGGTTTTATTTCGGACACTGTCACAACGTTTTTCTGATTCATAACGAGGTCGTTTAGGTTTCGTAAAGTTAGACATTGTTTATCCAAAAAGTTTGTAGCTGCAGCTTTGGTAACTAGAGCAGAGCTGGCAACCCGAATGCTGAACACTACTGACTTCGTGATTGGTAGATAGGTGGAGGGTGGCGCTTCAGGCCAAAACACAACATGTCAACATCAACATCAGTTGAGGGCTGCAACTTCACTTTTAAAATGACAATATCTTGGCCAGACAACCGTTGTCAGTGATATAAGTATTTGAAATTAACATGATTTCTTAATGTCTAGTGACATATCAGGGCCATTTTATGATTAATTGAAATACATTTCTTACATACAGTTCCTTTAAACTCGCAAAAGTGGATTCGGACACGCCTTAAGTGCACTTGCGCCGTGTGCTTTAGACCATACACTTAGATCGTTAAAATAGGGCTCATAATATCAATTTATATCCCAGTTGTGACGTTTTAATTGCATAATTAGCCTATGACTTAAATCTTTCAATGTTAGTTTAGTAATCTATATCATATGCTTATTATGTCATAAATTACTTTTTAAATTGAGACTTCATTTCATAATTATGACTTAATATGTCATGATTTAGTCTTTTTTATCAAATAATTATGACTTGGCATGTTACCAAATGTACCACTTTTTTTTCTTATGTGGTGGAAATGGGCTTCCCAAAATAGCTCTACCAAAATGCTGCAGTACCAGTTCTGGTCAGTAGTGTAGAAATACAGTGACATTTTGTTTCCAATGTGGTCAAATGCAACAAAATATGGCAACAGCAGATAACAGTGTTTTCCCTTACACTAGGCCTACTTCAGCAATCAAGTCAATTATCTCATATTTTCTGTGATGAATCATTGAGTCGGTTCTTTTCGATGAATCATTCAAACATTCTAAATCAGTTCGCGCGCGGTTCAGTCTGAATTCAGCTCACACACGCACTAAAAGTGGAGCGATTTCCTCAACACGGAATACACAGAGAACATGACAAGTGCTGGATAAAGTGGGTATTTACGAACAATCCACTGAAACCAAACCCTGAAATGCATCGTTTGCCAGCTATGAAGGACCTGATGAAGTGGAACACCTGCGCGCGCCACGTTTGATCAACTCTACTGAAGGTAAACACACCTAAAGTAGGCCTACTAAAAAGTACCGTGGCTTTATGGACAAGTGCTTGATTCGTACTATGGTATTCTTCGAAGTGCCTCGAAATACCATGCAAATACCATGGCAGATGATAGTTATTCTTTACCATGTGCATCTCACCATGAAGCAAAGCTCACAAGTCTCTTTCCAACCCTCATGCAAAAGTCCTGATCGTGTGGATTCCTATCGAATGACTGGATTTCGTCCGTGAAATTGGCAGAGCAACAGTAAATGAACCTTAAAGGCACAATGTGTAAGATTTTTGGATTAAAATATCCAAAAACTACTAGAACAGTTATATATTTTGTTGACTTGTGTACTTCCATTATCCCAAATGTATAGACAATACCAAGACAGTTTAAATCCAGAGAATTAACCAGGACACGGACCGTGTGCATTATCCTCGATTTATGGTTTTATTTTGTAGAAACCAAAGTGGAAAATAATTAATATGTTTTATTAGACAAGGGAACAACTGTTTGGAGACATTTATAGACAGAAAACTAATTATTGTACAGCATTTTCTCCACCATACAATTTGTTTTAAAATGAATTGCAAGCCATTTATTAACACAAGCCTCCCCAGCATTTATTAATATGATATTCTAATATAGCTAACTGCAGTGTGCAACTAGTGTCTCACAGCAGCTGCGTAGCAAGTGAGGTGATGTCACGATACTAGGCTTGTTTGAGATGAGCAAAATCTGCGCAGAACCGATCACCGGTGATCAGCGCGAGATGCATTCCGGTTAGAAATGTGTCCGAGGGCGGTCCGCCTTGCTCTGATGTCATGCTGACGTATGTCAAAAAACTCTCGTGAGCGAAAGGCGGATGTGTCGGATTTTGCAGTCGAGCGCAGTTGCTCTCCACCGACTGCGCGGAGCAAAAGCATGATGGGAAATGACTTGCTGACGACACAGCTTAATGCTTATTGGTTTAAACAACCGTGATGTATGGTTCTTTTTTTTTAAATGTTTGATTTTAAACTCTGAGATCATGTTTTTATGTGTGAATATTCCCAAACTCTCTAACAAAGGCGATCTCTCTGTGGGTTATGTGATTGTTGTCATATTTATAAAAAAATATATATAAAAACATGTATGTAGGCCTAATTAAAGTCAAAATGATTGATAAACACGTCTTTCGAATGGAAATAAATAACAAAAACTTTGGGTGTCTTGTTCATCATATTTATTTTCATATAAAAGTAACAGAACTTAAATTGCATCCAGTTTATCAGCAACAAAGCGCACGAGTGTGAATCCCGCGATATCCGCCTTTGATCTCGCAGGTGTCTGATCCACTACGAGAAGAGAGAACTGTCCGGCTTGCCTGCACTTTTTTCACTCCTCCCCTCACTGCAGCCGCCTAGTCTCGGCTGAATTTCAGGCGAGGCGAGGCGCATCTCAAACAAGCCTACTCACTCCGCGTTGCATTTCGGGAAGGCGCCGCCATATTGACAGGATACGCTATCTGTTGCCATGGTTACTTTGACAGTGAGACCGAGAGAGCATCTTAAGATTTAAATCATGTTTAAGTCATTAGTCACTTTAAGTCATTAGAGGTCATAACATGACCTGTAGTTGCAGGTCGTATGGGTCGATGTTGTTGATGTCAAGCAGTTTGGCAGTGTTATTAAACGAGCGTTTAAAAAAAGTATTAAGTAAAAAGTATTTAATTTTTAAAGCGTTTAAAATGAATAAAAAGCAATTTTGTAAAACTGCTGTACCGAATCCGTACCGAGCCGTGACTTCAAAACCGAGGTACGTACCGAACCGTCAGTTTTGTGTACCGTTACACCACTATTGTGTATAGTGTAAATGCACAGTGTGTAATACATCATTTGGGATGAAACTTCCGCTGGATGGAAGCTTTAGCTTAGCTCAGCTTATTTTTCTTTAGTGTATTTGGTTACTATATTTTTTAGTAGCTTTCTCAACACTGAGCATTACCGTGATGTCAGTTCTGAAAGGCCTCGTCACATTAGTGGGATGAGAAAGAGCTGGCATACATTAATGAATCCTCTCATTTACATGCACATGGCAGGTTTGAAGGGTCCATCGGTGCAAATTGCTTTATTTAAAGTGAACGTGACCCCGGCGGGCGGGCAGCTTTTGTAAATAAGCCATTATCCTTCCAAAAACGTAATTACATCGCTAATGCCTGTTGTGGACGAGGCCTTGACCATGATGCAGAGCAGTGGTTTAATTCATAAAGTTATCACGGTCTAGCATTCATGCAGAAGCGACGCTGTGGGAAATCCAGTAAGGCTGAGAGCAACAACCTTGAATGCACGAATGTGCAGAGGATCACTTTAATGAATGCTTATAGTAATAATTAAGAAGTAAAAGGTTGTTTATCTTAACCCGATGAAACAAAAAAGGAAGTGTCAAACATTGACAGAGTGAATTTGGTTTGTAGTCGTTAAATGGTTAATTTAATTGGACAGTGTGCTTGTAAGAGTTAGGGTTGGATCAATAACATTTTGGCTCTGTTACAATTCCTGCCTCATAAGTCAGTCATCACATTTATTTATACAGGGCTCGACATTAAGCCTGTTAGCATGCTTGTCCTTTGGTCATTCACTTGTCCGAGTAAAAAATGTGCTTGTCCGGATTTTTTATTTATTTATTTTTTATTTGTGATTTTTTTTTTTTTACCTTTTTATTAGGGCTGCGCAATATATCGAAATTATCGAAATATCGCAAATGTACATATCGCAATATTGATATCACAAGGGCACGCAATATCTGAATGATTTTAATAGGCTACTTCAACATTGTGAAAAGTGTACATTTTAGGTCACCAAATATAGCAGAGAATAGACTGGGCACACGACTGATACTTATGTGACTTGCTTGACGTTAAAAATAGTTATTAAACGCAATAACTTGATGTCTCGCGCTGTCTGCTGTCTGACACACACCGAAACGTGCGCACAAGCTGTTCTTTTTTTCGTGTCTTGTTACACACTCGAACTGTCAAATAAAAAACACAGTTATGTCAAAATGGCTGTCTTGAGTATTCATGTAAACACAGTCGGTTATGCTTTAAGTGAAAGATATCAGTTGGGGAAAGAAATAGATTTTACACACTTAAAGCAATAACGTATCACATATCGCATTATTTAACAAGGGTATCGCATATCGCATTTTTCTTCAATATCGCACAGCCCTACTTTTTATAAAGGGCATTTTTTCCATAATCTTATTAAATATAGGCTATGCTTCAGCTTTCATTTTATATTTTTAAATTTGATCCATAAATTAAATTAGAATAAGACACTGACACAGGCTGTTACCAATCAAAAATTACAACTGCATTAAATAATGTTATGAGATTATTAAAAATAGGGTTGGGCATCGTTTTGATTTGAACGATTCTGATTCCGATTCTTAGTTTCGATTACGGTTCTTTTCGATTCTCGATTCCGATTCTTTGAGGGGTGGAGTCACAACATGTCACAGGCTCATTTCACAGAGGAAAATTGTATTTTGATTCAATAATGAGTTTTAGTTTTGGGACTTTCTCCGCTGGCATTTTCACTTGCTTTGCTGCAAAGGTGAATGGAGTTTCACACCGAGTCCCGGTTTAATAATAGCATTAACAGCAGTCATATTAGGACTGCTACTAGCGTGGGCAATTTGCGATAGCTACATTTATCTACGAGGGGGAAAAATTATTTCAGTAACATTGTTTTTCACCACAATTCGCAATTTGGTCAAGGGCTTTGTTATTACACTACAATCACTTACCTGATTATGACGAGGTGGGATAATGCTAGTTCACTCTGAAATGAAAATAAAGCCATCTTTTACTCACCCAGCTGTTGTTCAAATGCGCGTGTTCCTGTGTGTGCGCACTCCAAGCCGCAGTAGCCTCGTGCAATATTGTCATGACAACCGGTACACAATATTCACTTAAGGAGGTTATATTATTAGTATTATTTCTTATCATATACGTTATAGAAAAGGCGAGAATTGCGTTTTTTTCTATTGAGCTTGATTTCTCAAAATGGTGCATGTGTGTGTGTGTGTGCTTATCCTGGGTGCAATGACAACAGTGCGAGTTATTATAGTAGGCATGAGCGCCGGCGGCTGCTGACGGCTTATAGTGTACACCGAGGAGCGCACTCAGAATAACGGCCGAGCTCAGTGTTTTGACTGAATAATACGGTTTCTTTCTCGTAAAACCTTTTAGTGTGCCCCCTGAACACTTTCCATATGGCGCGCGTCTCCCTGTATCGTTGCGTGATACATTTGTTTATTTTTTGTAATGTTTTAGCTGATCGCCATTCACTGCCATAATAGGAAGGAGCGCGTGCAGGAACAGTATTTTAAATGTCATAGGACATAGGGCACTGGGACAACATCAGGGTAAGTAAAAGAAGGCTTTATTTTCATTTCAGGGTGAAGTATCCCTTTAATAACGTTGGTTAGCGCAGGGTTGCCCGAGGAGGACAGACCTGCGCAGCATTTCAAACACGCTACACTCGTTAATTTATACACCACATATTTGTAGTGCATCCTCCCGTGCAAGAAATAAGTTTGTCATATGTGTTGCACTGTGCCGACCCAGGCTTTTTTTTTTTTAAGTGAAACAAAGCCACACTTTTGAGCGGCGCTTACCGTGCTCCATGGCTGCAACAGAACAAACGGGCGCGGCAAGCACTTCCGAAAACTTGCACATTTGGAACCGATGATCGGAATCGAAAACAACATTTCTAAACAATTCCAATGGCATCGTTATTTTTTAAACGGTTCCAAGTTGGAACCGGTTCTCGATGCCCAACCCTAATTAAAAATATTTTTGAATATACAAATAAGAAATGTTGGACAGAATGTTTAAACATGAAAGTAAACCACCAGTAGGTTGCAGCAGGTGACCGTCTGAATGAGTGAGTCATTGTGTCGATTGGTTCAAACGGCTGATTCATTCAAGAATCAGGCGGTCGTTTACGAATAGGTCATTGAATCTTTGATTCAACCGATTCATTCAAAACATTGGGTCATTCAGTAACACACTGTTGCTGTGAGATGCGTTACAGTTCTGCTGTGATCTTTGTTTGGAACTATTTTCGCTGCTGAAATAGAACAAAAACAGTCAATATTGCATCTGAAATGTAAGTGACTTAATGTTAATTAATTGTTTATGGAAATGGTGTATAAAATCAGCGTCATTTTCAGTCGTGATGGTATTCAGGAAAACAACACTCTTGTTTGTGTGATGTTGCTTAACTGTATCATATGTTATAAATATAAAAACTGCACATTTTTTAACAGTGTATGTTAACTGAGTTTCTTTGTGTGAGAGGCGCTCATTTGTTTTCGATTTTCTCCTTGAGAGGCTTCGTGAGCCTCAACAGCACAACCTTGTTAACGTCAGTTCGATCTCCACTTACACTAACTGAATGCAGAATCATTATTGCACTTTGGTGATTCCCTAGTTATTTTTTGTTTTTGACGTTTTAATCGGGATTCTTGTCCGTCGGGCAAGTAAAATTTTCTTTTACTTGCCCCTTCTAAAAATCCACTTGTCCCGGACTAGCGGACAAGCGTTAATGTCGAGCCCTGATTTATATATTTATACAATACAGATTGTTTCAAAGCAGCTTTACAGTGATAACAGGAAAATGATGCATTTCAGCTGAAGTCAGTTCAGTGTTGACAGTTCCGTTGTAAAGATCATCAATTAGTAAATGATTTAATTTCATCTATAAAGCAGTGCTGCAATTAAAAATGGTGTCATTGTCCAGCTCAGTTCAGTTCTCAACAGCGTTGGTACAGTCAGATAATATTGTTGAATATTAAGTGTCCCCAACTAAGCAAGCTAGAGGCGATAGTGACAAGGAACCAAAACTCCAGCAGATGACGGAAAGGGGGGAAAACCTTGGGAGAAACCAGTTCTCCTCTGGCCAACTAACCAACAAGGTGTGATTATGATCCAGGCTGCATCAAGTCAGAGTTCAGATCTGGATTGGTAGCATTCAAATATACATTCAGTTCTTTTTGCTTGAAGATCTAGTACCTTAAAGGGTTAGTTCACCCAAAAATGAAAATTCTGTCATTAATTACTTACCCTCATGTCGTTCGACACCCGTCAGACCTCCGTTCATCTTCGGAACAGAAATTAAGATATTTTAGTTGAAATCTGATTGCTCTGAAAGTCCTCCATTGGCTCAATGGCACTCTACACTCTCAAGACCCTTAAAAGGTACCAAAGACGTCGTTACAAAGTCCATCTCACTACAGTGGTTCTAAAATAACTTTATGAATCGGCGACAATAGTTTTTGTGCGCAAAAAAACCCTAAATAACATCTTACATAGTGATGACGATTTCAAAACAAAGCATCATGAAGCTTCGAAGCGTTATGAATCACTGAGCCGAATGATGATTCGGATCGTGTGTCAAACCGCCAAACTGCTGAAATTTGGTGATTCAAACCGCTGAATCGACTCACTGATTCATAACGCTTCGAAGCTTCATGATGCTTTTTTTTTAAATCGTCATCACTATGTAAGTAATAGTGACAGTAATAAATGACAGAATTTTCATTATTGTGTGAACTAACCCTTTTTAGTAACAAATAAACAGCTAAAATGATTAATTGAAACTTGGGCTGTCAGTAATTTCAAAAATGTATTTTATTTATTTATTATAATGCATTCAGTTCACGCGGAATGAAAATAAAATGTCTGTTAATAAAATATTTAATGTGCATAAATGGTTACACTTTATTTTATAATGACGTAGTTACAATGTACTTACTCAAATAAGTGCTTAATATTAACTGCATGTACTTACTATAGAGTTACGGTTTAATTTAGGGTTAGTTACGTGTAATTTATGAATTGGTACTGTATAAATTAAAGCTGCATGATTAATCGTTACAAGATCGGGATCTCGACTCGAACACCGAAGCGATCTTATTCTTAAATGATGACAATTTGGCTATGTCTATATAAATGATACATTTATCAATACATGATTCATTGTAGTGTAATGATTCATGTGGGATCGAATGAGTGCCCTCAATAACGACCACTATAGTTTTGGAAACCACTACAAATGGCTGTCCCTACAATTAATGCCCTATTTGAGGGTATAGGGGGCGATTTTGGATAAAGCCTCAATGAGTTAATCATTGAATCATTCATTCAAGAGATTCATTCAAAAACGCAGATTCAGACATCCAGTAATGAAACAATCAAAGTCTTAATGAGTGAGTCATTGAATCATTCATTCAAGATATCTGTTAAAAATTCGGATTCATCCAATAATGAAACAAGTCTTTATGGGTGAGTCATTGATTCATTCATTCAAGATAATTGTAAAAAAAAAAAAGCTAATTCATCCAATAATGAAACAAAAGCAGTCTTTTATAAATGAGTCATTGAATCATTCATTCAAGAGATTCAAAAAAAAAAACACTGATTCAGATATTGAGAAATATTTACCCGGAACTTAATTTATCCTAATTATGTATATAAAAAAAAAAACATGTAATTTTGTGAGTAAGTGATGTAATTCCAATCACATCACTTACTCCGTTTCATTGCAATAAAAGCTAAATGAGTGTAATCCAGTAGGAATCACATGAAATGCATCCTAGCATCTTTGATACTGTCCTTTCTTTGCCAGAAGCATTGTGTGCTCCAGAGGGAGAGCGCAAAAAAAAAATAATAATCTGAATTAATCACAAGGATATTTAGAGCCTTCATTCAAATGTTATATGAATGTATATTACCATCCGATCAATAGACAGCCTGGAGGGAACGTTTTAAACACATTGTACATGTTGCACTGAGCAGTTTAAGGAAAGACTGTGAATTCTGACATATAAATCATTTCATTAAATCATCTAAGCAAACTTCACACTAATTTTCTTGAGATATCATCTAGGCAAAATTAGCATAATGTGTGAAAGAGAAGTAGTTCACCAAAAAATTTAATCCATGCAAATTTTGTCATTATTTACTCATATGCTGTTGTCTTTTTTTGCCATGTTTTTTTCCAAAGGCAGTTCAATGTGACCGCAGCTCCCATTCAGAATCTCCTGAAGCCATATGATATAATATGCAAGCAGTGAATATTTGGCATCCGTGCAACCTGGCACAGTGCATCAACACACAATTGAGTTATGATTGAAATCAGACCTCTTAGAATTCCACTTGTCCTATGACAAATGGAATTGGCTCAACAGTGTTAAGAATAAGAGAATGCAGAGTATACAAATGTATATCAAAGTGGCATATAGAAAGTATGTTTGTATGGACAACAACAGTTCTTCACAAGATCTTCTTTTGTGTCCCACAGGAGAAAGAAAGTCATACAGACTCGGAACATGAGGGTGAGTACGTGATGACAGAATTTCATTTTTGTGTAAACTATTGCTTTAAAGCAGGGGGGTCCAAACTTGGTCCTGGAGGGCCACTGTCCTGCAGAGTTTAGCTCTTACTTGCCTCAACACCTGTCTGAAAGTTTCTAGTAGTGTTAGACCGATATATCGGTCGATACAAGGCTGCTGCGTTTTTTTTTTTCCCTGCATTATTTACAGACAGGCGTCCACAGGCAACTCTCACCGTCTTCAAACTGTCTTGCTCTCCCTCCCTCGTGCATATTAAAGGTCCCATGGCATGGCATTTTTCTATTATTTTATAGTGTTTCCTGAGGTGTACTTATATTGTTAGTATGATTTTTACATCATAAAATGTCATAATTTAGAAATAAAAGGCATTTTTTCTATACTGCTGTTTGCCCTGTGGCTGAGTGCCCTGTTTCAAGAGGCGTGTCTGCTGTGAGACTTCAGTTAAAACGCCCACTGTTGTGATTGGCTGACATCACGCATTTGAAATGGTCTACGACGCACGAGCTGCTGCCAGAGAGACGGATGGACCTGAGTTCACTTCTAATCAGTTCTCTCAGCATGACTCAGTTCAGGGTGAACTGTTGTAGTTACAGCATATACTTCAGGCTATTCGTTTATTTCTAGTCGGAGGGGCTGTCACTCATGTCAGAAAGTTAGTAACTTTAGTAAATTATGGATCAGCGCTGACTGGAGATGCGAACCGTTTAGAACGATTCAGTCCGATTTGGTGAACTGGTTCGGTTCACTAAAAAGAACCAATTCAAAAGAATGATTAGTTCGCGAACCGGACATCATGGAGACGGAGCGATTGCTAACAGTTATTTATAGTAACTACTGAGTTGTGAGAGCGCTGTCTGTCAGCGCGAGTTTATTGTGTTTGTATCTGAGAGTTCTGAATAAACACGAGTCCCAGTCACGCCGAGTCCGTCTTCATCATTATTCTACCATCTTTGTAACACATGCAATGTACCATTACAGCGAGATGAACGAGTTAGTAAGTGTTGATTAAAGCATTATTTCTAGATATGTTCCAATCATATGAAATGCGCCAGTGACGCGCATTGAGTACACAGCGCAAACAAAGACACAACAGCAGTAATCGAATGTAATCCAGTTTATTGTGGGAATAGCTGGCTAGCCTAGCCGGATACCCTCACGATACCCTCCTTCTGCTTAATCTCGCGCCGCGTTTGGTGCCTCCGCTGTGGGCCACATGCAGTACTGGGGGTCGGGGATGTTGAAGGCCGAGCTTCGGCGTGTGTGATGTTTATCTCTAAAGATGTGGCTCTGCCGATGTTGAGCAGAAACTCCCGACTGTATGCACATTTAAGAACAGATAGACGCGACGAGGATGTACAAAAACACTGACTCACAAGATAGAAAACACGAAAACACTGTTCTGTCGGGAGAGAGAGAAGCCGCAGCGTGTGCACGAATAATAAATAATAAGCTACACATCAGAAATCACTGATCACAGATCAGAAGGAACTGAAAAAAGACTTCTGTTTTCATTTGTACATCCAAACACTGAGAAACTGCCAGCATTCACTCGTTCACAAACAATGATCTCTCGAGCGCTTGCCTGGGTGTGCCAGATTCTCTGGGCGGAGGAAAGGGAGGTAACCGTTCCTGCTTGGACGTCAAACCAGGAGACTTCAGGATTGGCTCATCTGGCCTGTCATTTTCTCAAAGGCAGAGAAAGACAGCCAGAACTCGGTTTTACACCGATCAACATTTCTATCCACTTGGGGACAATATTCAGGCTAGGGGAACTCATATTAATGTTGAAAAACCTCATAAAATGAAAATTTCATGCCATGGGGCCTTTAATCAAAATCAATTAAGAATTGACACGATGGTAAAAGGTAGAAAGACTGAAGTTTCACGTGGAGCATTGGGAGATTTTTTCCTGAATTACCGCTGGTGTTGCTCTACAAGAGATTAAGTTAAGTGCACCTACACTCTAGGTGAAAATGGACTAACCCAGCAATTGGGTTGTTTTAACCCAGCAATTGGGTTGTTTTAAGCAAACATTTAACCCAACCGCTGGGTCAAAACAACTCAATTGCTGGGTTATTTTTAACCCAGCAGTTTTTAGAGTGTAACCATTAAATGACTAGGTTGTAAACAGTTTTAAAATTAAGTATAGTACAGTCGGTGTGCACTTTATTATGCTGCTTGCTTGTTGATACTGTGTGCAATAGTGTAATTATTTTATTTATGCTTAAATATTTATTTTCACCCCTGAACTCTTTTTTTTTCTTGTTCTACCTCACCTGTTTTTACTATTTTTTTAAATATATATTTTTTAGTTCAATAAATGTTCCTTTTTTAAATTGTAAATTTTAAATTATCATCATGATCATTGTGTCATTTTTATGTTGTAAATTGAGGGAGCAAAAGCAGTATCGGCTCCAAATATCTGCTCAAGAAAATCGGCAGCCCGTATCGGTCATCGGCTAAGGCTAATGAAAAAAAAATCGGTATCGGCTTCGGCACTAAAAAATCCATATCAGTCGATCCCTAGTTTCTAGTATGCCTAATAAGACCTTGATTAGCTGGTTCAGGTGTGTTTAATTGGGGTTGGAGCTAAACTTTGCAGGGCAGTGGCCCTCCAGGATCAGGATTGGACACCCCTGTTTTAAAGGCTCACTGACAATGTGTTTGCTGTTAGTTGTGGTGAAAGCATTTTGGGAGAGAAAACGCGCTGCAATGACGAGATCACTGCATTCACGCGGTCAACAGACTGCATGTGTAATCAATGCTCATCAATGCAGCTTTTCATCTAATGGGAAAAGATCTAAAAATAATGCTATAATTAACACTTTGACGATTCGTTCATCTCGACAGCTGTACTGGTAAAAAAAATTTAGTAAAAGTATTCGAGAGGGTTCCACATGTTACAAAGTGCGTAGGAAAATAAGGAGGAAAACGACAGGGTCGTGTGACTGGGACTCGTGTTTATTCAGAACTCTCAGATACAACCAAAATAAACTTGCGATCTCAACAACTCGGTACAATAAAACTTTCTCCGCTATCTTTATCCAGCTCTAAGGTCTCTCTCTGGTCCATATGCAGTCCGTCTCTCTTTCTGGCAGGCTTGCAGACCTCGCTAAACCATGCCCCACTGCCACATAATCTTATACTCATTTCAAATGCAAAGATGTCAGCCAATCACAACAGTGGGCGTTTTCACTGAAGTCTCACAGCAGACACGCCCCTTCAAACAGAGCATTCAAGCCAGAAGGCTAATATCAGTATAGAAAAAATGCTTTTTATTTCTAAATTATGAAATTTTTTGATGTAAAAACCATACTTGCAATATAAGTACACCTCAGGAAACATTATAAAATAATTTAAAAAATCCATGCCATGGGACCTTTAAATGATTTCGCTAGATAAGAACCTATTCCTCGTCTGGGATCGCGCAGAGCCTCTGAAGCCCTTTGAAACTGCATTGATTTGGACCTTCAACATTTTGGTTGCCATGGAAGTCAATGGTGTGGAGAGAAATCCTGGCATGTTTTCCTCAAAAAATGTAATTTCTTTTCGACTGAAGAAAGAAAGATATGAACATCTTGGATGAGATGGGGGTGAGTAAAATATCAGCAAATTTTCATTTTGAAGTGAACTAATCCTTTAAAATAACGCCATCATTTAGTTGCTTTTTTTATTTGTGACCGTAATCCAAAAATATCTAAAAGTTATTTTTGTCGTGGTATGTGAAATGCAATAATTTGAATGATTAATTATTAAGAATTTGCTCTGGAGTACATTTCTAAAGTAACTCTCCCATCGCTGGGCTTCACCCACAAAGCTCAACAGTACTGAGAGCGGCCAAACAAAAGATGGAAGACCGTGGGCCTTTGAATGAACACGCTGAATTGTCTGATGCCCATAAACAAAATCAGCCTGCAGCCAACTGATCCACTGAAAAATTGGATTGTGCCATGATGTTCTTTATTCAAGAGTGAATGAGAGAGACAGAAGGAGAGGAGATGAGTGTCCTGGCTTTCATTTGCTAAACAAAACGTAATGTCCTTACTGTTTGTGCCCAGCACATACGAACAAGAATGAATGGTTCCCCAGCCAAGTCTCTCCCCTGGGGCTCATTTAGAAAAGCATTTTTTTTGTGCCAGTTTTGAAGTGTGCGTATTTCCCCAGCCCACTACAGTGTAGTGACGGAGGCGTGCAGATATGAAGTGCTTCTATATTAATTCAATCCTCTTCCTTATGAAACTGCTATAGTCTGTTTTTTTTCTTCTTCTATGACAACTCATAGACTTTGAATGTGTTTACTCGCAATTTAATCTGATGGGGGAAAAATTGCAGTTAAAGATGAGACCCTACTTAATTTCTAAAGGGATAGTTTTCACAGTCTCCTATTGTGTGTTTTCTTTCTATGAGAAAAAATTATGTCATATGCTTCAGGATACGATATTGGATTCGCTGTATCAGGTAGATGTTGTTGCCTAAAAATTCAATACATCTTTTTTTCGACCATGCCCACTCAGGCAGAATCCTATGGGAAAGAAAAAGATGAGATTGAATGGATTTCAAGTCTTTTCCTTCTTCTAAGGAAAAAGTTCCCAGTAATCTGTGTGTGTGTCTTATATTTCAGAAGATGTCTCAAAGTGCGAGTAAATCACTTGCACATGCGACTAAATCTTCACTCTGGGCGACTAAATGATGTCTATCGTTAGCCATTGGCTAATAAATTCTTAGATTTTACTCCAGTGTTAGAGGCTAAGTATAAGTTTAGCAAAGATATATTTTCACTCGCTGAACACTGACTGAGCGCTTGAGAGGTTCGCTCTCTGTCAAGCGATCTGTACTGTTTCAATTTAGCTCAATGGATGCGAGCGTACCTGTATTTGACGTACCGTAAACTCTAGTGTGAAGGTGCACAACTCGCCGTCACATTGTTGAGAGCGCTAGCTGTGTTTCTCACACACACACGCAAAGATAGATACACAGAAAGAGTCTTACAATTCCACGCAGAATCGTCGCGCTAAAACAATATGTATTTTCCTGTCAAAATAACAGAGATCATTTGGAATTATTCAGCTTTTAAAAACAAGCTGAAGATAAGCACTTTCTCTGGGCGGAACTAATGCGGAAATGGCAATCTCATTGGCTGGCACTCATCTATTACTGCCCCTGTTTTGATTTCAGCAAATCAGTTTGAGTGAACGCTGACAGGGTGATTTAATATTCATGAACCCAGCAGCTCATCAATCCTTAGTACATTGCATATTGTTATTAGTAGTAGAATTAGTAGTAGTAGTATTATCTCTCTTAATAATAATTACTATTATATATTAGGCCACTATTTTATATATCTTAAGCACCAACAATATCTTAAAGGATTAGTTCACTTTTAAATAAACTTTTACTGATAATTTACCCCCCATGTCAGCCAAGATGTCCATGTCTTTCTTTCTTCAGTCGAAAAGAAATTAAGGTTTTTGATGAAAACATTCCAGGATTTTTCTCCATATAATGAACTTCAATGGGCTCCAAACGGCTCAAGGTCCAAATGACAGTTTCAGTGCAGCTTCAAAGGGCTTTAAACGATACCAGACGATGAATAGCGAAACGATCAGTCATTTAAAAAAAAAAAAAAAAACGTTTAAGTTTTATCAGCACAAATGCTTGCCTTGCTCTGTTCTGTGATGCCCGTTCGTGACGTCACGTAATATGCAATTACATACCGAGTCAGTGTTTACAAGTTGAACGTGCACATACTAAGTCAAATGCCGTTTACTGCGGTGTGTCGCCGCAGCAGTCTCTTCCATCTGCCTAATTTCTTCCTCTGTGTATTCCGCTTCAAAGTCAAGTCAAGTCAACTTTATTTATATAGCGCTTTCAACAATGCAGATTGTTTCAAAGCAGCTTTACAGTGTTAAACAGGAAAATAATGCAACAGAATTTTATTCAGCCGTATAGCCATTCCAGAGAAAACCGTGATGTCTTCAGTTCATTTCAGTTATCATACTGTGACAGTGTTGGCTTTAGATCAGTAATTTAGTTTATATGGTTAATTTAGTTTAATAATTAGATTTATTTGGATATTTAGTTGAAAAATTGTGTGTCCCCCAACTGAGCACGCCAAGCCAGAGGCAACAGTGGCAAGGAAACCAAAACCCCATCAGGTGACCTAAATATAGGAAAATAAACATTGGGAGAAACCAGGCTCAGTCGTGGTGCCAGTTCTCCTCTGGCCAATTAACAAGCAGCGTATGATTATTGTTATTCTGGCAACTTTACAGGTCAGAGGTAATGATAGATTGGAATATTCGAAAGATCGGAGGCAACACGCCGGAGACGGGTTTATTGAGGATGATGTGTTGATTAAATAATTATTAAAGTGCAATATTCGAAGGATCGGAGGCAACACGCCGGAGACGGGTTTATTGAGGATGACATATCGATTTAACAACTGTTACATTTAGGGCTGCAACAACGAATCGATAAAATCGATAAAAATCGATTATTAAAAGAGTTGGCAACGAATTTCATTATCGATTCGTTGTGTCGCGCGACTATTATGCCCGTCAATAAGACGCGGAGATGTATAAAAAAAAGCACGGTTGAGTGCAAAGCAGAGTGGAAGCGGGCGAGCCGTGCTGTACCCATCATACCACGCAGCGGAAAAGCAAACCGAGCCGAGCCCTACCAGTCGAAAAGCGGGATTAATAAATCGAAAAAGTGTGTTAATTGCAGCAAAAGCGACGCGACATGGCATGGGAGCTCCACGTTGGTGATTCAGCACCTAAAACGAAAACATCTTGGAGTCCTTTATGAGGAGGAAGGGAGTTCAACAGCAGGGTAACGTTAATGCTGGAAGTTTCCTTGGTAAACATTGCACATGAACGCCCTCCTTTTGAAACTTGAATGCAGTGCGCTCGTAATCACGACTTAAGAAGTCGGAATGATAAAATTTCCGATAGCACGTGAAGGCAGCAGTCACTACAAAATCCCACTTTTGTTCTGTTTGGAAGTGAGGAGCGTGCCGTCCCTCCAGTAGCTCTTCTGGTGCTTGTTTACTCGTTATCCAGCTTGACAAGTTAGCGTTAGCTTGTTAATAACAGTAGTAAAGCAGGGGTGGTATAGTTTGCAAGACTAAAGACCCGTTTTTATTCACATGCCTTTTTTGGCCCATTCATTTTTCAATCTGTTGCTATGTTAATTTCGTTGACAAATAATTTGTCAGTATTTTAATCAACAACAACAAAAACGAGACGAAAATCAAAACCAGCTTTGAATGACAAAAACTGACTAATATCTATTGTCATTTTCGGTCAGCATTCGGTCTTAAAGCTACACTGTATGATATTTTCCCCTATCTAGTGGTGAAAAGGTATATGACCATCCAGTGAATTTTAGTTTCTGTTCCTCTCAATTCCGATTTCGTTTCAACTCCTACGGTGGCTGATTTAGTCCAAGATTAACATGGCTTCCAGTTCGACCTCGTCCACATTCGACACGGTGCCTGTGGGACATTCTGTGCGCAGTGGGATGGTTGGAACTCAACTGGCCTAATTATTCGGCTAGAAAGAACTGCAGCTAATCCAGAGTGAACTTTGATGATAGTAATGTTTATTCAGTCATCCAATTGCAAGGCATAAACAGGTTTGCGTGGATATGTACATAAATTTGGTTTCTGTGAGAGAACAAATAAGGATGGTAAATATACATACACAGTTAAGAACTGTATAACTATACTTATAAGTTACATTTGTATAATGTAACCGTAAACCAGAGCTTATTGTACCACATATAGGGTATAGGCGCTAAATGCAGCTGCATTAAAAGGAGCGGAGCTGCCGCTGCTGCTGCCAACAAGCGGTGTCCGGTTACAAAAGTGTGTGCGCCGCTTTAACGTTAGCACTGCAGTGCGCTCTGTATAACAATTGTTAATATGCCGATCAGACCTGATACATATTTCCATCAACATACATTACAAGCAAATATTTTCTAAAAACGAATAAACATTGTTGATAACAAAATAACTGAATGATTATTCAAATAGGTGAGCATTAGGCTATTGTATGTTGACACAAAAATACTTCTGAGGTGACATCAACTGAATTACGCGATGACACACTCTGAAACACATCTACAATGACAATAACTATTATTACTTACGGAGTTATTAGCGCACAGAAATACCACACAAGGAAAAACAGACTTTTGAGGAATAAACAAGCCAGGAAAACTCTGTATAACTCTGTTACTGGACGCTGCTGAGATGAAAACTCTCTGCACATGCACCAGACAAGTCTGAACAAGTTGACGCGCACATGCGCGAGGCAGAGAATTTTGTACAGTGCCATCGAGTATTAAAGGTCCCATGGCATGAAATTTTCATTTTATGAGGTTTTTCAACATTAATATGAGTTCCCCTAGCCTGAATATTGTCCCCAAGTGGATAGAAATGTTGATCGGTGTAAACCCGAGTTCTGGCTGTCTTTCTCTGCCTTTGAGAAAATGACAGGCCAGACGAGCCAATCCTGAAGTCTCCTGGTTTGACGTCCAAGCAGGAACGGTTTCCTCCCTTTCCTCCGCCCAGAGAATCTGGCACGCCCATGCAAGCGCTCGAGAGATCATTGTTTGTGAACGAGTGAATGCTGGCAGTTTCTCAGTGTTTGGATGTACAAATGAAAACAGAAGTCTTTTTTCAGTTCCTTCTGATCTGTGATCAGTGATTTCTGATGTGTAGCTAATTATTTATTATTCGTGCACACACTGCGGCTTCTCTCTCTCCAGACAGAACGGTGTTTTCTATCTTGAGAGTCAGTGTTTTTGTACGTCCTCGTCGCGTCTATCTGTTCTACAATGTGCATACAGTCATGAGTTTCTGCTCAACATCGGCAGAGTAACATCTTTAGAGATAAACCTCACACACGCCGAAGCTCGGCCTTCAACATCCCCGACCCCCAGTACTGCATCTGGCCCACAGCGGAGGCACCAAACGCGGCGCGAGATTAAGCAGAAGGGGGGTAAGCGTGAGCATATCCGGGCTAGCCAGCCTAGCCCCACAATAAACTGGATTACATTCGATTACTGCTGTTGTGTTTTTGTTTGTGCTGTGTACTCAACGCGCGTCACTGACGCTTTTATTTTATTTTAAAAATAATGCTATTATCAACACTTACTTTTAACTCGTTCATCTCGACAGCTGTAATGGTACTTTGCATGTGTTACAAAGTTGGTAATAATGATGAAGACGGACTCGGTGTGACTGGGACTCGTGTTTATTCAGAACTTTCAGATACAAACACAATAAACTCGCGCTGACTGACAGCGCTCTCATAACTCAGTAGTTACTATAAATAACTTTGTTGGCAATCGCTGAGCTCCGTCTCTGGTACATTAGTGATGTCTGGTTCGCGAACGATAATTTTTTTTAACCAGTTCTTTTTAGTGAACCGAATCAGTTCACCAAATCGGACTGAATCGTTCTAAACGGTTCGCGTCTCCAGTCAGCGCTGATCCATAATTTACTAAAGTTACTAACTTTCTGACATGAGTGACAGCCCATCCGACTAGAAATTGACTAATAACCTGAAGTATATGCTGTAACTACAACAGTTCAGACATGCTGAGAACTGATGTGAAGTGAACTCAGGTCCATCCATCTCTCTGGCAGCAGCTCGTGCCTCGTAGACCTCGTTAAATCACGCCCCCTCCGCTCATTTAAAATGCAAAGATGTCAGCCAATCACAACAGTGGGCGTTTTTACTGAAGTCTCACAGCAGACACGCCTCTTGAAGCAGGGCATTCAGCCACAGGGCAAACGGCAGTATAGAAAAAATGCCTTTTATTTCTAAATTATGACATTTTATGATGTAAAAGTCATACTAACAATATAAGTACACCTCAGGAAACATTATAAAATAATAGAAAAATGCCATGCCATGGGACCTTTAAAACCGGTTAAAACGCGAAAGGCGAAGCTTGAATTTACGGGTATGTCCCTCTTTGGCTAATGTACTTTCAAGATGGAGGGGCAACATGGCGACCACCGTTAGATCCCATTACCTTATGTATTTTCAATGGCATATTATAAACTTACGAGAATACTTTATTACTTGAAAGAAGTAATTATACATTAATGAGCACATATATTTTTGAAAGAACTAAGTGTTTTTAGCTAAGAATAGACTAAAAAAGTTACACAGTGTAGCTTTAAAGTGACAGCAGTCCATTAACCTGCTTCCATTTGTGCTCTTAATATTAATCAAACAACACAAGACAGAGAAAATCACCTCTTTAGTTTTAATAAGGATTCATTATATGTATTATACATTAATTATTTAATCCATATTTAATCTATAAGGAATGTTGTATGCAAGTTGTTATAAAGAATGCATATCATTCATTGAAAATAAGACATTGTGTTCTTCTTTGGGAGTAGTTTTATTTAATTGTTACATAATATTTTTTAATATGTCACAGCAGTTAAATCTGTGTCTGGATTTAATATCATTCATATTAATAGGTTAATACAGTAGATGTTTTCTCCAGGAGTATATAATGGGTTTGGACATTTTAGAGAAATTCTTAATGCATTACAATTTAACTAAACCCATTAATTTTGTTTGTGAGTGTGTGCGTCTGAGTGTAGTGTAGAGAACAAGTTCTAACATCCTGTTAAGTTTTCTGATTAGTATTTTTCTTTATAAAAAAAAAAAAACTGATTTATAGATTTATTGTAGCAACCTGTGCACTTTCTGAAGATTTTTTGCACTGTGAATTTGCACTCTCAGTTCTGTTTTTGAATAAAGGATTGGAAATTAATGTTTTTTTTTTTTTTATCCGATGCATCGATTAATCGAATAAATAATCGACAGATTAATCGATTATTAAAATAATCGTTAGTTGCATTATAATATTACATTATAATTATAATATTATAATTAAATTGTAATATTCGAACAATTAAAAAAAAAAAGGTAAGGCAGGGTGAAAAACATCTCGTCTTCTTCTCGAAGTTCAAAATCGGCCGACATTGTTGGTTTACCTTTTAACTCCCTTTTTTGTAAACAGCGTTTGACTTAGGGTGTACTTACACCAGGCACTCGAGTGCGTTTCACCCCCAAAGCCTGGTTTGTTTGACTAGTGTGAGCGCTCCGTTCCGTGCCCTGGCTTGGTTCGTTTAGCCGGCCCTGGCCAGAGCGCGGTTACGTGACGTAGTGCTGGGCGGTATGACCAAAAATGTATATCACGGTATTTTTCTAAATTATATCGGTTTCACGGTATATGACGGTATTTTTTTCCCCTATGCATGACAGACAATCACATTTTCTACTGATTGAGAGAGTAAATAAAGCAGTAAATTGACTGGAATGCCCTATTTTACTGTCATGATGAGTGAATATTGTAGAAAAATTCCACACTAGAGTTAATACAGGTTTACAAAGCTCCACAAAATAATGCTGTGGAGAGACAACCAATAAAACACAGACCTGCAACACACACATTACAGACACATGAATATTAAAAGTTGAGTTGAGCCTTAAGCATTTTAAAAATCGAACCCTATATAACAACAAACTGCCAAAACGCGGATATTTGCAATACGTTTAAGAACGCTCTGAACGAATGCTTTTTTGCCCATTCTTCTTTGAATTGTCAGTTTATTTATTAACTTCCATCATTGCCTTTTGTGTAGCAGAATAATCCATCATGTCAGCGCGTCCGTGATCTGACATACAGTTGTATCAGTGTAATCAGTGCATACATTTCATTTTAATAAGACGTGATGAAATATGCGCGCATACACGCTTCTGGTTCATGTCTAGAGCACTAGAGTATATGAAATATGTCCATAAAAAATGTTTAACGTGCTCGCTCCGGTCTATATCAGTGCTATATGATCCATGTGGTGAGCGTTGTTAAACCTATCGCGGCCCTCCGCGCAGAAACCACTCTCTCTCGCGCGTGCCGCGTGTAGGTGTAAATTCTCTGCTATAATCAAGTGCTGAATCCAAAATCGTCCCCTATACCCTCAAATAAAGCATTATTTGGAGGGGACAGCGCTTTGTAGTGGTGTCCGAAACCCGAGTAGACGTTATTGAGTGCACTCATTCTATCCCATTGCACCGCAATAACGAGTGTACAGCCGATGTACACACAACGCTGTCCGATTTCACGCACGCTTTCTTTCACTCCTTCAAATAAAGTGATAATGTTGGGAATAGTGAATGAGAGTATAGGATTCAGCCATAGGCTGTGCTGTAATGCGATCTCAACTGTGCTCTGACTGCTCTTACTACAGTGCATCAATGAAATGGGCCCCCTCTCAAACAATGACGCGCTGCGGCGCGTTCCAAACGTTGTTTAAACGACATATACCGGTATTGTGGTATCATCAAAATTCATATCATAAAAATAAAAATACCGTTATTCGGTATGAACCGGTATACCGCCCAGCACTAACGTGACGTCACGAACGCGCATCACAGAACAGAGCAAGGCGAGCATTTGTGCTTATAAAACAAAGCACAAGCCCTTTAAAGCCCTTTGAAGCTGCACTGAAACTGTCATTTGGACCTTGAACCGTTTGGAGCCCATTGAAGTTCATTATATGGAGAAAAATCCTGGAATGTTTTCATCAAAAACCTTAATTTCTTTTCGACCGAAGAAAGAAAGACATGGACATCTTGGATGAAATGGGGGCTGAGTAAACTATCAGCAAACGTTTATTTAAAAGTGAACTAATCCTTTAAGCACCACCACCAGTCCTAAGTTTAGTTGAAATGACAAATATGCATTCATACATTTAGTCGACTAAAACTAAAAACAATTCAGGTGACTAAAATATGACTAAAACTAAATGGCATTTTATGACTAAATCAAAGGGGTTCATTTTAATCAAACCAACCCTGCCAAGTTTGAACACACCCTAATATGACTCCTGAAAAATGAAAAAGCAACCTTTGAACAAAAATGTTTTACTCTAGAATTAGATTTGCATTTGTTCTAGCAGAAACCCACACGTTTTGCACTACATTCACTGAACAGATTTCTTCTTATCTATGATGCATGCATAATCAAACAATAAAATATGCATGAACATGCAATACATTTGACGTAGCCTATTTGTACTTGATTGTCTTCAACAGATGCTGAAAATCTCCCAGTGTAGATCTCACAATGTATTTTGTATACTGAACGTCTTCAATCCAAAGCCACTGCGGGGAGATCTTGAGTTTGGTAGTTTCACTTTCATCTCATTGCACTGAAGTATTAAGAAGAATGTTCACTCCACACGTTTTTATTTCACTTCTTTCCTGTGTTTAACATGAACGGTATTTGTAATGTTGTATTTTCACAGTAATTGAAACAGTCTTGCTGCTGGGCCTTGAGTTTCATTTGAATTAAATTGAACCGTAAGATAAATGTACAGATACTGCAGCCGTAATGTGTTTGTGCTGGCATACAATTTCTTGAATTTCTTTCAATGAAGGTTTTCTGTTGAACTGTAGGGGCTCTGACAGTGATATAGTCACAGCAGATGTCATACAGAGATTGGCAAATTCAAAGTCAGTTTAGCTGAAACTTCAGTAAAACACCCCCAAAGCCAGACTTTATTGTGGATTTTCTTTTGCCTTAATTTGTGTACATTATTTTAAAGGTGCAGTGTGTAGTATTTATGAGGATATATTAACAGAAATGCAATACAGTATACATAACTATGTTTTCAGTGGCGTATATAGTCCTTACATAATGAACCGTTATGCTTTATTACCTTCGAATGAACCATTTCAATCTTTATACACTAGGGATGGGCAACAGTGGTCGAGTAATCGAGTACTCGAACGTGACAGCGATCATCGATCATGAGAACGATGATCGCCCTGAAAAAAAAAAAATTTCTTTTTTTTTATTGGTTATTGCGTCGTTTTGCGCAGTACCGGAGGTCTGATTGGTTAGCGTTATACAGCCTCCAGACCGCGGCGAAATAAAGTGAAACTGAGGCGTGCACTGCAGTGATGTCTGGAATCACTGTGATCATTGAATGGTTAGTGCAAGATGTGCAGCGCCAATCTGTCATAGCCTACATAGCATTATAATGACAACACGATGGAAATTAGAATGCTGTAAATGATCTGTGCTTAGTTCCCCGTGTATCAGCTGATCCACAGAGAAACTAGCGAGAACACTCAGACTAGCGCGTGAAGTTCATGTGCGCATTCGCGTCCTTTTCTGCAGATGCACGTTGTAAGATTACTTTTATGTTTTCTATCTGATTAATCTAATATAAGAAGCGTTTGGTTGAGCTTAATAAACTAGCAAAGCGCTGCCGTTATAACGGCAGTTGTTCATTCTCAGCTCAAACGCATATTTCATGCTAGACATTATATGGTTTAGAGACAGTCATATTCTTTTTAAATAGGCTATTTCTTTCTCAGAATCATTGATATTAGTAATGCAGCACTGCTATACTGTTCTCATATTTTTTAACAGTAGACCTAGTTTATTTAAAGTTGTTTTTCGTTATGAGTTCGAAAACGCGCAGTGATGTCTGTAAACGCTTCGATCATGAATAATAAAATGAATCAATCTGTCAAAGCATTATAATGAGAACAGGATTTTAATAAAATGTTGTTTCTGTGTGCTTTCGTTGTCCGTGTATCAGCGTTGTTAAGGGAAGAGCGCATTCAAAATGTTCCGTTTCAAACCCTTCGCCTGTCAAATCTAGCACGCTGAAGTTCACGTGCGCATTCACGTCCTTTTGTGTTGATTTATGTCATAATCGGTTCATAATAATCTTCATATTAATATTGATATAGGGTGCGTTTGGTTGAGTTTATTAACCAGCTAGCAAGCTCTGCAGGGTTGTGTTATTTCACAGTTTCAGCTCAAAGGCAACGCTCAATATTACTGACTTGGTTATTTGAGACGGTCATTTTATAAAGATGTTTCTTTTTCAAAGACATTTATGCATCATAATCTAGCAGTTATTTTTTGTTTTATATGTTCATGTTTTCATACACCTGTTTTCATGTCACGTTTGTATTTGTCAAAAAACATTTTCATAACAGTTTTCATTATCTCAATGACGGACATGCCCCGCCCCCTGCACATGCCCCGCCCCCGAGTACTCGAGTACTCGTTTTTGAGACCTATCGATGATCGAAATGAGAAATTGACAAGAATGCCCATCCCTATTATACACCGCGTGTCCCCTTACAGTGAAGTAACAATTTTGCGCCCGCCATTTTTCTACAGTAGCCCTAAACGGACAAACTGCTCTACAGAGCGCTAGTCACTCTCTGCTGTCTCAGACGACATCTTTGTTCTTGGTCGGCCACCGTAGCTTCTCTGTGCTTCGAATGGGAGGGGTAAGCGTTGGGGTATGCAATTCGCAACCTCACCACTAGATGCCACTAAAATTTACACAGTGTTAAAGGTAAGAACGGCTTACCTTTCCAGGTTTTGCTGGTTGGCATGGCTCAATCTGCCCCTGTTGGTAAGATGGAGTTACTATAGCATTATAGGCGCAAAAAGCATCTTTGATGGACATTGTAAATATTTAATAATACAAAAAAATTGAAATTAAGAACATATAAATTACAAATATTTAATGATATTATATACTGTTTTTTGAGTGTTCTCAAAAGTATAAAATGGACATTTCTCTCCATTTGCTGTCTTTCAGGTCACATGTTAGAATAGTTTCTAGTTGCCTATACTTGTACCAACCATCTGGTTTCATTCTGGTATAACAGCCACTTTTCTTTTTTTCTTTTCTTTTTTTATCCAACAATTTCTGATGGATACAAACAAGGTTAAAAAAAGTCACGCCCAGTATTATTTTACTTTACGTTTTGTTAATATTTGAATTCGCTTTTATTTTTGCATTTTTGGTTTTCATGTTCATTTTGGTTGTGTTTTTTTGTTAATATTTATGTGCTTTTGTCATTTTAATACTGTTATTTAGGTTTAATGTATTTTTAATGTCAGTTTTAGTTTAAGTTTTAGTTTTTATTTATTTCCAGTGAATAATTTTAGTACTTAAACTTATATCTGTTCATTGCCAAGGCAAAAACATTTTTTGTTGAATGTTTTGTTTTATTTCAGCTTTATTTCAATTAACAGAAATGTTTTTAATACTTTGAGTTACCGATAATAACCCTGCTGTGCTCACGCCCTCTTTTTTCATTTTATGTGACATTTCACTAAGAAACACGGCAGGTAAGGGAAGTTGCAAACAGTGTTTCATGTAGATTTTAAAGTGAAACCGAAGGAAAATGGGCCAAGCTCAAATTTATATTGCTCATATTTCTGATCCCTGGCAGTCAAATAACATAATTTCTCAGTGTGCTTTTCAAATTAAAAGGCTGTAGTATGAGTTAAGGCTGAGTTGAGAACTGCATTAAGGTGTGTAATTGCTGGGTTGTGCAAAGTAAATTAACCCTCAGGAAGTTGATCTGACATACTATTTAATGGAGCTTTCAGAGGTGAATTACCCCGAAGGAACACAATTTCAGAGGTTGATTTCAAAGGTTCATAATGTAACAATAATGACTCTGTCTATGGTTTAGACCCAGACCTCAGGTTCATGTTTCAATTTCAACTGTTAATAAGCATTTTGATTTTGATGCTGAAAATAGTACTTGAATGTTTTCCCTCCTCATTATCTAGACTGTCGCAGTAGAGGGCATAGGACATAATCATCAGTGCAACCAATTTAATTTCTGTCATGTCACTGTAAGTATATTTAGTGCATTTGTTATGTTAATGTAAATGCCGTCTCAATGTCCTGAAAGCAAACCTTTGATTTTAATTGCATGAAAAATAATTTCATTCACAATGCAGTCAGTCATACTACTGTAGTACTACACAATCACTTTTATGGGCACATGAAACATAAAATGTAAAACACAACTATATATATGTGTGTGTGATTAAAGTATGATTTCTTCCAAATGTATTAACACACCTAAAGCATGTCTTGATGGTTAAATGTCATGAGCAAATTACTTTTCACCTGAAAAAGTCCATTGCTGTCTCTCACCACATTTGCATCACTGCACATGCTCAGACCTATTCCAGTTAGTGGATTACAAATAAGAAAAAGAAAAAGAAAACCGCATAATCACTCTAATTCATAACTCTCTCTATACCGACTAATGATCTAATGGCAATGGGGAAGTGAAACATAATATTGTGGCACATGCAGCTTTAGAATCATCAAAGCAATAATTACACACTTGACTGATTTCAAACAGATCCTTTTGGGGAAAACCCCAACATTAAAGTTTTTAATACATATTTATATTGTAATAATTTCACATTCAATCTAAATTAACATAGAAACAACACAAAGTAAGTATATTTAAAAAATTTGATCTCGAACAGGTAGGAAATATAGGCTACAGAAATCGAATATTATCAAAAACTTCAGTTTTCACAGCATTAATTATTAATTAAATGTGGATTAAATATTTAAATATAGATTTTTATTTAAGCTACAAAAGTTTTTCAGTCAAGAACAGTGAGTGATTTTCTTTGTATTTTTTTTTATTAAACATTAATGACAGACAGCAGCAGGTTTATTAGGCAGCTGTCACTTTAAGACCTGACGCACATTACGCAAAATGATCCCATTTTCATAACTTTCATAACGTTCATTTAACACTTTAACTCATTTAAGGCTACGTCTACATTAATCCGGATAGATTTGAAAACTGAGTTTTCGTTTAAAAACGCTCTCCGTCCACACTAACGTTTTCCAAAAGTTCCTCCACACTGAAACGTCAGTAAATGCCAAATTCAACTGACTGCGCATGCGTAAAACCTCATAACAGCTCACTGAGATGAAACGGACATTATAAAGTTATCACACAATTCTACTGGCAGGATCATTTTATTTAGCAAAATATCTCCCCATTCACTGATGCGTCCGGGTCGCACTCAGTCAACCATTATTATGTTTGGTCTAAAACGCAACTGCTCTCAGGTTTTCCCACAGGACAGCAAATGCGAGTACATTTTCTGTCATCCTTGCAGGACTGTGATATGAAGAGTGCAAAGTAACATACTTTAGCAACTGTGTGAAAGTGAAAAGCACATAACTGGCACACTAGCGGTATAAACATGCATATCTATTGGTACAATATGCGTCACATGACTAAACATGCGTCATCATTAGACATGTGCCGGTAAACAGTAATACGATATACCGCAATAATGAACATGCACAATATTGTTATCGTGGGCACTTCAAAATACAGTGAATAATTATTTATTACAAATTATTCCGATTTTTAGAATGTATTTTAAGAATACTTTACCCATCAACCGTTTAAAATGAACAACGCGTCAAAGAGGAACGCACACTGATGGAAACAGACCGTTCATGAGCCGAGCACATGGCGGAAGGCGCACTGAAGTGCACATTCACTTTCAGACAGCAGAGGGCGCTGATGGAACAGCAGAAATACAGCCGTTTCCCCAGTAACCACAATTCGGTGCTCGTCATCACATAATCTAATACTTAAAGACGTAAAGTCATTTTCAAACTTAATTTTTTTTTTAAAGTTTTAAATGACATGCCCTAGATATTGTTTGAATATGTTCTGACTGTTGTTCAATCACACACTTTACAATATGGCTCCATTATTTAACATTAGTTCATTCATTAACAAACTGAAAATGAAAAATACTTCTAAATTAATCTTAGTTAAAATGTACATTTCAGCATTTAATAACACATTATTAAAATCAAAAGTTGTAACTGTATTATTTAATGGACCTGAGCTTACACTAACAGTTGCTTTTTTAAACTAACATTATCAAAGAAGAATAACTTCTGTAAAAATTTAGCTATTCGCTCTTGGTTAATGTTAATGCATTAACTGGCGAGACATTATTGTAAAGTGTTACCTATTGTTCTTTATAATTCTTTAGCACTTTAATCTTCAAATATTTGTTTACTTTATACATTTTTGTGTATTGCTTTATTGTATTTAAATGTTTGGTTCTTTTGTTATAAGAAAGTTTTTAAACCTGTTATAGTATGACAACACTTTTTTTGCAACTTTTTTTTTTAAATATCGTGATAATACCGTATACCGTGATAAAAGCTTCAGCAATTAATCGCAACATGAAAATTTGATACCGGCACATGCCTAGTCATCATTTTCAAATACCTCCATCTTCACAGTCCACACTACGACGCGAAGACAGCGTTTTCAAATGTATCCACTTTTGAGAGCTTTTTCAAAAAAGCTACGTTTTCGTTGACTTAAAGGACAATGGTGAAAAATGAACCTAGGGGTCATTAACACATGGTTACCGAGTAGATCGTTCTCTATAAAGACAGTACATTTCGCGTATACAGACAGGAGCCATCTTGGAAAACAGTCTCGACAAATTGAGCCACAAATGCTGTGCTAAGCTGCGATAATTCCTATCGACCAGCTCACTTAGCACAGCGTTCGAGACTGTTTTCCAAGATGGCTGCTGTCTGTATACGCGTAATGTACTGTCTTTATAAAGTATCTTCTTATTAAACTGTTTGTACACTTACAAAGTTCTCAATGCTTCGGTTTGCATGTAGGGACCCTCATTATGCTACCGTGTTACCGTGTTACTGTTACTGATATTTTAAGCCTTGTTAGTGGTATTAACTAGCGATTTAATTTGACTTATTCTGTGCCCCATATACTAGCGTTATAAGCTAATCTGTTTTTAGAGATAAAACTCTTTACATTCGATTTTCTTGAAAACGCATCCCAGAGAACGATCTACTCGGTAACCATGTGTTAATTACCCCTAGGTTCATTTTTCACTGGAGTTGTCCTTTAAAACGCCATCTCCGTGTGGACGGAAGCCAAAACGGAGAGAAAAAGATACATTTTCAGACTAAAACATATTAGTGTGGACATGGCCTAAGACTGTCCTTACAAGAGTAATTTGCAAAATGGGCATTTTGGCATCATTTTGTGATTTTTGTATGTTCAATCGCAAAAAAATAACTATGCAGCCAGTGTTCTATCTGAGGCGGCGTTCTGCGGGCATGACGTGTGTGTGTGTCATTATGTGGATGTAGGCCTATATACTGTGTGTGTGTGCTCTTGCTCCTGGTACTTGCTGGAATATGATTAGCCTCTTTCATGTTGGATGTGGTATCATCGAGATTCCAGCCAGTACTACAAGAGCAAGAACACATGCAACGTTGGAAATGTGCAGAAATAACGTAGGTATAGAAATTCAGTTCAGACCTATTTCATTAGTTTATATTTTCCAAGAACACAAACTGTGAACTTCAGTGGCTTCTTGTACTTTCTCTCAGACAGCTGAGGATAAAAAAACAAACCCAATGGAAAAGCATTAATTTTGAAAGTAATATGAATAATTAAACTTCCTCTAATTATTTTCAAATCCTACTTTGAGTGAAATGTGTATTTTCCAATCACTATGCAAATTGCCTTTTATTATTTTACGGCATGATGTGCATTAGAGTGTACTTGCATAACATGTCCGAACACCACCTCACAGAGTGCCAGTAACTAGACCATGAACTAACCCGAAGGTTATTGCCACAGGCTAAAACAAAGGTCTCACTGTGTAAAAGAAACATCTGCTCACACAAATATAAAAACAAGATATTTCTGCTTTACTAGACATCATCACAGAAATATGTCTTCACCTTTCGAGCATACTACACTCACAATTTTTGCAGTATACACAGTATGCTAATTTACTCTATGCATGTAATACCCAAATGACCAACAACATTTCACAAATTGTGCAGTTTACAATAGAGCATACTGTGCAGAATGCTGTATCCCACAATGCAATGCATTTGACTTAACCTTCCATCTGCTTCCATCACATTTCCAGTGTGATAAATGAAGCAGCTGTGAGTTTAACAACCTTTGGCAGTCCAAGATGTAAAACGTTTCTTTCTAAGAGATGGTAACGTGACAAACATAATGAGGTCTTGAGACCACATATTAACAGTTAGTAGAGCACACCTAACATCATTTTGAATATCTCTTTACTTGTACTGCATGCTAGTATGCTATTCCAAATTCAGCCTCAGTCCAATATTTTATATTTGTAGTATAATGTTCCATTTTGACATGAAGCTTCTTTTCTGGCTACTTCCTGTAGCTGAACCTGATGAACAGGAGCAGAATCTCTGGAGGCCTAGTTGTGGGAACACACTATAAAACGGCCAATTAAAATCTAATTTCAGGCGTTTCAGCTGTGAAAATGACTGTCACCTTCACCTCATACCCTTCCATTATTCATTCACCCATCTCTCCATCCATGCCATCTAATTGCTGTCATTATGTCTGTCATACTTGTCTAAAAGATATCATTTAATTTCTAGTTGTCACCGCTGCAGGTGGTTTGCACTTTGAGCCAGTTTTATAACTAAAATAGGATTTTTATATATTTTTAACTTACAAATGTTTCTTAACAGTGGGCAGTACACCCTGTCAGGCATCAGAAGACACTTGTTATTTTACCAATTCTGTTGGTGACACAACAAGGGTGTCTGTTGATACCTGACATGTCTTTGTATTCTGAATTCTGCAAAGCCACCCTCAATCACGCAACTGTCAGAACGGCACCATGGCGAGAACTGAATACAGATTGAATAGTGGTGCTTTGAGTAGGGGTGTAACGGTACACAAACCTGACGGTTCGGTACCTAACTCGCAGGGGAGAGAACTAAAAATAGCTTTTTTTTTATTCAACAGTGGTTTACTGAACAAATTGTGTCTGTCCTTAAATGAATTAAATTATAACAAAGTTTCTTAAAGATAAAAAAAAAAAATCTGCTAATGCTGTAAAGTGTAAACTATATAGGGAGCGCTGCAGGACTCAATATTGCCTATTGAGTTGATTTGAATAAATATGTCTAATGGCTAACGTTGCTTCAGTGAATGCTCAAGTTTAATATACAATGCTCATAATGCAAGGCAAGCACATCGCATGTACCTGAACTATTTGTAGCGGCATTCAGTATGGGATTTGACTATTCATAGATTTAAGTGTTCTTTCAAATAGATCGATCACATATACAGAATGTCTCCGTTTCCGGAGGGTCGGTTCCAAAATTTCTGTTTAAACGGTTATGAAATTAGTCGTTGTAAAATCTGCGCTCTCTGACCTAGGGCTGTTAGCCTGGATGCCAGCTGAACTTAGCCCCGCCCACAACATTTTTACTCGGGCAGTTCGGTCTGGACTTGATCGGTAGAGAAGTAATTATGCCCGAACAGAAACTGTTCGGACCAAAGAAATTGTCAGGGCGGGCTTTAGACGATGATGGACAGATGATAAACATTAAAGGTCCCGTTTTTCGTGTTTTTTTGAAGCTTTGATTGTGTTTACAGTGTGCAATAGAACATGTGTTCATGTTTCATGTGTAAAAAAACACAGTATTTTTCACACAATTTACTTATCTGTATACCGCTGTTTTCACTGTCCTCAAAACGGCCTGAGAATTTCCTCGTTCTATGAAGTCCCTCCTTCAGAAATACGCAACGAGTTCTGATTGTGCCAGCGATTCCCGTGTTGTGATTCGACAGCAGCTTACACGCGTTGCCCGGGAAGGTCACGCCTCTTACCATAACGGGGAGATGAACGCGCTCAAACTACAGCCCCTGAAGGCCAAACAAAGGTGATTTGACTCCGGGATGAAAATTACAGCGTCTGGACGACAAGGCGACAAACGCAACCGAACCGAACCGAACGCAACACTTCCTCTGCTCCACGAGGGAGCAACCAGACCACACCCCCTTTTTCGCGTGTTCTTGTGGGCGGAGGTTAGTCAACAAACTGTTCTACTGACGTAATTAAAGCAGGAAATACCAGGATGTAGTCCAAACCGGCCGTTCGCTGTAGGCTTTGAAAGGGAACTTCTGTTAAATAAAATATCTCGCTTGGCATTGAAATTTGAGCTTTATAATTTTACAGGTATTATTTATGCTCTAACAGCAACATTACACACTAACTAAAGTTTGAAAAATGGGATCACGAAGAACGGGACCTTTAACGTAATCATCCATGTCATCAAAGGCGCTTGGGTTGAGTTTGTTCTAATCCTAAATGGAGAACTTGTTCGTATATGCATTCACCTTTACTATTTCTCTCAGAAATGATGATGGTGTTGGTAAGTACTCTGTGTATCCTTAAAATCTTTTTTTACAACACCGGCAAAGATCGTTTACACATCTTTTTCTTCTAACGTTAGGCTACTTATTCCAGCGTGCGTGCAGGTACCGGGTTGCCAAGTTTTTAAAACAAAACCCGCCCAATTGCTAACGTTCCTCAAAACTAGCCAAAAACAAGCCCAATAGCTTTCCAGGGGGGTTCTCCGGGAAAAAAGGCATTTGGGAGGTAAAATATGTGTTATTTTGGCAGGGCTGGCAGCTAAAAATCGCATTCCTGGGTCTGTATATCACATAATTGGGTCGCTTCAACCCACGGACATGGCTACACAGTGCAGTTGAGTTCTGTTGACATTTGACAACTAACGTTATGCGTCGCTCCATTGCTCTGATTGGTTATAGGTCTATCCAATTGAGGTCTTTCCTGGTTCGGTTGAAACACGCCCCATAATCACAGCCCAACGGAGCAGTATCAGACTCATATTCTGACTAGAATTGAGTATGACGACGTCAGGCTATAGGGCTGTACAATTAATCGAAAAATAATCGAAACCGAAATTCAGAACCTCTAACCGACGTAATTTTCCCATGTCGGTTATTTCGGTTTTAGTCATGTGACTCCGCCCCATCAGTCACATCAAGTGCAGTTTGCAGGCACACGGAGAGATGCAGGAGCAGTTATCTGTGTTTATAGATCTGATGCCCAGAATCACTATAGTAACTGCATGTTTTACACAGTTAATACAGGTAAGCTAATTAGCGTTCTTATAGCAGACACGCTGCCACACACACACACACACAGACGGCGCGCGCAAGCCCCGAAGCCAGATCCCTTTCACTCTCGTCCTCATAAAGTTTGTCAAGTAAATGCGTTTAAAGGTTTGCCAGTTTGAAGATTTAAAGCGATTGTGCACTATTCAAAAACAACAATACGGAAAACGTATCCGTTCAGTGCTCAGCTTTTTTCTGTGACACAGAGAGCCGAGCCGTGTCGCGTCTCTGAAAACGCGCGCGCACGCCCGCCCTGAAGGCAGACCTCTTTCACCTGCGTCCTCACAAAGCTTTGACATTTGTATTGTATGTGTATGCCTGCCAGTTTGAATATTGAAGCGATTTTTAGACCATCAGATGTGTATTATGTTGAACTAATGCCTGATATAGTGTGACAAACGAACACTCAGACAGAAGCACGCACATCACGTGAAGATCGTGCGCAGAGAGCAGTGCAGAAACGCAGTGTCAAAGTACAAACCAAAGCTTCATAATGAATAGAGACGGTAGTAATTCACACACACAATCACTCTCTCATTATTATATTCAGATAAATGTAATGTAGGCCTACTGTGTTAATTTATCTGTATCTGATGTACAATAAGCAGAAATCTGCCCCATAGACAATAACTGCAGAAAGTGAACCGTTTCCTTCAAGTGTTTTAAAATCACAAAGAAATGCACTTTTTCATTAGAAAAAAAAATTCCACCTTTTAATAATAGAAAATATTTACAGTAAAAACTAGGGGTGTAGCGATTCATCTACTACATCGATGTATCGATTTATATTCCTATGATCTAACTACATCGATCTGTGCTCTGCAAGTTGGCCTTCCGGACGACATATATCGATCTAACATCGTTTTAAAAGGTAATCAATCGATTGTATCGATAATAGGAAATAATGCATTGAATTTGAGCACGTCAGACTTGATATGGATGTTTTTTCTTAGCACTTGTAATGATAAAGGCGTTAAACGTTACTCGATTCAGTCTGCCTATCTTTGACATCATCGTAACGCACCAGCAGCAGCGCAAAGAAAACAAAAGATAGCATGGCGGATGGCAGAGGAGAAGCCAACGAGCGAGAAATTATCAAGCCACCAGGAGAGAGAGCTACCTGTACTTTCAACCCTTGCTAAATGTTAATACCTGTGCATTCCTGGCACCAGTGCGCCAGCAGAACGAGTTTTTAGTACTGCTGGCGACATAGTGAACGCACAGAGAAGTGTTCTGCGGTCAGATCATGTTGATCAGTTGATATTTTTGAAAAAACAAATCTGTACATCTGTAGAGTCATTGAAGAGTAGTTGGTTACATTTTATCTTTTGTTAAATATTGTTTGTTTATTAAACTGAGAGTAGTAGCAGGTTCAGCCAGTTTATTCAACCTGAAGAAATGTTGTTTGCACTTTATTTTTGATATTAATATTGTATTTATATTATTTTAATGTTGAAACACAACAGCAAAAGTAGCAGGCAAACCTACTATTAATTAAACCTGACGAGAAGTTAGTTGCACTTTATTTTTATATTAATATTGTAATATTTTTATGTTGGAAAACAAAAGCAGAAGTAGCAGGTTAACCTACTGTTGAAATGTTGGTTGCACTTACTGTGCTTTTATTGAAAATGTATTGAATATTGAAAATGAGAGCAGAAAAGGTAACAGTACTTCCTGTTAATTCAACCTAAACTGTTGGTTGCACTTTATTCAAATAAAATTTGAATGCATTTGCCATTAATTGTTGTTTACTTGTTTTTTTATATCCATAATTAATTGATACCTGATTCCCTTACAAGAAACAACAGAAATCTAGGAAACTTCACCTGCACTGACCATCCAGATATTTATTTCATTCACACAATTTTTGGCTAAAAAGTTACTGAATCGATTTCAAGTCACTGAATCGTTTCGGATCGTATCGTTCTAAATTAACCAATATCGTCCTTGAATCATATCGACTACCTCAAATCGTGATACGAATTGAATCGTTGTTAAAACGAATCGTTACACCCCTAGTAAAAACCTTTTCAGGAACTTACTCAAAAACCTAATGAGGGCAAAAAATGGAAAGCAAAAAAATTTTCAAAAGTAATTGTTCATTAATCGTAATCGAGGTAAAATTTTCAATTAATCAAGGTTTTTATTTTTGGTCAAATCGTTACAGCCCTACTCTGACCCAGTTTGTTTGCTGGCTTCCATGGCTGCAATACGCAGTGTTTTCTGCCAACTGTCAACCTAGGGTGACCACCCATCCCACTTTGCGTAGTACTGCACAGCATTTTCATCCCTTGTCCAGCACATCGCATATTGAGAAAGTGTCCCGCATTTTCATCAGTCTGTTGGTTTTTAATTATCATATTAAGAAAACATGCATGCATTCTTTTGACTTTTAAGAAAGCATTTTATTTATTATTTTTTCTGCATAGTTTTTCACCTATATTTAACAGCGTGTCGTCAGAAGTAACATCCCGCCTTACACAAATACAACAGCCGTTTTTTTAAATCCTTTCCAATGGTTGTAAACATGGTCACTAGTAGGTTGTGACGGCTGTCAATCAAAATGTGGAACAGTGATTCGTTCCATGTGTTCCCTGTCAGAAAACGAATGGATAATTTTATAAAATATATTAAGAATATAACAAATTTACCAATGACATTTACATTTATGCATTTAGCAGACACTTTTATCCAAAGCGACTTACAACTTGGGGATTAAATTAATATAAGACTGTCAATTTAACTAATTTCATGTTGGTTTATATTTTATTTGTTCATTTATTTTGTTGGATTTTAGTTGGACTTGGTCAGAACTGTTTCGAAAATGGTTGTCTGCGTGATGCCTGCTGCCTTTGGGCTCAGTGATGTTGAAATTAAATGACGTAAAATAAAAACATGTTATGCTACATTGTGACGTAATGGTGTTTTCTGGAAGGGACTAAAGTATTTGTATCAGCTGAAAGGCAGAATACAAATGTTTGTATTAAGTTAGATAGACATTATATAACCGTCTCAGTGTCAGTAACATGTCCCACACAAACTTAGTAATCGTCCCACATTTGGTTTGTTTGATGGTGGTCACCCTACAACTGTCAAACTGTGGTGTCGAAATACTATTGGGTGAACTGGCAGTGCGGTTTCACACAGACCAAAACAAAAACAGACATTCCGACATGGAACGCACATTTTTCAAAGTAGAATAACTGGCTGTAGCATTGTTTTTCTGAGAAACAAGTTGTGAATTTAACATGTTTCCTAAATATCTGCAAACATATTATGGTACTTTTATGCTTTAGTAAAGTCAAAGACTTACATACAACACCTTTAAATAGCAGGAGACATCGTGCACGTCAAAAACAGGCAAAGCAACAAATTAATATTATTCAACATATCCTAGTTAACCATTAATATCCTAGTAATTGTTATTATTTTCATTAGTGAGTGTAATTTAATTACACTTTTATTTCTCAGGAACTGTAACTGATTACAGTTACAATTATTTTGTAATTAAATTATGTAACACTGTGTATATGTGACCATTACTAATCCATCCCCTCATTTTAGTCAAATCGTGGGCATGAATTAAGAATTCATTCCCATGTTATTCATGTATTCCCTTGTTTTAGTAAATCATGGACGCGTCGTACTTATTCACTCTCATTTTGATTTAAGTAAAACAAATAAATACAACGTGATTTTATCTAAATCGAGGGATCAAAATAGTTAATCATGGCCACAGTTCCACAGAAAATTGTTCCTGTATAATTCAACCTTGCATTCCTCATCTCTTTCAAACATTATTTCTCAATAGCTGTTTCTTTTTTTCAGACTGATAATGGTCTATAAACAGTTTCACTTGTGAATTCACTTGTGCTGATGTGTAAAACTCGATGTTTGTGGCTGATTTTCGAGCGAGAGAAAACACAATTCTGACTATCCCAAAAAGAAAAAAGCTCCTTGCTTGAGGCAAAACACACAATTCTGCTTCCACTCCGCGCCGCTCACCCAAATCAATAACAACGTCTAAACAGATGTCTTTAAAACTATAACATTACATGATGCACCACACTTTGATATGGAGAGAATCCATAGCAGACGTGTTTAATGAGAGCCAGAGATTACAGACTAATGCCACTGGGGTATTGACTGCTTGACTCCATAGTTGTTGCTTTTTCTTCTCAAGTGAGAATGATTATCTCAGGCTTCAGTAAGATGCCGATCAATGGCACGTGTTGTGGTTTGGAACAGCCGCAGGTTTTTTTTTCTTTGTTAGAGTCCTAAATGGAGCTCTAATTATAATGATTTGCGTGCCGCACTGCTGCAGTTTTATTGAGCAGTATTAGCAAGCCAAGGCGGTTTTGTTGCTCCCAGTATACAATAATATGAAGGATGACAAAATAAAATGCCATTAAAGTTTGAGCTCCAGCATATCATTGCCTACAATGCCTTGAAGTATAATGCCAATAAAACGGTAGTGAAATAATTGCTTTGTGGAATATTAATGTGAAGGATCTGTATTTATAGGCACAATAATGACGTTTAATAATGCTGTAAGCCTTTCTGGATAATTCGCTCTACGGGCTGACCATTGAGCGGATCTTCAGCCTTTAAACCCCTCAATTCACTGCTCAGATAAATCAAGTGCTGTGGATCTTTTATATGTGCCAATTCCAGCAAGATTCATTTATCCATCACAAAGGTCAGTGACTCAGTTGTGATGTGAAAAGATGTAACGTATTCCAGGAAAAGAGTTCAACAGCTATTCTTGTGAATGAAAACACGGCAACAGGTGAGTCCGCTGCGTTGCCCCCGAGGTCAAGGGTGCATTCTGTCCGATAAAGGAATTCACTCTTTTTAAGATAGCTTGATCACAATGCACGAGAAGAGATTAAAAGCAAAACGTCTTATCTCATTCTAGCTGAGAGTGAAATGAACCTTTTTATTCTTAAAATAGATTTAGCAGTTTTATATTCTAACACTCTCAAGCAATTATGACACCTTCATATCTAGAAATCATTTTCAGGCAATCTGATCACAAGTATTCAGCACTAAATATGAATGTAAACATCATCCAACACGTTTACTAAGTAGTCAGAAGATCATGTGACCAAACTGTGTGCTTAGAAAATTTACCAAAAAATTAGTGCTGTTAAAATTAGCGCATTAAAGGGTTAGTTCACCCAAAAATGAAAATTTGCCCATGATTTTCTAACCCTCCTCAAGTCATCATAGGTGTATATGATATTCTTCTTTCAGTTATATTATGAATCCTTTTATTTGTAATATTTAAACATGTTTTTGTGCTGCTTATTACCCTGTGTGTGTAATAAGCAGAGTGTACGCGCGTTGTGCACCCACCTATAGGCGCATATAACTAACACAAAAAATACAGAGCCATTGACTTTAGACCAGGTTTTTGTTGGTCAATGGCCTTCATTCATAAAAAGATGCCATTACAACAAATATTTAAAATATTCTGTCTTTAAGTTGTTTCTCCATTAATTTTGAGAGTAACTGTGAAATTATTACAATATAAAAATCACAATTAATTACAGAAAAATTTGTAATTCATTAGTTTTTTTAATCTATTGACAGCACTACTAAAAAAAATGTGACACTGATTCGAATCCCGCTCTAAGCAGTGCAAGTAGGACCAGTTACATTGGTGCCATGACCCGGGTGGGAGTGAGGTTTGGGGGTGGAGTGTAACGGAGCTGTGCAAGTAAATGCCAATTTATACTTCTGCGTCGAGTGCACGCAGAAGGTACGGCGTACCATACGCATAGACGCGTTGGATGCGCCGTACCCTACACCGTACCCTGACGCGCACCTCTCCAAAAATGTAACCTCAAGCGCTGTGATTGGTCTGCCAGAACCCCTTCCCCAGGTCAATAAATAAATAAAAAAATCTGCGATAGGAGTGTGTGTGTGTTAGGGATGCGCGGTATACCGGTACTGGAAAAATACCGGTATATATTTTATTTCAAACGGTACGATATCATGATTTTGCTCATTTCGGTATATGCTGCTGTTCCGAAGTACACCGCTAGGTGGCAGCGCGCTACCCAAACTGACGTGAAACCGGCAAATGTGGCAACAGAACAAGATGAATACAGCAGTTGAATCTCACTCAACACGCACAAAACTCATTAAAAAAAGAGAGGAGTAGACGTGAAACTTGGAATTACTTTGCTTATAAAACTGCTGAAGAACCATCAAACCTTGCCAAGCATCTGTCACTTAATTCCTGACTTGTAAGACATTATGAGATCGACAGGTGAGTGCATAATTCTAACGATCTAATTTAGACATTTTTCTTTTAACACTGATTAACGCACATACATAAGATCGTATCGTTTAAATATAATGAAATCTCCAGCGTTCGTTTCAACCAGTGACATTACTTTAGACCTAATATTTGCACGCATACTATTGCACTATTTACATCCGCGAAAGACATACCCAACTCTGTTTATGTGACTACTCACTAAAGATTGACATTTTTGACATAATTTTGTGTGTATTTGACTGAGGAAAAACAATTTAATTTGGAATGCGCGAGCTCTTTATGCCTGAGCTCTTTAGGCCTGTGTGTGTGTGTGTGTGTATGTGTGTGTGTGTGTGTTTGTTGTTGGCATGAGCGCAAAGAAAGCTCTCTCTCAAAGAGCTCTCATCCCATATGTATTACGAAATGCTATAAAATCGCTTGCATGTTAAAATTGGCGAGGTTTAAAAAGACGTGCGCAGTGATTTCCGTCAGCTGTCCCGCAACGGAAGCGAAAGTGTTGAATCTGAGCGCGCAGATTACTTTTATAGTCCATGCATGATGTCTTTTGAAGCCAGAAGCAATTTGCTCATTTTGAGAGAATGGAGACGCGCAGTAATGCTGAAATTACGTACAAAAAAGTTTCCAAATGACTGATTATTGTGATAATCTTTGTTGATTAATTTAATAATAAACATTTGCGGTAATTTCCCGCTTCATAAACCCAAAACTTGCGAGAGTGAGTAAAATTATGCGCAATACCCGCATCAAAATTCAGACCCTGTATGGTATCGATTTAATATCGGTACTTAGGTATTAGATTGTGGTACCGTACCGAAGCCAAAATTGTGGTATCGAGCCATCCCTAGTGTGTGTCCAGAAATGGGATGATAGTTCCTTACGTCTGCTATAACACAATATTTTGTAGTCCAGCGATTCTTTATGGTAGTAAATAAATACATAGATCCGCTGAGTATAGTTTATTTATTTTCTCATTAAAACCAAAGATGTTAATCAGTGATTGCATATCAAGAAAAGGGACACATTAGGGTCACATGAAGTCTCCGCAACAGCAATCGATTGCTCGAGCCACCGCTACTGAAAACAGCGGCCACGAGCTCTGCATGATTTCACAAACGCATTCCAGCGCCAGATCGCCTTATTTAACTTTACTAATCAACTAGAGATGCTTAATTTGTATTAGATACAACAACTGAAGCTGCAAGAAAAGCCGCTCTCTCACTGCTGCTGATAATCCGACATGAATGTACACATTCTAAGCTGCTTCTTCTTCGGCTGTTGTCTTGATTACACCAACATGCCCGAGGACACTGCCAACTAGCGTCTGCATGTGTAATTGCACATTGACGCGGACAACAGCGCAGAAGTATAAATGCTCACGACGGTGTCGGCTACACGCGTAGCCTACGGCGTACACTCGACGCAGAAGTATAAATTGGCCTTAAACCTCACTTCCCTGGCCTCAAGAGGTGCACTGGCGACTGATGTTAAAGGCTACGGGCTTTAGTCCATGCTTCCCAAACTCTGTTTTGAATTGTGCTCCGAGAGTAGGGCCATTCATGGTTTGTTTATAATTACAGTAGTGTAAGGTCACACTTTTCCCTTTCCATTTATCGAGATTCTTTTTGATGATGAAATAAAATATTGCAACCCAGCTTGTTTCTTGTGACCTTTTCCCCCTTAAAACTGGATAATAGCATGTAGCAAATGAGTGAGTGACGTGTCATTGTTACGGGTCATTTCCAAGTTGTTCATGTCATGCTTTTTAAAAAACTCTTTGGGAGAAAAATGTGATAATGACTGCCATCCCTGACCCTATGTCAAAGAGTCAGTTCCAACCAAAAACCATAATTTAAGTCAATCAAAATAACTTCTCCTCCCTAGTGCAGCAGTATTGCTTCCCTTCTCTGATATGACGGGTTTACTAGTGCGAGGGTTGGACAACCTGTCACTCACATGGTCTTCACTTGGTCTTAATCATCATACGCATGGAGTTTTGATATTTAATGGTGGTTTTAAAGAGGGGATGCTTTTTGTCATTTTTTTCAACAAGTGGGGGTGCCAAACGCGCTGCTCCCCCCCCACCCCACCCCCTCAAATCAAGCCATGTGATTGACCAATAGCAAACAACATCCATCCAATCATTTCCTGATGGACAAAATCAAGTCCTGTCCTACATTTTGTCTTGTTCGTGAAGCTGTTTCACTCGGAGATAGTCCTACGTCACAGGGGCTTTTGTACTAGGAACTTAGTTCTAGGAACTAGCCACCAGGGTGGTTCCCCGAGAACTAAATGTTACCCTAGGGTCATTTTCCTGGTTGCATTCGCACCACCAGTAGAAACTCTGAAGTAAGTTGCGCTTGTTGTTGTGACTTTTATTTTGAAGGCGCTGAGAACGCCAGAGCCTGAGCACACAGCGCTCACATTCTCCGTCTTCATTAGTTTACGATTTCTCTAACAGTCCTGTCTAATACGTTATTAGATGGAACTGTTGTACAAGGAAAGTAGCCATTATTTGAAAAAGTATTAGCGTTTGCTGTGTGCTTGATGTCCAATGTTGCTAGCTAAGCAGAATTATATAATCATGTTTCACTTGGTCCCCTCAAAGTTGTGTTGGATTTTCTCCTTAGCGTAAAGGTTGAGATGTCATCTGTCACTGTTTTTCATGTTTGTACAGTTAGTTTGTGGAGTAAATATATAGAGTAGACTATAATCTGTGTGTGTATACGGCTTTTTAAAAATGGCAGGTGCTGGTGTATCATGTGCATTTGGCCAATCAGCGTACACTTATGTCACTGGTAGTTCCTATTGTGCTGGGTTAGACCCTACTCTAAAGTCTGTTCCCCCAAAAGGCATTCCTATAGAGCATGGGCGTCACTTGGCTCTTTTTAGGGGGGCTTCAATTCTGTCCAGCCCCCCTAAAAAAGTGATTAACCTTTCAAACATATGAAATTGGCGGGAGGCTTTGGCTTCGTCACGTTTTTTAATCTGCGTTAATCAGTGTGTGTGTTGATCTGAGCCTCATTGGTCTGTCACCGCTTGTCAATGTCAAAATATTTGAGAAAACCAATCAAATCAGAGTAGGCAAGCTTTATGCTCACACAGAAGCTGCTGAGGCTGAGCGCAAATTTTAGCAGCAGGACTCGACGTCAAGAGATATTTAATATAGATATTTAATAGGGATGCACCGAAATGAAAATTCTTGGCCGAAACCGAAAACCGAAAAAGAGGAAACCAAGGCCGAAAACCGAAAACCGAAACACCGAAATAAATTATGCCAATTATTAGTACCATTGCATTTATGGCTATGACTGTTTACTAACTTTACTAAAATCAAGGCATTGTAATTGCATAAATTAATATTAAAGTTTCAAAGAATAAATCAATTACAAATTATGCCAATATTTATTTAGCACATTGCAACAATGCACAGTATAAAATAAAATTCAAACTAAAATGTTTAACTTGACCCCACTCATTTGTGCATTAAATAATAATGTACAGGCCTACAGAAAGGTTTTAAAATTAAAAGTTCTCTCATAAAAACAAAGTACATTTAGGTCTAGTGCATTTAAAATTTTTCTCTGTAGGACTACTACAAGAAAGTGCTTTCAGAACAAGTGCAACTGCTTAAAGATACAACTATTTTCTCTGTAGGCCTTCAACATAATAGTGTATCAAAGCAAAGACTGCCATAGCTCATATGTTAACTGTAGAATAGGGGTGTAGCGACACACAAAACTGACGGTTCAGGACAACAGTTTTACAAAATGACTTTTTATTTATTTTTATTGGTTTACTGAAAAAAAAAAGTATCTGTCCTTAAATGAATTAAATTATAACTAAAAGTGTATTGAAGATATTGCTGTAAACTATATGGGGAGCCCTTACTTGCACATTAATATTAAAGGTTAACAACAGAGCCCAAACTATTAGCCGTAATTCAGTTGCTATTTATTTTTAGGTCTAATAATCAACACTCAAATAACATAGTACGCAAACATGTAAACTTCACATAAGGCAGTTTTTGCAATAACTAATAATCTAATAATAAAATAGTTTTTTCTCCAATTCGTTGTTGAAATATAATCATTTATACACAGTGTCTGTCATTTTCATGAAAGGTTTATTTAAACATACAGGAGATAATCAAGATCTCATTAACAGGTTAAGTAGAATATAATGAATATAACGGCTAATATAGGTCATATATTTAGTGAAAGAGTTGATTTACTCTAGTGAATAAAATTCTGTGGACACTGAATGACTGCCTGAGGTAAATGTGATGCTAAAGTTACATGACATTGTTTAGGCTAGTTTACAAGCAGTTATATTGACGTCTTTTCGCTGCTGAAACACTGATTGAGCGATTACACCACATATGATACGTGACAGTGAGTGATAATGTATCCTCAACATACCTTAGATGTTCATTCATGTTTATTCTTAAGGAAGAGATGATCGATCGCGCTCACAGATATTCGCGTTCACGCGCGCGCGCCGCGGCTTGAACTGTGATGTGATCAGTGATGCCACATTAAAGAGCGTCAAAACGCCATTTATCGTTTGAATTTCGTGATACATGTTGATCGATGTTTGTGTGGGAACTCACAGTGAAGTCTGGTCATCTTCTCATCGAGAACATGAGCTCTGGCTGTCAGTGCTTATGCATGGAGCTGACGTGGGTGTTTCTCAAATATACTGCTTCAGACAAGCACGTGCAGGTCGCGGTTTCTGTTTGCGTCATCACAACATTTCGGCCGTGTTGTTTCGGTGATAAAAGTCTTTCGGCCGAAAACCGAAAATGCACTTTTGGGCCATTTTCGGCCGAAAATTTTCGGTGGCCGAATATTCGGTGCATCCCTAATATTTAAGTAGCTAAACTAAACATTTCATATTTGACAGCTTTTTTAAGTCAAATGTTAAACAAATGACAAAAATATTCCGCCAAATTAATAAACTTTTGTCTAATTTTGCCATTTTGATTTGAAATAGGCCTATGTAATGTCATTTATAATATAATTAACAAGAAATATTAACAAAGCCGTTTTCTTCAGATTAGGCATAAGATTAGTAGTAATGAATGTGTGCATATTGTAAATTAATAATTCCATTTGTAGTTCTCAGTAAATTAAAGTTCCGCTTTTTTCAGCTTGTATTGGGCATAAGATTAGTAATGAATGTGTGCATATTGTGAATTAATTTAATACATTTAGTTACCTAGCTTTCCTGTTAGCCTTCGAAAATGATTCATACGTATAAATATCAGTTAAACATATGTTTACTTTCTTCACTGACAAAAATGGAAAAATGTTATCAGTCATATCTGCCCACTGACATGGTTTTCAAGCTATTGTTATCTTAATTTTTTGGCGTTCAGATTATCTTAAAATGCATGTAGATCGTAGAAATCTAAATTTTCTCGAGGGGCCATGCCCCGAAACGAAATAATAAACAGACAATATCCTAATATGCATACTAATAAGCTACTAGAAAAGTCTAAACTAAACTAAAGTCTTACCAATTTCTTTTTTTCATACCCTCACTGGGGGCTGAGCCCCCCTAAAATGAAAATCCTAGAATCGCCCCTGCCATAGAGCTAAAATAGTTCCCAGTTCCTGCGGTGCGAACACACCACAAAACGGGCACTTTAAAACACAAACTACAACTTATATTCTAAAACATGATGGTAGATTTCAAACATGCACCTTCCAGCCTGAACAACTATACTGTTGAGATGAATGGGAATGTGGATACAGTAGCTTTTTCCATGTATTATAGACCACCTTGACTTTATTAAAAGTGACACTTTTTATTATGAAAAAACTGTCCAAATATGTTTAGCGCCTGAAAAAGAAAGAGGATGTCAAAGAAAACGTTCCATTATTTGTACTCTGTCAGAAGAAATGCCAAGAAAAAAACTGGCAGCCTGAACTTTAAATGCATCATTACAAATCTGTATTAAACAAGGTCAGAGTAGAAACAACTGAAGCAAGCGGTAATGTCTTAATGCTTTTAGAGGTAGTCGTATTTTCGTGAAATCTCTTGGGATGCTGTAAAATACATTATTGTCAGGCACCAGAGAACAAACACAAACACAGACTTTAACGTTCCCGCAACACAGCTCATTTGGGATTGTTTTCTTGGACGGTAATCATCAAGAGAAACATATCGGTAAATATAGAAATAAACCATGCGTGCTGGCAATTTACTCCAAAAATTCTCCAGACAGAAGCAATATTCCCATGGCACCCACACAGGACTGCAGGTTTTGGCTGAAAGTGTATGGCAAATAAAGAAGAAAAGTCTTGTTTTCTCATTTGTGGACAGACCCTTGGCTTACTGGCCACTTGAGGATGCATTATAAATGGATTTGGTGGCCTGCAGATGCTAGATACTACAGGTTCAATATGCAGTCCGCGGATATTGCCTGCACAGGCGGTGTCCGCTCAGCGGCTCAGGTGGTTTCTCCAATATACATGATCTATGTTGTTTCATTTGATGTTGTGGCAGAGAGAAAAGGTCATGTGTAATTTTCGTGAGGCGGCTTTTGTTCTTTTCAACAGGGATATGCGTTAGGTAATAATGTTCATAATATAGCCGGGGGTCAGAGTCTGAAAGGAGATAATATGTTACACACAGATTTAGAGTTGATGTATTATTATTTATTGTCGTGTAGTGACAGCGCAGTGTTGAATAATAATAACCGGTGCTGTATTTTTATGGGGTGGTCCTGCCATGCTGGCATATTCAGAGAGTAGCTGTTCTGGAAAAAGAGCTCAGAGTTTAAACCTTCAGTCATACTCGGATATTGTTTCGAAGATATTGTGCTGTGGTGCAAAGATTTAGGGATTCATGCTGTGTAAAATAAAAATGGAAAAACAGTCCAAATGTGGTTTGAATTTCAACTGTGACCATGCCTGTCCCAAGGGGATTTGGGAGTAGTTACAGCTAGTCAACTATGGCTGTAGCGATACACTAATCTCACGATACGATACGATACTCGATATTCAGCTCACGATACGATATATATCACGATATTCAGCCAACATACGATTCGATACGATTCGATATAATTCGATACACTTACATCATTTTCTGAAAGATTTAAAGGGGACAGAGTGATTTTGGTGACATCTTGTGAGTGTTTCATTTACTTGGATTGAATTAACTGAACTGAAAACTAAAATCATCAATTACTCAATATATGTCTCTGACTGGACAGAGAGTCTACAGCTTGCAAATGCTGGACAAAATGAATCAAAGATGTGTTCAGAAAATTAGTTCCATTTATTGAAACAGTGCAAACTGTAGCTTACAAGCCTTTGAAAAGTAAATAAAGTGCAGTATTGCAATTAACAATGGAGTTTTAAAAAATTGCAGCAAGTGGCCTGTTCTGAACAGTTTCTTTGACAGCTTTTTTAGCTTGACACTGACATTTGGTAGTATTTCCAGAGTATTTCACGTTTGTGTCACACAGCTTGCAAATCAACCGCGATATTTTGTCTAAGTCAAGGGTCTCCAACCTTTTTTCATTTGAGAGCTACTTTTTAAAAAAGAAAGTCACAGAGAGCTACTCATGTTATATAATACTTAAAACTCTTAAATAATGCATCATAATTCTCATATTAACAACTATCCAAACTGTTTTACACCTGAAAGAGTATAGTAGTAGTTCCAGTAGTCGGTACAATACCACTATTTTCTTTTTTAAATAAATGTTTTATTATATATGATGATAATCATAAGTAAATAATACATAAACATGTAAAGGCTGTATGCTGTTTAAAAGTAAACATTGTTTATAAATGAAAGATCAAGTGAAAAATAAGCAACCATTAATAATTATATAATTAGTATTATTTATTTCATAATTATTATTATTAGTAGAGACGTATTATTATTACATAGAGACGTAGCTAAATGTACTTTAGGCTACAATCTGTAGTCAATCTCTTCACGTTAAACCGAACTTTTATTTTGACGTGTTGCCGTGATTACCAGTGTTTGTGTTCATGATGATATGACAGTGGGTGCGCGTCTTATTCAGCTCCCTAGTTCAGTTAGGGCACTGATCAGGGATCAGCCCATTGACTCGTGTCCTGATCAGTGCCCTGACTACTGAACCAGGAGCAGAATGAGACGCACCCAGTTTTCTCAAATGAAACGGTAAATTCTCATGAAGTGAGGTTTGCGTTCATGTCGGCAGAGACTACAAGAGCGAGTGCGCGCGCGGCGCTCGTCATCCACACAGACGCAGAACATGCAGGAGTAATATTTAAATAGTATTTTGCAGTTTATTATTTACAGACACTAGTATATATTCGGCCTCACTCTGGAGCCCTGCGCTTAAATGAACACGGAAGCGACTGAACGCAGCTGCTATGCTCTATTTTTAGAACAGACCCGCAGACAACTCCTGTGGTTCTTGCGGGCGACTCATGTTGTTGACCCCTGAGTCTAAGTCGTCGCTTTCCTTCTTCTTTTTAAACCCAAAGTGCTCCCACACATCTGCTTTTAAGCATGAAGGCGCTGGATTTATATTCGCCGCCATTTATTTGAATCTCCTCGCTCTGACTCCGTAAACAAGAAGAGGTAGACGTCGGCATAAAGTTAGTAGTACGGGTAACTTGCTCTACAGCGATACTAGCGGATGGCTGACCAAATCGCTCTTCCTGCAACGCAAATGGGCAAATGGGGGTAAACACGGGGATTTGAATGGGACTTATGTATCGATACTCGCGGCTTAAAAATCGATACTTTCTTGGGAGAAAAAATATCGATTTATATCGCAGAATCGATAAAATTGCCCAGCCCTATAGTCAACGACATATCTTGCCCCCTCAAAAAAAAAAATTGTTTTGAGCTCATTGATATTAACGGTCTTCTATTTAAATTTTAAAAAGTACTTTATTCCTGTTATGCAAAACTCCAGTCTTCAGTGTCACATGATCCTCCAGAAATCATTCTAATATTTATTATATCATTTCTTCTTATTATTATTATCATCAATGTTGAGCTTCTTAATATTTTTGTGGATCATTTTTTTTGATGATTCATCGATGAATAGCTCTTTAAAAACTCACCAACATGGACAAAGCTAGACAAAAGACAATGGTAACATGAGGGCTTTAGAGGGTATGCATTGACGACACTTTCCCGCCGGAACACGTCCTCTTGGCCGGACTGGGTGGCAAAAGAGCGGCTGCATGAATGGATTTAATAGGGGAAACGCAAGTAAAACAAACAATTATCAGTTTAAACTAGAGGTTGGACTTGATGTGTGATCAGGTATGATTTTACCCCAAAATCAACATCCATGTTTCGCTACCTGGAGTCCAGTTGTTTCTTTGAATTTCAGCGATCCATTTGCTTCTCTTTATGATGTTTTATTAACAAGGTTTGGGAGGAGACTTGGGTGCTGAACATGTTGATTGGTTGACCGGCATTTTTAAAAGTCTTGCGAGATTCATTCTGCATTCAGTAAATATCAGTCTTGCTCTTTCTGTCCGATGGTGCGCGTTCGTCTCAGCAATCTCACTGTCAATGTCGGTAATAGCTGATAATAACATACGTGGTCTTATTTTAAATCTAGCTTTACAAGCTTTCAGAATATATGCTTTAGTATCAGTGCTCATCTTTTTTCCGCCATTTTGTTAATTACATATTTAGTAAATCAATACATATCTAGCAAAAGCAGCGCTGCTTGCATCTCCTCCATACTTGTTATTGTTGCAGCTAGTAAATGATTATTGTCCGTCGCTGACTGGGAGGAGCAGCCGCGCGCAGTCTCATGTCTCTGGACTAATTTGCCTAATCTTCATGGTACTTTAGACTGCAGTGGAAACGCAGATAGTAGCAGGTCTGAGGGAAAAAAGTTCCTGTAAAAAAAAGTTCCTGGTACAAATTGTTCCAGGTTATTTGGGTGGAAACGGGGCTTATGATTTCCGAAAATATAGTAGCCTACTATGTTGTCAACTAGTAATATCATCACAAGAACTTTTGAGGAATATTCAACATAATTTAGACAATTGTTTTTGTCATATGTATTATAATAACTGACAGACACTATTATTTCAGCCGCTCTGTAAACATAGGATCAGCTCAGCTTCGCGACTGAGACACAAATAGACTATTAGCTTAAAGGGTTAGTTCACCCAAAAATGAAAATTCTGTCATTAATTACTCACCCTCATGTCGTTGGACACCCGTAAGACCTCCGTTCATATTCGGAACACAAATGAAGATATTTTAGTTGAAAGCTGATGGCTGAGAAAGGCTTCACACAGGCCTCCATTGGCATTCAGTACATTGACACTTCCAAGATCCATGAAAGGCACTTAAAACGTCGTTACAAAGTCTATCTCACCACAGTGGCTCTACAATAATCATACAATGCGACGACAATAGTTTTTGTGCGCAAAAAAAAATCAAAATAACACCTTTATCCAACTTGTTCTCGACTTCCGTGTATGCCTCCACGACGCATGCGCGAGAATATGACGCAGATCCGGCGTTCGGACATATGACCCAGAAGCGATTTGTTTACGAGCAGAGGAAGACGCGCGTGTCTAAGCTGTTGGATTCTACATTGATCGTGCTTTAGGTCTCGGCGTAGTGCTCAAAATGGGGTTAGAGTGTGCATTTCATGGAATCCCGAGCCCCGGCGCTACGTCATATTCTCGCGCATGCGTCGTGGAGACACACGCGGAAGGCAATAACAAGCTGGATAAAGGTGTTCTTTTGATTTTTTTTTGCGCACAAAAACTATTGTCGTCGCATTGTATGATTATTGTAGAGCCACTGTGGTGAGATAGACTTTGTAACGACGTTTTAAGTGCCTTTCATGGATCTTGGAAGTGTCAATGTACTGAATGCCAATGGAGGCCTGTGTGAAGCCTTTCTCAGCCATCAGCTTTCAACTAAAATATCTTCATTTGTGTTCCGAATATGAACGGAGGTCTTACGGGTGTCCAACGACATGAGGGTGAGTAATTAATGACAGAATTTTCATTTTTGGGTGAACTAACCCTTTAAAGCTTTTAGTCTTAAACACAAAAGGCACGTCCACTTTAATAAAAAAAGTAATATTTATTAAACAAGCCAGATCAAGAGCAGAAAAAAATGCTCACAATTAAATAAATACAGCAAAGTAGCCTACTTCAATCTGTCTCTCTTCTCCAGTGGGTTGGGCTAATCCAAAAGAAGTGAAAACAATGGGGGTGTTCTGAAGACAGACTGTTACCTGTGAAGCAGGGGTGCTCTGAAAACACCCCCATTAGCAATTAGTGTTTTCCACCTAAAGAAATGAACACGGCAAAACTGACAGTACAGATCTACTTTTGCGGCACGACTGAAGCGTGGTGTTGTGACGCTTCCCCTCATGTGTATGTTGATGGGCGTTCCTCAAGTTTACGCGTTTGAGCAGACGGGGAATGAAAAACAAAGGACCAGTGAGAGACTTCCCCCCCCCGTCTCCATCTGCATAAAGCTTTTTTGACTCAAATGCTCACACCTTGATCAAATGAATGCGGCGCGGCAAAACTGATGAAATGAACGCGGCAAAAAATCGACCAATCAGAATTTTGGTCAAGCCAGAACGTATTGACTAATAATCGACTAATCAACTGGGAGATTACAGCCCTAGTAACCGCAGTCACTCTGTCCGACTGTGACGTCACGTGTCTATATACAGTATATACATAAAGACTAATGACTTAAAGGGATAGTTCACCCAAAAATGAAAATTCTGTCATCATTTACTCACCCTCAAGTTGTTCCAAACCTGTATGAGTTTCTTTGTTCTGCTGAACATAAAATAATATATTTTGAAGAAAGTTTGTAACCGAGCAGATAGAGCAAACATTGACTACCATAGTATTTTTTTCCCTACTATGGTAGTCAAATAATTCAAACAAATAAAAGGTTTACACCGTTAAGCAGCACAGATGTTTTTGTTTCAGCATATTAGAATGATTTCTGAAGAATCATCTGCTATTAAAATATATTCAAATAGAAAACATGTTCATGTTATGAACCATAATGTAACTATGCTGTACAAACTTAAAATAAGCAGCAACAAAAAAGGTGACATGTTTAAAGGGAAAATGAATAGCATGACGATACCGAGGCCTACACTGTGATCCTATTGGGGTAACAATGAGAAGAACCTTAAAATCTCTTTGTCATACGTGATGTCTGTGGCTTTCATCCGTTTCTGAGCTCAGATGTTCAGGCTGGTTATGAGACCTGTATTCAACCTCTATTTTTAAGAGCAGCGTTCTTCAGGAGATAACAGCCAGGCTGTGTTGACAGCTCTCTGAAGTCACCTTTAGTGTAAAATTGCCTACCGTAATTTTTTTTTATCTCAAACCATCCTCTAAAACTGAGCTACCAGCTATCAGCAGTCCCCAGAAATGGCCAGAGAACAAAATGCAACAATGAGAAAGAGAGAATAAGAACGAGAGATAAAATGGATAGAATGAACTCTGAGGGCGAGCAGGAGAAATGGAGAGAGAGCCGGGAATGGAGGGATGCAAGCTCTCTTTCACACCGATTTGCTTCTGAATGGCATTTCGGAGCAGAGCTCCCTAGTTTTGGCTGGGATGGAGCTTATGTAAGGCATGGTTACCCAACGTCCTTGCTGGTTTAACAGTGTTCATCTGTCAAATTTAGTCAAGATTTTGTCATAATCAACAATTCAGTTTTTACTCTTGATTTAAATGCCTTATAATTTTAGTTTAATTTAATTAAAATAGAAAGTAAGTGACGAAAATGTGTTTTAAACTATTATAGACCGAACTTTACATATTCAAACATTCTGTTGGGAGTGGGATTTCAGGCCAACATTGGTGTTGTAAAATGCTTTATTCTTTTTGTGCACCTCAAATGTGGAGAAAAAAAAATGTTCATACCACTCTGTGTAAACTGAGAAAGACAGACTTTTTTTCACTTTTGAGTGCTTCTGTTCACTATTTGAAGTGCTTGGAACTTGACCGCTTCACCTCACCATTATCTCTCACTCTATAAAGGCACTTTAGTCATTAAAAATTTGAAAACTACTCATTTTCTCTGCTGTTTTGTACTTGCACTTCTATTCAAGCTTGTACTCTACTGAATTTTCACATCCATCTTGTCTATAGATAATAATTTACTGTATTTCGGTGGGGACAATTTGACACTTCTGCGAGTGTTGGATTTTGTGATTTGTGTGGTTATTTTATAGCATTATTAGGGCCGTCTCAGGACCCACAGGTAACCCTGTTCCCTCACTGGTCCATGCTGCACCCTGGTTAAGCTTCTCCATTTTACATATAATAATATATATATATATATATATATATATATATATATATATATATATATATATATTTCACATAAGTATATTACAGTACACCGATCAGGCATAACAATATGATAAATCCTACACTCAAAAAAAAAAAAAAGGTTCTATATGGCACCAAAAATGGTTATTGGCTCGTAATCATAGGGGAACCTTTTTAAGTGCTATATAGCACCAATTTTGGTGCTTCAGTTGTTCTTCAGAGGTTCTTCACCAGTTCTTTGACTAAGGTCCTATATAGCACCGTTAACACCGTTAACTCACCACTACCATATACAGAACATGTTAAGATATGGTGCTATATAGCACCAAAAGTGGTTCCTTTATGATTACGAGAACTACTTTTTCTAACTTTTTTTTAGAGTGTAATATTGTGTTGGTCCCCCTTTTGTTGCAGCCCTGACCTGTCGAGACATGGACTCCACTAGACCCCTGAAGGTGTGCTGTGGTATCTGGCACCAAGATGTTTGCAGCAAGTCCTGTAGGTTGCAAGGTCGGGCCTCCATGGATCGGACTTGTTTGTTCAACATATTCCACAAATGCTCGATTGGATTGAGATTTGGGGAATTTGGAGGCCTAAACAACTTGTTGTTGTGTGCAGGGCACATTATCCTGCTGAAAGAGGCCACAGCCAACAGGGAATACCGTTTCCATGAAAGGGTGTTCATGGTCTGCAACAATGCTTAGGTAGGTGGTACGTGTCAAAGTAACATCCACATGGATGGCAGGACCCAAGGTTTCCCAGCGGAACATTGCCCAAAGCCTCACACTGCCTCCACCGGCTTGCCTTCTTCCCATAGTGCATCCTGGTGCCATGTGTTCCCCAGGTAAGCCACGCACCCGGCCATCCACATGAAGAAATCATGATTCATCAGAACAAGCCTCCTTCTTCCATTGCTCTGTGGTCCAGTTCTGGTGCTCACGTGCCCACTGTTGGCGGTTTTGGCGGTGGACAGGGGTCAGCGTAGGCACCCTGACTGGTCTGTGGCTATGTAGCCCCATACGCAAAAAAAACTGCAATGCACTGTGTATTCTGACACCTTTCCAACTAGCCTCACAACCTTTCTAACTTCACCTGTCCTGGTGTGTGTGTGTGTGTGTGTGTGTGTGTGTGTGTGTGTGTGTGTGTGTGTGTGTGTGTGTGTGTGTGTGTGTGTGTGTGTGTGTGTGTGTGTGTGTGTGTGTGTGTGTGTGTGTGTGTGTGTGTGTGTGTGTGTGTGTGTGTGTGTGTGTGTGTGTGTGTGTGTGTGTGTGTGTATAGTAGGGGTGTGACGGGACAGTTAGCTCACGAGACACGAGATCGGGTTCAGAAGACGAGATTAAGGATTTCTTAAAAATACTGTGCAAAAATCTAATGACAAAATTCATGACTGGAAAAATCTGGAGCATTTTGAAATGTTTTAACTCATGAATGTCATTTCAGGTCTACTTTCTGAGTATGCATTATCAAATGCATTGAAAGACAACAATATACAAGCACTGGAAAAGATTTTGCCCCTGCTCTAGTCTCACGTAGCCAGACCTTCAAACTTACGGCAGAAGGTCTGGACTCCATTGCATCTTTCGTTGGGCAAGGACCGCCCAAGAGGACGTTTGACTGACATGTAACGCAACCAATCACAGTTTGTTTTATTCCGCGTCATGTTTAGGGGTGTGAAAATGTAAAGTCGATGTCCCTGCAATAGCAGACCGGTGTACATCTATAAATTATTCATTCGTTGTGCAAGTTTACTGCAATGGTGGAGCCGCAAACTTCACACACTTTTGAAAATCCAGCGTTTAGTTGATCCTGGTAAGCGCTCCGTGTCACAGTTGTAAAAACGACGGCATTCTTCTTTCACGAGGGGCTTTGGAGTTGCAGCATTTGTTTCCAAGCAGACCGTTAAAGAACGCAACACACACGTCTTGCAGACATCCTGTAGAATTCAACCAATCAGAAGACGACTTTGAAACTCCTGAAGTGTTTCCAGATAAGTGTGCCATATGCATCAGACGTTCAACTAACGGTCCGTGGACGAGATGTCTGAGGCGGAGACTATCCCTGCTCTTCAGCCTTGCTTGAGGGATGGCCAAAAGTAAACACTCAGCGGACCTAGTGCTCTTGATGGAGCATGTGACTATTCAATCAGAAAGATATCTTGGTGCTAACTCATTTAACAAACTAAAATCTTAAAATCAATTCTAATATGAAAAGGAAGGCATGAAGGGAGGCCAATATTGGTGTAATTATGTTCTCGCTTGTGTGTTCCTGTTAACAGACGAGCAGCAGCATATTCTGTACCATCTGTCAAGGTGGGTCGAGATAAAAACATGTATAGCTCTTTCAAAATCATTAATAAACAGAAAAGACTTGACTTTGGATGAAGATAAAGTTGTGTATCATCTGCATAGCAATAAAACACGATGCTTCCTAAAAATGGAGCATGTATAAGGAGAACAGGATAGGCCCAAGAACGGAGCCCTGGGGGACTCCACACAAGAGAGACGCAGAGGAGGACACAATATCCCTAAGGCGCACAGAAAAACTTCTGTCAGACAGATAAGATCTAAACCACTCCAATGCAGTACCTTTAATGGCAACACACTGCTCCAAATGAGAAATCAAGATGTTGTGGTCTACAGTGTCAAATGCAGCCGTAAGGTTTAGGAGTATGAGAACAGCACAATCCCCAGAGTCAGTGGCTGTAACAGGTCATTAAAAACGTTTAACAGGGCTGTTTCTGTGCAGAGATTGGAACACTTCTTGCAAACCATGTCAAAACCAAGGAACAGAAGTTTAGAGAGGTTTGAAATTAGCAAGACATTGCTTTCAGAAATATTCTTACTGACTTCTACTTTTAAAAATCTTACCATCCCCAAACTTTTGAATGGTGATTTTGTCATTTCTCATGATTTTCTTTCAAAACAAATAAACAAATGCAATCTTTTTTTTATACAATATCTACCGTGCCCCAAGAGAACGGTATGAGTTTGCAATAAACCTTCCCCCCACAGACATACCTGAAGGGCTAGGGGTTTACAGTCAGGCCACAGTAAAGAGAGGGATAATTATGTGTTGCTCAGAGCAGGCATGTTGCTAAAATGATCCTCATTAGGGAATTGCAGGAACCTTAGGGGGGCTGTTTACTGTGAGCATCCCAAAGGAGCAGCAATTCAGGGACAGACTAACACGGCAGGCGCTTCCATTCATCTCCATTCCACTGCAGCGAAACACTGCAGCAGGTCAGGATATTTTCAGCTTTACTAACATCTTTTTTTTTTTTTTCTACGGTTGTTTTGCTGGCCATAATCTTTGTAACAACTAAAAGAACAGTTCACCCCAAAATAAGAATCCTGTCATTACTGACTTATCCTCGTGTTTCTTCAAACCTGCATGCTGTTATTTTTGGTTGCACACAAAAAACGAAAATCTCAAGTATAAAACAACCTAAATTCCTGTTTATTCCTTAAAATACCTTGAACTCTTCACACTTGCTTCATTTAGTATATGAGGGTGTATGAACATGCAAATTAGCCCTGCCTCCACTCAATCACATGAGCTTAGAATACCTGATCGGCTCAGTTAACTGTAAACGCTACAAAATGAAATATAGGTTTAATTCAGCCATGTCTGTTTGAACCAGAAACTGATTCAGAAGAATGAATTATTCAGGGTCGTCATGTATCAGAATTAGGGTTGGGTATCATTTGAATTTTAACGATTCCGATTCTGCTTATCGATTCCAATAGGGTAAAAAAAACATTTATTATTAGGCTATTATTGCAAAAAAATTTATTGTAGCTGAATACCATGAACAGAAGTCAACAGGCTACCAACTTTTGCTTATGGCTTAAAAATATCATAGTAAAAAATAAAGAAGAAAGCCTAATATATATTTCAAGCATTATTAAAGACAAGTAAACAAAGAGCAAATAAACAAAATAGCAATTACACAAATAAATACAATTGAACAAAGATGATTGAAATAATTTTCTGATTTTTAGGCAGGTACAGAAACTGTAATCAAAAGTAAAATAACTGCACTTTATTGATAAATTATATAGCCTATACATTACAAATATAGTTAAAAGTTATTCTGTCTAGAACAGCAAGTGAATTTTCTTGTCTTTTGTTGTTTGATTAACGTTATCATAGAAACGGCATCAAGAAAATCTGCCATCAATGAAATAACCGACTGTGTTTACGAGAGTATTTTGAAATCTTTGTTTATTTGTCCATTCGCGTGCTGTGCAAAAAGACGAGGAAGAGAACTCCGTTCATTATCGCGTACTATTCATTCACCATGAGAAGCCGTTCTGTGCGCACGTGTGTGTGTCTGCAGCACAGAAAACTGCACGTCTTTTGTTGTTTGACTAATGTTATCATAGAGATGGCATCAAGAAAATCTGCCGTCAACGACATAACCGACTGTGTGTATTTGTCCATTTGCGTGCTGTGCAAAAAGACGAAGAAGAGAACTCAGTTCATTATCGTGCACTATTCATTCACCATGAGAAGCCGTTCTGTGCTCACGTGTGTGTGTCTGCAGCACAGGAACGCGTGTATGTGTGTGCAGCAGTTAAAAATCACAATGAAATGCGCACACAGTAACCGATAAGCGGAATCCAAATGCGCGTTTCTTATTGAATCACCGGTTCTGGGCAATTTGGAACCGGGTCTAAAGTGGAACCTGTTCTCGATACCCATCCCTAATCAGAATGGTAATTTGATGTATCGCTCTCTAGAACGTTGGACACATAACGGTAATTGATATTACTGGCCTGCGGCGCGATGGCCAGTTCGCGCGAATGGTGCTTTTTGTGCATTCATGCGTTTGAAGCGAATTTGCGTCTGACGCCCGAGTTGAAAAATGTGAACTTTAGCGTCAATTCGCGCCGCGTTAACCAATCAGGAGCCTGCTTGCTGCTGTCACGTGGTAAAGTGACGTTATGAGAAACCCTGCATAATTTCAAAATACTACTATTGTGTCACAAAATTTAGTTTTAAGACTTTTTCAGGTGAGAATGTAGTTGTTTAAAGCTCAAATCTGTGGTTTATTTATAAAGAGAGCGCCTATTTTTAAAAAAAAGAATCTTGTGTTTTTGGAGTTGTGAGATCCAGGCGATCACAGGGCACTCAGCGCTCATTAACCCCAGCTAGAGCAACCTTTCCTCGGCCAGTCCTTCTGACGTTTGCCGCTGGCTCTAATGTCCTGTAGTGGTTTGTCTTGTGGATCTAACGGGTGATCTTTGGTCTCATGAATCTATAATTTGTTGTCTGGCAAATCGTTTTGACTGAGGGCAAAGAGAAGTTTCATATTTTTTAAAGGATATTTAAATACACATGCAGTGAAGATAATGTAGTTGCCTGGACCACATTTGTGTGGCTATTAATGCTTAATATATATTTTTAATGAAAATGAAAAGAGGCAGAGTGGTGTTTTATGACATATTTCTCCTGTAGCGCCTTGAATGCTTTATACGAATAGATTCAAAATGTTCAAGCGTCCAACTAGACGTGGTAGACGCAATTTTGACGCTCTATTCGCGTTCGGTGTGAACGCAGCATTAGAAAAACTTTAAACATCATAGAAAGTCAGTGGAGAAAAGTCCCGCCCACACATTGACGGGATTGGCTACATGTTTGATGTTAGAAAACAGAGGCAGTTTCAAACCAAGTTTTGGGTTAGCACCACTTTTGCGGTGACAAACTTGTACGGTGTGAAACGATGCAGTGTTAGAATGTTACAAGTAGATGCTTAGCAGTCGACAACCAATCGCGTGCCTTATATTCACACGCTTTGGGCAGTCATGGAAATACTGCACAATGTATATAACAGTTGTTTCTGCATATGATAGGAAAAATGTCAAACGGCAATGAAAAACGTGACAATTGGAGTGAAGAAGAGACCGTTTGATTCTTACCTTTTTATAGTTCGAAAAGTTCACTCAGAAAAAACATACTAGTCAGCAATGTGTAATATAGGACGCGCAATGCTAGAGCCTTTATGTAAACAGACCACGTGCTGCATGTGCAAATATGCAAATAAGGACTTTAACCCAGGGTTTAGGAACGCTCCAAGGCACTAATTTCAGTCTTTTGTCACGCACTCCCGCCACACATTGTAATTCTCACGCAGAAAGACTATTTATCATATATTTAATATGCCGCAGCGCCAAAAATTTCTCCCCTGGAGGTCAGCCAATCAAAAAAAAGAAAGAGGGTACACAATAGCCAATCAGAAAATAGCACTATTGTATCTGGGTAAGATTTAACGCAACGACCCAATGAAAAAAAAGCATATCCTGGAATTGTTCACCATCATCCTCGTTTAAAACCATCACTTTGAGCGGAGTAGTTTCTTATTCTAGTTTAGTTTATCAAATTTAAGAATATAAAATGAAAGCTGAAGCATAATAAGATTATGGAAAAATGAAAAAAGTTATGCAGATAAAAGGTGTAGATTTAAATATATCAAAGCTGATTGAACAATGGTGAGAATATTGCTTCAGAATAAATTATATTTACAACACACACACACAAATATATTTTTTTGTGGACAGGCAAATGTTTTACTCGGACAAGTGAATGAAAAGCACATGAACAGGCATTGGATTCAGAAGGAAAGAAAAAATGAAATATTCAAAATTATAATTAAATATGAATTTGCCATCTGCCTCCTCTCTGACATCTTTGAAATAGACAAATGCAATACTAGCCTACTATGCATTATCTGGATAAAATATAATGAAATAGCCTAGCCCAAAGGTTTTCACATTTCTCTCTCTCTCACACACACACACACACACACACACACACTAAGAAATGCTAAATTAAATATGTTTTTATTTGTACAAATTGTCATTTCTCAGATTCGCCAAAACCTCAATTGAACTCAGTTCAAAACTTGAAAGCCCTGGCAATGTGAAATTGCAGCTTAATATAAATACCCAAGATTAACCGTTAACCCCTGGTATCGTAAGAGCAGTGTGAAACGTGAATAAAGATAACCCAGGATTCCGTTTACCAGGGGTTTAGAATGACCCTGGGTTAACTATTTCAAGTGTGAACAGCCCTATAGAAAGTCAGTGGAGAAAAGCCCCGGCCACACATTGACAGGATTGGCTACATGTTCGACGTTAGAAAACGGGCGGTTTCAAACCACGCTTGAAATCCACGACTGAATAATGTGCACACCGTTTGCCTTAAAGCATATTAAAAACACAACATGTATGTATAAACAAAATTAATTCACCACAGGGGGTCTTTTAAACATGTAGTATATGCTTGGGGACTCTTCATATTTCATTCTTTATTATTTCCATCTCCTCTACATAATCTTGCACTACATCAAATCCCAAAATGCATGAATATAAAATCTAAATGGAAATATGTGACATTGTCATATGTCATACACTGTATATTATGTCAAACATTTCAGGAAAGCTGCAATGCATAACCTACAACATAACCAGATTATTGTATTCAAACTATGTTATGCTTTTGACCTCCAGGATGGAGATATGGAGCCCGTTCTAATGTCATGGAGTGTTCATTGTTGTAGTCCGATCAGGTGATCAGATGTACGGCTAAACATCGATATCGCACCTCCCCAGCTGTTGTTGCCATTTGGTGGCTGATAAAGATCTATCAGCGGACGGGACACCAGTCACCTGAATGACAGCTGGGGAAAGAGCTTCATTAGTCTGCTGGTTAATGTCAGCCAGATCTATCTACAGCCAGAACAGCGCTGACAAGAATACAACAGCAATCCGCAGGCAGGAGTGAGTTATCATGCCACGAAGAGGAGATTAATTGCCGTGATTTCATTGTCATCTGACAGAGGAAAGAAGAGAAATGGGAAGAGAGAGCAGAGAAGAGCAGAGACAAGGTCATCCATGTTGAAATTATCGTAGATCACTGATTGGCCGATTTTACATGATGTATGTGCCTTTTCTTGCTCTTTTTTTTCCATTTCTCACTGTTGTAGTTTGGTTTGTTGTCACAGGAAAAATAGATTTCTTAAAAGGTTAGTTCACCCAAAAGTGAAACATCATCATTTACCCACCCTCATATCGCTCCAAACATTTAAAATGGACTTTTGTACCATATTTATTTTCATACAATAGCTTTGCGAGAGCAACAGACTGGAATTAAAGGCCATATTCGGTAAAAGTATTCCTCTATATTGTTGCTTTCAAGTCGCATCAATCACGATTAGTTCTTGTGTGACTTGACATGTCAAGCTGCTGACAAAACGAATGAAAGGTATTTTCGATAATTGCTGTGCTCAACGGTATCATTACATAAATTAGTGCAGTATTTCAGTTTTAATCTTTAAGTAGTTTAAACATTTTCAGTTGAACATTTTTAACATTATCTGCTCTAAAATCTGCTTTACTGTTTAATGTTGGACTGTTTAATCTATCTATCTATCTATCTATCTATCTATCTATCTATCTATCTATCTATCATCTATCTATCTATCTATCTATCTATCTATCATCTATCTATCTATTATTTGTTTGTTTGTTAGTTCTAATCTATCTCTATTTCTATCTATCGTTCATTTGCTCATTCATTCTAATCTATCGCTCTATCATTCGTTATAATCTATCGTTCATTATAATCTATTGTTCATTCTAATCTATCGCCTTATCTATCATTCTTTCTATCAATCTTTATATCGTTTGTTCTATCTATCGCTTTAAAGGAAACGATAGATAGAGCGATAGATTGAATGATAAAATGATAGATAGGCAGTAAGAGTGATAGATGTGTCTATCTATCTATCTATCTATCTATCTATCTATCTATCTATCTATCTATCTATCTATCTATCTATGTATTGTTTGTTTGTTGGTTCTAATCTATCTCTATTTCTATCTATCTATATATCTATCTATCGTTTGTTCGCTCGTTCATTCTAATCTATCGCTCTACCTATCTATCGTTTGTTCTAATCTATCGCTCTATCTATCTATCGTTCATTCTAATCTATCGCTCTACCTATCTATTGTTCGTTCTAATCTATCGCTCTTTCTATCAATCTTTCTATTATTTGTTCTATCTATCTATAGCTTTAAAGGAATTGATAGATAGAGCGATAGATAGAACACTAGATTGAATGATAAAATGATAGATAGGTAGTAAGAGTGATATCTATCTATCTATCTATCTATCTATCTATCTATCTATCTATCTATCTATCTATCTATCTAGCTAGCTAGCTAGCTAGCTAGCTAGCTAGCTATCTATCATATACTGTATCTATCATCTATCTATTGTTCGTTTGTTGGTTCTAATCTATCTCTATTTCTATCTATCTATTATCTAGCTATCGTTTGTTCACTCATCATTCTAATCTATCGCTCTATCTATCGTTTGTTCTAGGAAGTGATAGATATGTCTGTCATCTATCTATCTATCATTCTTTCTTATCTATCGCTCTATCTATCATTTTATCCTATCATTGTTCTATCGATCTTACTGCCTATCTATCTGTATATCGTTTGTTCTATCTATCACTTAATCTATGATGCTATTGTTCTATCTATTGTTCTATCTATCTATCGATCTATCTATTGTTTAAACAGACAGACAGACAGACAGACAGACAGACAGACAGACAGATAGATAGATATCATAGGCTATCAAATGTATCAAGTCTTGTCAAATGTAGCTTTTCTAGTTGAAAAAAACATGCATTTCTTTGAATTTCAATTCATTTTACTTGTACGGCCTTACATTCCATTTTGAATTGATGCCTCAATTCAAACACAGGAACTGATTTGGACCCTGATTTACAGTAGATGCAGTGTTGTGCATTTTAGCATGGCTGGAACATTGTATCGACGTTGTATTGACCAGTCAGCATCCGTAACTGGATCAATCTGATTATAATCGAAAAACAGCATTCCAGACTCTCTGTTCCTAGTTACGACACCTGACACAGACCCATGTTCCTCCCATGTCTTCAGCCCACACTCACCATGTAGTACCGACGCCTCGCTCTCTGATTCCAACCACACTCAGCGTGTCAGGTCAAACTCCATTACATTTCTACATGTCGTCAGTCTGCATGCAAGCCAGCGTGCTGCTGCTCAATTTGCCCTGTTTCTATTTTTCACCCGTGCTCAATTTTAGAGTGCCACAAGTGTTGGGGAAGAGATAATGAGCAGGAAGGCAACACCGCCGCACACACACCAGCTCCCTCAGCCCGCCGGTCCCCAACAGGCCTGTGTTAATTGCGTATGACTTATCGCCTAACACATGTGGTCCAGCTGTGGGGAAGAGGTGGTGAGCTGCTAAACAATGCCACGGCATCTCTCTTGGCTTGTCTCCCTTGCTGGGGAACGAGCATCATGGCGGGTTCTGTGATGGAAATTACAGCTTCCTCACAATCTGGGGGTTCATATTATCTGGAAAGCATGACATTCTGTTTTAAAGGGGTCGTATATTCAACTTTTATTATTTAATTCATCTCCCTCAGGTCCATTTATAATCGTAATTTTTTTTCTGCTAAAAAAACCCAAGTCATTTAGTTTTATATGAGCAATTTTCCACCCTAAATGATGCTTAAAATTAAAAAGACGACTTGTATGTAAAGTTGCATGTTATAGGGCATTGCTCCAAGTTTGTTCTCGGGTCTAATATAAAATATAAAATAGAAGCATCTTTGCAGAGCCTTAATGATATTATTTATAGAGACATTGTGGGATTTTTATTTTTCATAATATGGATCCTTTTAAAAGACCCCCTGTGGTGAAAATCTAGTTTTTTAATATTGTTTGTATGTCTATGTGGTATTTTTAATATGCTTTCAGACAAACCATGTGCAAATTCATAAGTCAACACCATTGCTGCGTATTTAATCCTTAAAACTGCAGTGAACCAAAGACAGTCTCAAAAATCACTGGTGTTTCTGACACTACCTTGTAACCAACCCATGGTTGTGTAATACATTATTAGCTGTTTGATAACGCAGTCAAGCAAAAGGCTAATCGTATTAATTACCGTTATGTGTCCTACGTTGTAAAGTAGTGATACCATTGAGCAGCGTTTAAGTTGACCCAACCGAGTGGATCTCTGAACTGGTGTGAGTGAGTGGAGGCAGGGCTCCTTTGCATATTCATAGATCTGCTTACACTAAATGAAGCAAGGGTGTAGAGTTACATTCAAGCTATTTTAAGGCATGAAGATGTTGTTGTTTTTTTCACAGGAAAAGAAACATTTAAATATGTCATTTTGGTGAAAATTATTGACTACAGGGGCACTTTTAAGAATAATCAATTGATTATGATTCATAGAATCATAATTTAATTTTGATTAAATACAAAAAAATCTGATTATAATTTTAAGAGCATACAGTTAAAGCATAGCCTGAATGCCAGCCAAACGTATCCCCGCCCAGGAAACGGAAAAAAATGGCATTTTTTTGGCAAATGGCCTTTTTTCTCCGGAAAAAAATGGCATTTGGGGGGTAAAATATGTGTTATTTTGGCAGGGCTGCCTGCTAAAATTCGCATTCCTGGGTCTGTATATCACATAATTGGGGTCGCTTCAACCCACGGACATTGAAAACAACCCGCGGACTTGGCAACACAGTGCAGAGTTCTGTTGACATTTGACAACTAACGTTATGCATCGCTCCATTGCTCTGATTGGTTGTAGGTCTATCCAATTGAGGTCTTTCCTGGTTCGGTTGAAACATGCACCATAATCACAGCTCAACGGAGCAGTATCAGACTCATATTCTAACTAGAATTGAGTATGACGACGTCAGGCTAGTTAAAGCAGTAATTTTGTGAAATATTATTACAAATTAAAATGTTTCTATTTAAATATGTTAGTGTAATTTATTCCTGATCAAGGCAGAATTTTTGAGCATCATTACTCCAGTCTTCAGTGTCACATGATCCTTCAGAAATCATTCTAATATGCTGATTTGCTGTTCAAGAAACATTTCTGATTATTATCAATGTTAAAAACAGCTGTGCTGCTTAATATTTTTGTGGGAACCATGATACATTTTCTGTAACAATTTAAAAGCTGTTGCTTTTGAAGAATGTAGCATATTTGCGAAATAAAAGTATCCATTTATTTCCAAAAAGGGAACAGATTCACTAACAGCTTGCGCCAGTGCAAACCCTCTTTTGGTGTTAAACTACTGTCAGGATTCACCAAAGACACGCAGTGAAGAATTTGCGCTAAAAAGGTGTGGACGTTGTCATGATACGTAATTAATGAGTCACCTATTGACACCCTGAAGCATAAATGTAATGTTGGGGTTACGGGGCGGGGCCAAGTCAGATAAAATGATGATGGCTAAAACCTTGAACAGCTCTCGTGTCTTCTCTTTACAACACAACAAAACATGGTGTCAGAAGTAAAGTACTGAATAAAACAAAGCAAGGAAAAGAATAACGAAAATGGAAGGATTAAAGCCACCTGCAGGACTTGATTTACTGCACGGTAATTTGTCAGAAAACTGGCGGAGATTTCGGCAAAGATTTGAGCTGTATCTAGACGCAACGGGAAGCGCTAGCAAGACAGACAAGGTAAAGTCCTCACTATTTCTTCATGTTGCCGGAGGTGAAGCGGTTGAAGTGTATAATACCTTCACGTTCGAAGAAGACAACGATAAACAAGATCTGTCGAAAATAATGGAGAAATTTGAAGAGTACTGTAACCCAAAGAAGAACATAACCTATGAGAGATACAAGTTTTTCACGTGTGTGCAAGGTGACATGCCCATTAGCCAATACATCACAGAACTAAAGCTAAAGGCGAAATCATGCGAGTTTGGACTGTTGCAGGAATCTCTGATAAGAGATCGAGTTGTCTGTGGAATCACGTCAGATGCCATGAGAGAGAGACTTTTAAGAGAAGTTGACATTAGTCTCGAAAAAACTACTCAGCTGTGTATCGCGTCAGAAATGACAAAAGCTCAAATGAAGCAAATGCATGACGAAGATCGCAGCGCATGTGCCTCTGCACGTGAAAGCAAGCACGTTGATGCAGTGAAACATAAGCAGACACGCAAAAACGAGCAACGAAATAAATACAAACCGAATGAAAAAGACAAAGCAGGCACTTTTAATTGCAAAAGATGTGGAACAGAGCATGCATCACGCAATTGCCCCGCATATGGCAAACAGTGCAAGAACTGTGATAAAATGAATCACTTTGCTAAGATGTGTAAATCGAAAAAAGTGCACGCAGTGGATGATGACGTCACAGAACAGAGACCTAGTCTCTTCGTCGGTGCAGTGCAAACGCAGACAGGGACAGATGAATGGACAGTTGACTTGAAACTGGAGCACAAACATGTAAAATTTAAACTTGATACTGGTGCGCAAGCCAATGTAATCCCGTACAGCCTGCTGCGAAGGATTGGGAAAAAGAACATACTCAGACCCACAAATGTGAAACTGTCAACTTACACTGGAGACAAGATACCTGTGAAAGGAAAGTGTAACTGGACAGTGAAATACAAAAAGAGAACTCATGTACTGGAATTCAATGTGGTGAAATCAGATGCTAAACCAATATTAGGAATTAATGCATGTGAACAAATGGGGCTCATACAGAGAGTGATGGAATTGAGCAAAAGTGACAAGATGGATATCTTCACAGAGTATGCTGATGTGTTTGAGGGCATAGGTTGCCTGGAGGGCGAGCACACGATCCGAATAGATGAAAATGTGATTCCGAGAGTTCATCCGCCCAGGAAAATTCCAGTGACCCTGAGAGAAAACCTGAAAACAGAATTGAACAGAATGGAAAAACTGAAAGTAATAGAAAGAATTGAAGAGCCCACTCAGTGGGTCAACCCCATAGTGATTGTGGAAAAGTCTAATGGGAAATTAAGAATATGTTTAGACCCCAGAGATCTCAACACAGCAGTAATGAGAGAACACTATCAGTTGCCAACGGTAGAAGAAATAACAAGTAGACTCTCAAAAGCCAAATACTTTACAGTGTTGGATGCAAGTTCAGGTTTTTGGCAACTCAAATTAGATGAAGCCAGCTCTCGCCTTTGTACATTCAACACTCCTTTTGGCCGCTTCAGATTCCTCCGTCTCCCATTTGGGGTCAACTCGGCTCCAGAAGTGTTCCACAGGACAGTGAAACAACTTTTTGAAGGAATTGAAGGCGTTGAGACATACATTGATGATCTTTTGATCTGGGGAGAAACAAAAGCGCAGCATGATAACAGACTGAAGCAAGTGCTGGAGAGGGCAAGGATCAAGAACTTCAAGCTGAATAAGGAGAAATGCAAGATCGGCTTAGAGGAAATCAAATATCTCGGTCACATCTTCGCACGGGATGGTTTGAAACCAGATGAGACCAAAATAGAGGCAGTCAGAAAAATGCCTACTCCTGAATGCAAAAAGGATGTGGAAAGATTTCTTGGTATGGTCACTTACCTCGCAAAGTTTATTCCAAACATGTCACAGCACACTGAGCCATTGCGTATACTGACCAGAGATGACGTTGCCTGGCAATGGAAGGAGGAACATCAGCGCGCATTCAACAAATTGAAAATAATGCTCACTGAGGCCCCCTTGCTCAGATACTATGATGTCAGTCTACCAGTAACACTTTCTGTCGATGCATCTAAAAGCGGACTGGGTGCTGTTTTACTTCAAGAAGACAAGCCAGTGGCTTACGCATCGCGTGCATTGACCGAAACAGAACAGCGTTACGCGCAAATAGAGAAGGAGATGTTGGCAATTGTGTTCGGAGCAGAACGTTTTCATCAGTATGTTTATGGAAGAGAGGTTGATGTACAATCCGACCACAAACCGCTGGAAGCAATAATGAAAAAGCCGTTGAGCAGCGCTCCAGCTAGAATACAGAGACTGTTGATGAGACTACAAAAATATCAAGTGAATGTGCAGTACAAGCCAGGTAAAGAGATGTATATAGCTGATGCATTATCCAGAGCGTACTTACCTGAGACCGGCTCTCCTGATCAAGAAATAGAAGCTCAAGTGCATATGGTAATGTCAAACTTACCTGTGTCAACTGAGAAACTAGATGAATTCAAAAAGGAAACAAAAAATGATGTGATTCTGAAAAAACTCATAGAGACGGTGCTAAATGGATGGCCTGAAAGGAAGAGTCAAGCAGCAAAAGAAATACAAGGATATTGGAACTTCAGAGAGGAAATATCAGTGGTGGATGGAGTTTTGTTCAAAGGAGAACGGCTCATAGTTCCAGCATCAATGAGAGCAGAAATGCTAAAGCGAATTCACGAAAGTCATCTAGGCATTGAAAGCTGCAGACGGCGAGCGAGAGATGTGCTTTTTTGGCCTGGAATGTCACAAAGTATAACCGAGATGGTAAACAGCTGTGATGTGTGCAGCACTTACCAGAAACGCCAAACCAAAGAGCCATTACATCCACACAGTGTTCCTGAAAGACCCTGGCAGAAAATAGGAGCTGATTTGTTTACCTTTGACCAACAGGAGTATCTACTCTTAGTGGATTATCACTCCAAATTCATCGAAGTAGAGTGGTTGAGATCAGATACAAGAAGTACAACAGTCATTACCCATCTGAAGTCACAATTCGCCAGACATGGTATTCCTGAAACAGTAATTTCAGACAATGGGCCACAGTTTAGCTCACGTGAATTTCAAGCTTTTGCGAAGGAATGGGAATTCATGCACAAAACCTCAAGCCCCCTTCACGCACAGTCGAATGGAATGGCGGAAAGAGGAGTTCAGACTGTTAAACATATGCTAAAGAAGGCAAAGGCTGATGGAAAAGATCCTTACCTGTGTCTGTTGAACCTGAGAAGCACACCCATGGAGGATATTGGAGCATCTCCAGCCCAACTGTTGATGGGTCGAAGATTAAAAACAAGACTTCCGATGAAATCAGAGTTGCTGAAGCCTAGCATGGTAACTAACCCAGTCCAGCAGGTGTTAGAAAACAGGCAAAAGAAGCAGAAGGAATATTACGACCAAAGATCCAAACCTCTTCAGAAACTTCAGGTTGGTGACAATGTAAAAATATGGCAAGAGGGCACATGGAATCCAGCTGAAGTTACTGGACTTTCTGAGCAGCCAAGATCTTATGTTGTACAGACACCTGAGGGGCAGGTGTACAGAAGGAACAGAAAGTTTTTAATGAAATCAAAAGAACAAAGAGACACACCAAGGAAGGACGCAGACAATCAAAATGTGACTCAACAAAATGGGTGTGACAACAAAGAGGAAGAGCATGAAATGGACACTCAAACAGGGAAAGGAGATGTCAGCCCCACCGAACTCTTAAGTCTACCTATGAAGACGGCGAGTGGACGAGTTGTCTCAAAACCAAGAAGGCTTATTGAGGAGTAGTTCTATGATTTTTTTTTCCTTAAGTGTATACAGTCACAGTTCAAAGGACAGTGTTCGGTTAAATGAAAGCCTTACAGATGTTAAAAAAAAAAAAAAAAAATGCTGTATAGTTATGATGTGCAGTGATACACATTCGTTTTGTAATGGGGGGTTATATACAAGGTGACTGAAGTTTTTTTTGTTTGTCTGCAGAATAAAAAACCTTAAAAAAAAAAAAAAAAAAAAAAAAAAGGGGAGATGTCATGATACGTAATTAATGAGTCACCTATTGACACCCTGAAGCATAAATGTAATGTTGGGGTTACGGGGCGGGGCCAAGTCAGATAAAATGATGATGGCTAAAACCTTGAACAGCTCTCGTGTCTTCTCTTTACAACACAACAAAACAGACGTGGTTATTTTTGTGGCTGACCTTATTGCATATGCATTTGTAGGAGTTTCCCTTTCAGACACAAAATTTATGGGAGGAGAGAATTTAAATGAATCATGCAAGGTGATTTACTAAGGTTTATGCTCGTCAATTTACTGGTGTTTGCGCCATTTTTTACTGCACTAAAAAAGCAGGTCTTAAACCAGACGCTAATTTGTGCTGCTCTTGGTAGATTGTGTTGGTCATTATGGAAATGATCCGGCTGTGTCTGTGTTCTTTAATTTGCGTGTCATCAGTAGATCACACGCAGAACTTTCCACTCTCATTGGAGCTTTTTTGGAATTGCGCTCTCATGCTAATTTGCCTTGTTTAGTAAATCTGACCCCAAAGTCTTACTGATCCCAAAGTTTTGAGTGGTAGTGTACAATCAAATTTATAAACCAGTGGAACATTTTTTTTGCTAAATGTCATTCTTTAACCACCTCGAGTCGGCGGTCGCGCCTTTTTTCTTATCAGTGCCAAAGAGACTCAAGCCTCTCTGTCAAAGACGTTCATTCAGATAGTCTTCAGAAAAGGAACTCTAGCTTAGTGAATACTTGTCTCAAAAACATGAGACATATGTCTAAAGAAACATTGAAATGTCAGGTTTTAAATAATGTAAACTATATCGAAAACAAATATTCTGTGTTTATGTAATCTGTTTGAAAAGAGAGAGATGTCAGTCATTTGCGAGCCTCTTCATTACCCGATAATGCGACCATGCCCACGGAGTGCGCGCTCTTTGAAATTCAAATACTGAGACGATCCAGAGTCGACGCCCACACATCAACTCAAATAAACACATCAAGTACTGCTATAGCCTACTTCAGCTACATCGTTTTGAGAAGCGTTGAGAAATAATCCTGGATTTATTCTCCTCATGAAAAGCTGTTCATTTCATAGAGCAATGGATTCATGGCTGATTGTAAGGTAGGCTAAGTTTATTCTGTTAGCATCTGTGAATATTGAATGCAATAAGTTTAATATGCATCCTGCTGCAACATAAAATGTCATACACGCAAGATATTTGGCCTGTTTTGGACAGATTATATTATATAATGTTATTTGGCAGGACAATTTGATGAGAGACAGGAAACATTAGGAGAGGAGAAAGTTTAAAGGTTTGAGACAGGACTCAAACTCGGGTCGCACCTTATGTTGGCGCGCCATCCACATGGGCTATTGCTCTGACCTAATGTGTCATTATAAAATCCAACTTTTAATGCTTAATTTAGTCTACTAGGACACTTGAACATTTTGAATCCACTCGCGCATCCAAAGCGAATTGGACACACATATAAATCGAGCGTTTGAAGTGAAATAGCTCCGTATGACTGCTCACTGCCAATATCAGTAGTTCCTCCTTGTTGAATGAGTGACTCCAGACGGGCCTGCACCCGTTTATCACGTCACTTCACCACATGACAGCAGCAAGCAGGCTCCTGATTGGTTAACGGACGCCAAAGTTCAGAATTTTCAACTTGGGCATCAGACGCGAATTTGCTTCAAACAACAAAATAAAGTCACTCGCACGTAACACGAACACGCGAACTGGACGCGAATGAGAATGAGGCGAAATCACGTCCATCGTGCCGCAGTACCAACTCGTCTTTACATTGACTTTACATGGAAATCACTCGCTCAATTCGCGTTCGGTGTGAACGCAGCATTAGTTTTGTATTGCAGATTTGCAAACCCTTTTTATCAAATACGTCTTCCAGATGACAACGACACAATTCATAGACGTCCTACGCATCACAAATTCAATATTTTCCTTTCTTTTTATGTTCTGCAGGAGACCTAGGTTCATGGAAAAACCTGAAACTACTGTGAAATTTGGACATTTTTCATTCATTTCTTGTCACATGTCTGTCCTGTCTCATTGAGCACTGGTGGTGTTTTGTTATTTTGGTCCATGTGCTCCTGTCTGCAGTCTTGACCCCACCCTCCTTGTCATCGAATTAGTGATTAATTTGCCCCACCGGTTGTCCTCGTTACCTGCCTTTTTTGTCTCCTATTTAATCTCCTTCCGTTTTCTGTCTTGTGCTGGTACGTTGTTCAATGTTACGTCTTCCGTTCCTTGTGTTCCCAGTAATTATGTTTCAAGTTGGGTTTTGGTTATTTTATGTTTGATTATTTCCCCCTTGTGGGTTTTTGTTTTGTGTTTCTGTTTATTTTGTGTAATAAATACCCTTGTTCCTGCACTTGAGTCCTCGCACCAGTCTTTCCTGTTTTGATCGTGACAGAACGTACCAGCCATCAGAGGACTCAGCAGGATGACTGCAAGCCCGGTCCATCCTTGTGGTTTAAGTACGCTCCACCAAAGGGGAATGGACATACAGGGATTTACCCAGAGGTTCTGGGAGAGGGCAGAGAGGCTTAATTGCCTTGATGTGGGCCTCAAGGACATTTTTAATCTCTGCTTGGATTACCCTCTTCCACAGTGGGAGATGGAGTTGGTGAGCCACTTGAACTTTTGGAACTATCTATACCACCGCAAGAAAAGAAGGGTCCCAGTTCCGGTGGTCCCTGTTCCGGTGGTCTCTGTTCCTAAACGAAGGAGGAGGCGAAGGGCTCCCTCCGCGCCAGTCCTGGTGGTCCCAGCTCCGGTGGACCCAGTTCCGGTGGTCCCGGTGGATCTTGTTCCGGTGGTCCCCGCTCCGGTGGTCCCTGTTCCGGTGGACCCGGCTCCGGTAAACCCTGTTCCGGTGGTCCCGAGTCCGGACACGGCCTGGAGGGCTGTGATGGGATGTTACGTGGTGGCAGTCCTGTGTGCTTGGGAGGAGCACAGGGCTTTCTCCAAAGCTCCGGAGGTTGTGCCAGTGGATCGTGTTCCGGTGATCTCCGTTCAAGTGGTCCCAATTCTGGTGGTCCCAGTTCCGGTGGTGGATCATGTTCCGGTGGATCGTGTTCCAGTGGTCCCAGTTCTGGTGGTCCCAATTCCGGTGGTCCCAGTTCCAGTGGTGGACCGTGTTCCGGTGGATTGTGTTCCGGTAGTCTCCGTTCCAGTGGAGAATCATGTTCCAGTGGTCTCAATTCCGGTGGTCCCAGTTCTGGTGGTGGACCGTGTTCCGGTGGACCGTGTTCCGGTGGACCGTGTTCTAGTGGACCGTGTTCCGGTGGACCGTGTTCTAGTGGACCGTGTTCCGGTGGTCTCCGTTCCGGTGGATCCAGTACCGGTAATCTCCATTCTGGTGGATACAGTTCCGGTGGTCGCTGCTGTGCCGGATGTGCCACCCAGGCTCCTGCCTTTGCCCGCGCCGCCCTGGCATCCTGAACTCTGCGTGCCGCCCTGGCCGCCTGAACTCTGTGAGCCGCCCTGGCCTCCTGAACTTTTTGTTTTCCCTGTTCCTCCCTTGTCTTGTTTTGGTTATTTTATGTTTGATTCTTTCCCCCTCGTGGGTTTTTGTTTTGTGTTTCTGTTTATTTTGTGTAATAAATACCCTTGTTCCTGCACTTGAGTCCTCGCACCAGTCTTTCCTGTTTTGATCGTGACATTTCTATAGTGAGTCTAATGTCTGAGGAGCAGCAGCGCTGAACCAGCCCCCGAAACATATACCGTTTTGTTTTAGTAGGGGTATACGTCATTATGATCTTGTCTCTTTGTACAATGATTGTGTTAGTGAATTAACCTATAATTACATTTTAATTATATTATTCTTCCCAATAGAAATACTGCCATGACCTTTAAACCCGCACAGATTTCCATGCAGTGTCTGAGACAAAGATATAATTGCGGTGGGAAGCTTCGCTCCCTACAACAGTCCTCACTGTTATGGAAATAGAAGATTGCAGGGGATAGATAGAAGACAAGGTGGCAAGAGGAGAAAGCATGAAAATTTAATATTAGCTCTAAATGGAGCATTAATTAAAATGGTCTCATTGGAGATCTCTGAACATGAAGCTGGACTGCGTGCAGTGAAGTCTGCACTGAGAGTTTGCTGCCAAAAATACGTAGGCCATGTTTGAATGTTACATTCTGCTTTCTCAAAGCAAAGAGTGCTTTATTTCTTTATTATTGCTTTATTTCCTGTTATAAAATAAATAGGAAATTAATCAATTCTTATTCCAAATGTGTTTTTGTCTTACCATGATTCATTATGGTAAGCCTGTTATAACACTGTGTCTACACCGGAAGCGAGCGGTGCGATGCGACGCGACAAAAGACAATAGAACCAGATATAATCAGTGATGTTGTCTACACTGGATGAGGCGCGATGCGAGCAACAAATCTCTGACAGTAAACTGATGCCTCATTCTATTTATGACGTACTGACACAAATGACAATGCTTTGCAACAGGCGCTATGTCGCATTCAGTGTAGACACGAGCGACAAAGGTCACATTTGGTGTGGACACTGTATAAGTGTTTATACTTTAGACCTGTCTGGATGGTTTTTGCGGGAAATTGCATCCATGCATGTCTTGTCATATTGAAAATTTGCTCTGGCTACTTTGACACATGTATGGTGTGGGAGTGGCTTAGGTTAGTTGTCACAACGAGCGAGAAAGGTTGACATTAGACATGTGCCGGTAAACAGTAATACGATATACCGCAATAATGAACATGCACAATATTGTTATCGTGGGCACTTCAAAATACCGTGAATAATTATTTATTACGAATTATTCCGATTTTTAGAATTAATTTTAAGAATACTTTACCCATCAACCGTTTAAAATGAAAAAAAAACGTCAAAGAGGAACACGCACTGATGTAAATAGACCGTGCATGAGCCGAGCACATGGCGGAATGAGGAGATGCGCTGAAGTGCACATTCATTCTTCGACAGCAGAAGGCGCTGACGGAACAGCAGAAATGCAGCCGTTTCCCCAGTAATCACATAACCTAATACATAATACTTAAAGACTTAAGGCTATTCATTTTCAAACTTGCATTTTATATTTTAATCTGGACTAAATTACATGCCCTAGATATTGTTTGAATATGTTCTGACTGTTGTTCAATCACACACTTTACAAGGCTCCAGTATTTAACATTAGTTCCTTCATTAACAAACTGACAATGAAAAATACTTCTAAAGCATGTATTAATCTTAGTTAAATGTACATTTCAGCATACCTATTGTTCTTTATAATTCTTTTGCACTTTAATCTGTTTTAAATATTTGTTTACTTTATACATTTTTGTGTATTGCTTTATTGTATTTAAATGTTTGGTTCTTTTGTTATAAGAAAGTGATTTAACCTGTTATAGTATGACAACACTTTTTTTGCAACTTATTTCAATATTGTGATAATACCGTATACCGTGATAAAAGCTTCAGCAATTAATCGCAACATGAAAATTTGATACCGGCACATGCCTAGTTGACATGGAGCGAGCTGAATCTAAACGCTAATTCCGGTTTCACACCGCACGCAGAGGCGGCGCAGGAGCAGAGCAGAACGATCATTCAGGTGCGTTTCGAGTCTATTTTTCCTGCGCTGCTCACGCTGAATTAACACTAGAACCGCCAGAGGTCGCTGTATACCTAAAACCACCAGCAGGTAAAATTTACCCATGCAGATTATTACTGTATTGATATGGCTAAAAAACATAATATGTCACTATTATGCCACTGTCTTCACAAAGCAATGTATAGAGTCATTAAATTATTATTTTCAGTCATCAACATCCTGTTGTTTTATGCTATTTTAAGCACTAATCACTTTTTGTTGACTATAGGCTAAACCAGCCTGCAATGACGACGAGAATTAGATGGAAATAAATACATATTTGGGTGGTGTAATATTATAATAAAATGTCATTAATCCCATATTAAGATAACACATGTTATTTAAATGACTAAAATACCCTAAATAGACAATGAAGAGCAATAATAATTCACAGCACTGCATAATATGTATGACAACTTACGATAAAGATAACATACGAATTCAAGCGCACAGTTTGACCTAATTAATTATTCATTTGTATAGTTATTTCATTTATAATTTGAGTAAGAGAACAACACCAATAAACTTGGGATAATCAAAATAGTTTTATTCATTCCATCATATTGGAATTATTTTTTTTTTCAGGAAATGGGCAGACTTGAATAAATAGCAACACAGTAGCAAACAATACTCAATACAAAATTGCAAAACAAAAATGTATAATTTAATCCAAAGTCTGAACATTTATAAATAGGCTAAAACATCTTTATTTGACCGTGCGTGTGTGACTGTTTACAGTAAGCCGACGCGTTGCTCGAACACAGCGCGAAAATAGAGGAATTATATAGGGGTAAATTTGACCCGCTGGCGCTTATAGGTATAAATGCCCCGTTTTTAAATCTGGTTTTATCTAAACAATTTTTAACAACAGGAGATTTTAAATAACACCGTTTTAGTAAAAGACAGTGACTGGGAAATCTGTTAAGTACATTTGAAAAACAGCCATGGGTAAATTTTACCCCATGGAGGTTCTAGTGTTAAAGACACAGTGCATTGTTCTTGATCAAAATTGACCTGATTAACATGAAAAATATCAAATTTCACCATGAAATCATGTAATGGAGTGTTCTGTGTTTCACAATCACCATATGACACCTAACGCTGTGAAAAACGCTGTTGGCTGTTTTTGCCCAAACTTCAAACGCCTGTTTAAATGATTAAAACTAGAGGCATATCTTAACTTTAAGGTTACTTTTTATCATGCAAACTACTAGGGGTGTGTACGGCTTGAACAGCTTGTGTTGGATGAGCTGATGGAATTGAAGCGACCGTTATCCACCTGATTTAAGGGTTCTATTGTCTTTTGTTGCATCACATCATTTACATCCAGTGTAAACACAGTGTAAAACAGAGGAGAGTCTGCTGACAAAAAGTAAAACAGAGGAGAGTCTGCTGACAAAAAGAGAATACAAAATAGCTCGTAATACAACCAGAATCAACATTGGCTTGGCTTTTTGGAGATGGCGAGAACTGGGGGATTTGAAACGCGGAGATGGCATTTTTATTATCCAACATGTGAGTAAGGGATTTTATTGAACAGATAAACTGCCATATGTACAGCTCTGTAAAAGAGTTGATTGTAAAGAATTGCTGTTGTGAATGGTCATTTCATTATGGTTGTTGTAGCACTGTGCTGTTTATTAATGGGTATAGCCACAGTAAAGTCTTCAGCCAGTTAGCTTGCGATCCTTTTCATCAGGGGCGTAGCAGCGTGATGATGACTACTATGATGACTAGTACACAGCCCCTCCCCCCCCAGGTTTATTATACAAATATAATAATATTTGTTAAATAACAGTTGTTTAAATGATTTTAACGTTATAAAAAAATCTCATACTAAAATAAATAAAATGTGTTTTTTTTTACAGTCTATGGTTTTTGCATAATGCTTGATCAGTTTGATTGACAGCTGTGTTAGGCAATTAGGTGTCAGGCTGTCTCATGTACTGTATGTCGCGTGGCTCGCGCCTGTGAGTTCATGAAGTGTGTTTACCTATTCACTTAACCTATAATTTGCAGTTGTGTGATAGATGAACTTGCCTGGTCTTACCAGACTCTCGTACATTTAATTTGTACAGAGAGTCTGGCCACTCTCCATTGACAAGCGTTAACTTCCTTGAAGGCGGGTACTCTGTTGAAGTTTAAAACTATTTGATCTGCCAAGAGCCACTCTGGATCTGCCATAACCAATTGCTAACGTTTGATCGTGACGTATGTCATGCGCCGTTCGCCTCTGTTTCTCACATGGAAGTCCGTAAAAATAGCTTTTTGCAGATTGTGCACACCACCTAAGTGATAAAACCTAAAACTTGTGCATTCGGATTGTGATTTATTCACAGTGGAGGGGAGAGTTTTGTGATCGGGAATGCGCTGCTCACGTAGTCCGTAACATGATTGTATGCTGTAAATAAAATGTCTCATGCTTGGTATGATAATAATAAAATAATGGCCCAATTCAAATGTTTATGTGCTTTTCTTCTTTTTATTTTTTGAGCGGTGATGAAATATATTGGTCTTGTAAATACTTGCCAGCATTTAAAGAAATACAAATAGAAATGCATCCAATTTACAGCGAAGCGCAACCGTATGGTGCTCTGCAGTGGTCAAAAAGGATATAAACAGTGAATTTTGAAGTGATATATTCTTGAAAACTCAGAGATGTGGATTCGGACAGCAATTAAATTACCTTACGACCTTGGCGTTTGTCTAAAACAGTAGGTAATTCGGCCGGGGATTTTTACACGGGTGGTGGGAGACGGACGGCAATGAAATCACTGACTAGCCCCTGTAAATGATGACTACCTTCCGACCCCTCCTTCACCACTAACAGAGTGAGCTGGAAAATCAAACCTTGTGGGGAGGAGGGACACAACATCATGGCCACCAACAGAACTCCGCAAAGATTGTTCTTGCTCCGGCTTTAACTTCTGGATATTCGGCAGTGTTGCCACAATGGAATGAATGGCTTCGCTCGCATCTTTCTCCGCCGCCATTACTGAACTACAACTCAAACTAGCTCACGACATCATCGCATCATCGCTGATTGGACCGGTAAAAATGTGTTTGGAGAAAACCTAAGAATATACCGCAATCCCAGACGGAGTACTGAAGGAAAATGAAAATTGAGCGGAAGTACGTAGGAGGGTGGAGCCAGGCTATAGATGAACAGCAGCGATGCAAAATTCTATAAAAAGGACTTTTAAAAAAATCGCATTGACACGGGAGAGAACCCACCCATCAGGCCACAAGTAACGGTAAGCCTTTTCAATTCCAAGCGCAGGTTCATTCTGTAAAGCCGGGAACACGCCATTGGTGGTAAGGTGCGTGGCACTAAGTTTTGACGCAATTCGACCAGAGGTTCAAATTTGCATTTTGCCGAACTCAGTGTACTTCCTTTTCCCCATCACATATCAGATCGGAAAGGCATTTATTTTCAATTAAAAACGAAGAAAATATTCGAAAAGTGGAAATAAAGTGTCTAACGTTTGTTGTAATCACTGCTCATATTTTGTATGTGGACAGGTCGTAGTTGTAGCTACAGTTTTGGTTTATGTTGACAGTGACCCCCACCCCTCCCCCCGCTCAGTGCCTGCTCACTTTTGCCCAGGCCCGACCAAAAATAACATTTTGCAAACGCCACTGCTTTCCATCTAGTAGTGAATGTATTATGAGCAGTAGGGTAATCGCTCTCTTATTTTTTTGAATTATGAGAAAGAACCATATTCATCCGCATAGTCACGCAAAGCCCAAGCACAACCAAAACAATGTTCTTCCGCAAAATGCTTGCAGTTTTGTTTATTTAACTGCTCGTTGCATAGTTACACCTTGCACCTTTAATATATAGTATAATTGTTTTGGTTTTTTTACATTCTTTAAAAAGTTAAATATTTGCTATATAATAAATTCTCAATAGATTGATTACGGAAGTTAAATGTACTTTGTTAGCCTGTGAACGAACCAACGGATGTGACGTTCTAGCAGCTGTGTTTCATAAAGCAGTGATTTGTGGATATGCAGGGATCTTATCCTTCAATTTATCTCATGGAATCATCTCAGATGCATTTAATTAGATGGCATTGTGGCCCTACCTCTCGTTGTGATTGCAGTACGTTATTCCTGCACTTAGGGAAATCTAGGAAGCGGGCGGCAGCTCACCTCGTTGTTGATGAGAGTAGCCTCTGTTTGCCTCCGGGCAATTAGCTCTCATGGCTGCTGAGGGACGCGGGCCCAGTGCTGGCCCAGCTGTCTCAAGACATAATAAATATTGACTCCTCATACTTCTCTCATTCAGCTAAGTTAATTAAAGCACAGACTATTTGGTTTCCATGTTGCCATATTGAATGTGAAGCACAGCATTCATCTGCTCTCATTGAAAATCCCATGAGTGAGACTTCTAGAACAAAGGAGGTAATAGAGTGTGAAAACAGGGAGAGAATTACAAAAAATAGGGGACAAAGACAGGGGAAATCAGATCCTAAAGCAAATTTGAAAGGTTTTTTGGAATAACAATTGACAAATGAGAACCAAGACATGAAAAACAGATCATCAAATGGATCTCAGTTGTTTATTATTAATGGTCATGAGATGAAATGGAGACAATAAAGATTATTTTCCCAAAAAAATTTGAGGGGGAAAAATCCAAGACGTACACTGTTCAAATATTTTGGGGTCAGCAAGATATTGATTTTTTTATTAATTATTTAGCGAGGATTCATTAAGTGAATTCACTAAGTGACAATAAAGACTTCTATAAAAAATCTATATATATTTTTCAAGTAAATGTTTTTCTTCCTATTCATCAACGGATCCTGAAAACATTTTTCATATTATTATTAATGTTTTTCTTCTGTGCGCAGAAAATCTTTGATGCCACTGTTTCCACAAAAAGATTTTCTGCGCACAGAAGAAAAACATTAATAATAATATGAAAAATGTCTTGCACACCAAATCAGCATTAGAATGATTTCTGAAGGATCATGTGACACTGAAGACTGGAGTAATGATGCTGAAAATCCAGCTTTGCATCACAGGAATAAACTACTAGATTAAAAGAAGTTTGCTGAGACAAACTTTAAAGTTGACTTGAGAAAGCCTGGCCAGACATTTTGAAGAAGTTTTAAAAGCTTTGTTTTTTTAAATAGATTGAAGTTTAAAGCTTAAAGTTAAGTCTATCAGAAAACAGATATCTATCTATCATCTATCTTTCTATCTATCATTTTCTTTAAAACGATAGATAGATAGAACAACAGAGAGCGATAGATTAGAATGAACAAGCGATAGATAGATAGATAGATAGATAGATAGATAGATAGATAGACAGACAGACAGACAGACAGACAGACAGACAGACAGACAGACAGACAGACAGACAGACAGACAGACAGACAGACAGACAGACAGACAGACAGACAGATAGATAGATAGATAGATAGATAGATAGACAGACAGACAGACAGACAGACAGATAGATAGATAGATAGATAGATAGAACAACAGAGAGCGATAGATTAGAATGAACAAGCGATAGATAGATAGAAAAACAGAGAGCGATAAATTAGAATGAACAAGCGATAGATAGATAGATAGATAGATAGATAGATAGATAGATAGATAGATAGATAGATAGATAGATAGATAGATAGATAGATAGATAGATAGATAGATAGATAGATAGATAGATAGATAGATAGATAGATAGATAGATAGATAGATAGAACAACAGAGAGCGATAGATTAGAATGAACAAGAGATAGATAGATAGAACAACACAGAGGGATGGATGGATGGATGGATGGATGGATGGATGGATGGATGGATGGATGGATGGATGGATGGATGGATGGATGGATGGATGGATGGATGGATGGATGGATGGATGGATGGATGGATGGATAGATAGATAGATAGATAGATAGATAGATAGATAGATAGATAGATAGATAGATAGATAGATAGATAGATAGATAGATAGATAGATAGATAGATAGATAGATAGATAGATAGATAGATAGATAGATAGATAGATAGAAAAAAATAGCCCAGCTATTTTTAAATTGACACATTGGACGTGCATCGATAAACAGCAAATTGTCTGACCCTTTCATTTTAAAAACTAGCATCAGATGTTCACCATCAATGCAGAATGTTTGCTAAATTATTCAATATTCTGTTTGCTTGCAATAGCGCTCGGTGTCACCAGGACTTTACAGCTCATTAAAAAAGCAAATAAATGTGGCATGAACCGCTTGTGTTGTAATAGTTGTCATTTGAAATTCACTTTGGATAAATCCCTCTGCTAAATGATTCAATGTTAAAAGAATTACTATCGCTTCTTAGATGTCTTCAGTTCTCCATTCGGAACCAGCACGCCCTAGTTTTTCCCACATCCAGTGCATAAATAAGTTTCCAATAACAGAAGCGGTGGATTCACGCTCACAGCCTGACTCATGCACCCACCCAGGTGCCTCGTGCAATTTTCTCTCCGGTTCGGCTCTCTTCAGATTATACTCGCAGGTAATGCGATGCTGCCGCCCCCAGCAGCGGTTCCCACTGCACATCAGCATGCTTAATTTCGTCGTAACTCTCTCTCTTTCTTTCGCTTTCCCCAGCTGTACCGGTTCATTTTTCATGCAGGCTCTGGAGCAAGTAATGCAACATATCCGCTGGAGAAACCCTGCTGGTATGAACCACGTCCATCAGCGGCTTGCATGTTTAATTTATGCCCTTCACTCAATCCAGAAGTGCCTGCTCATGGAACATGTCTTAAACCGCTGGGATGTCTTTTGCTCAAGTGGGCGATTTTTCCAACGTAATGGACCCGGAACCCGTAGCTGTCAACATCGTCCTTGGGAGCAATGATGCTTTGACACACGGAGAGGAGTTTGTGTGTGCGGAACGTGATTACGGCAGGCTGACCCGAGCGTGTGGGGGAAGATTTGACGCAATGGGGTCGTTATGCCCGGAAAGAAGCCCACATTAAGTCGGTGCATGTGTGGAATGGTTAGCACATTAGATAGGATCAATCCTTTTCTGTCTCTCTTTTTGTTCTCTAGGTTTGGTCATCATAATGACCGTCTCGCAACCAAAGGCCTTTTTAGGCTGTCATGAAGTGCTATGCATCCGTCTCACACGTCCTCATTTGACAAAGGCGAAAAAGAGACCAATCAGCATATAGATGAAAGTAATTGAGCAGAAATCGTTCCAGGCCTTTATCTCGACTAGCTTATGTGTCAAGAAAGTCAGTGTCATTATAGAAATCACATTGTGGGAGGCTTTTCTGTCTATTATACAGTGCATATATGAGATCGTTATATATAGTATAATGGCTCATATTGGTCAATTTAGGCATTAAAGTTAGTTCAAGTGTGGAATATATCGATTTCATACATGATTATGCGAGTACCAGGTCTCATTTGGACATGTACAGTTGGAGGTAAGTGATACGCTGTTATCTCAGGGGATTTAAGACGCAATAGCTGCCCTGAATCTATCAGGGAAACGAGCTGAAAGGGCTGCCGGGAAGATTATACGTTGTTATGAGGACGTAGATTCCCCACGTAGATGCAAAGCCCCAAATCAAGCCATATTCTGTTCATAAAGGATGTATAAATGGGACATGGGTGCTTCAATTGTTTCAACGTGAAATCAAAAATGACCCCCTATTTACTTTTTATTGTGCACAATTCTACGTTATTTTAAATATAAAAAAAATAATATTTATTTGCTCAGGAGGCAATCTCTTCAAGGCATTGTGAAAAGAGAAGTATGGTTTATTAATTAAAGGGGACCTATATTATGCAAAATTCCCTTTTACATGGTGTTTGAACATAAATGTGTAACGGCAGTGTGTGCAATGTGTAAACACAACCACCCTGTAATGCATAAATCCACCCACTCCTCTTCTTTTAATCGCCATAAATCATTAGCAGTGTCTCAGAACAAGCCGTTTGCAGTTTCTGTACAATATCACATCACACCCATGACTGCTGACGGACTCTGCCCCTATTAGCATCGCTATGTTTATCTCCTCGCCGCAGCATTCAAGTAATGTATTCTTACTAAAGCTACTAAAGTTATTTAATTAAGAGCAGTTAGTGATTTTCTGTTTTTCTTTAGTTGTTTGATTCATATTTACAGCAAATACAGCAGTAGGCGCTGTATATTACTCAGCTGTCAATTTAAGTTGTGTGTATGTGAACATGGTGTGTTTTTGACATAACATTGTGTGTATTCAAGCAATAACAAGTGAAAGAGAACTTACTTTAAAGGGGTCATGAACTGGCTTTTTAAATATTTTTTTATACTGTTGTCTGAGGTCAACTTATGACGTTTGCGTGGTTTTTACATTCAAAAACATCATAATGAATAAGTAATTGGCTGTTTTCTGCCTTGGTTTTGAGGCTCTCTGAAGAAACGCTTGGATTTGATGATTTGCGTGCCGCACTGAAGACTTTGGATTGGATAAGATTTGCATATTTAATGAGCTTCAGCTCCTCTCAGTACATGTGGGAATCGTCTGGGGAAACGCTCACAGGACTTGCAAAATATCTTTATCAAACAAACACAATGATTCATCTCTCATCCACCCGCAATTGATTGGAATGTTATTTTTTTTTTTAGTACTTGGCCCGCCTGATCAGTGAATATAACCTCGAACCGTGTACACAAACAACACACACACACGCGCGCAAGAAATTAATGTTATTTCACTATTTAAGATGGCACGTCGGCAGGCCGGTGATACGTTTTGGTAACCCATCTAGGGTTGCCACCCGTCCCGTAAGATACGGAATCGTCCCGTATTTACAAGCAAAATGATGCATCCCGTATCAAACCAATACGGGACGCGATTTGTCCCGTATTTTACACAGGTCCACACATAGTTCAATAAACACATACGGATTTTGCAATGTGGAGAATACTGATAGCAAACATAAAGATATAAATTTCACAATAAGTAGTACAGGAGCTCATTTGTGCGTGATTGCGTTTTAGCGGCTTTGTTGTCATAGCGGCGGAATCTCGAGAACATGCGCTGTGCTAGTGTGCCTGTAAACTTGCGCGTTTTTTTAAAAACATGTCGAGCTCGCGTCCACCGTTTGAACGCAAGAGGATCTCCAGATATAGAGCTGAATATCATAAAGGTATCAATGGGTCTGTCCAGTAACTCATGATGAACCTCAGGCGAACTGCACACTTTATGAGAAGCATTTCAGTGTCTCAGTCTGTTTGACTTAAAGCAATAGCGGAGACAGACCTGTCTTTGTGCTTCTAAAGGTATAGGCCTATATTTTTTTAATGGATAATATATTAATATAATATTCCATACATTATCAGAGCTTGGCAGACAGAATTATTATTATTAGACAGGTTAATTAATATATTATAGCCTACTAAATGTTATTGTTAATTTATAATTTAGCTAGGCTATATTAATAAATACATAATAAATAATCCTGTCATATAAAGTTTGACATTTAAAAAAATATTTAGATTAAAATGGGACAAATAATTACATGACAATATAGTCATAATTTAAGTAAATTAATAAAAAAAAAAAAAACATTTTTGAAATTCAAAAAAGTGATTACTGGTTCAGAATGACAGCTTAAAGGGACAGTTCACCCAAAAATGAAAATTCTGTCATCATTTACTCACCCTCAAGTTGTTCCAAACATGTATACACTCACCTAAAGGATTATTAGGAACACCTGTTTAATTTCTCATTAATGCAATGATCTAATCAATCAATCACATGGCAGTTGCTTCAATGCATTTAGGGGTGTGGTCCTGGTCAAGACAATCTCCTGAACTCCAAACTGAATGTCAGAATGGGAAAGAAAGGTGATTTAAGCAATTTTGAGCGTGGCATGGTTGTTGGTGCCAGACGGGCCGGTCTGAGTATTTCACAATCTGCTCAGTTACCTGGATTTTCACGCACAACCATTTCTAGGGTTTACAAAGAATGGTGTGAAAAAGGAAAAACATCCAGTATGGGGCAGTCCTGTGGGCGAAAATGCCTTGTTGATGCTAGAGGTCAGAGGAGAATGGGCCGACTGATTCAAGCTGATAGAAGAGCAACTTTGACTGAAATAACCACTCGTTACAACCGAGGTATGCAGCAAAGCATTTGTGAAGCCACAACACGCACAACCTTGAGGCGGATGGGCTACAACAGCAGAAGACCCCACCGGGTACCACTCATCTCCACTACAAATAGGAAAAAGAGGCTACAATTTGCACGAGATCACCAAAATTGGACAGTTGAAGACTGGAAAAATGTTGCCTGGTCTGATGAGTCTCGATTTCTGTTGAGACATTCAGATGGTAGAGTCAGAATTTGGCGTAAACAGAATGAGAACATGGATCCATCATGCCTGGTTACCACTGTGCAGGCTGGTGGTGGTGGTGTAATGGAGTGGGGGATGTTTTCTTGGCACACTTTAGGCCCCTTAGTGCCAATTGGGCATCGTTTAAATGCCACGGCCTACCTGAGCATTGTTTCTGACCATGTCCATCCCTTTATGACCACCATGTATCCATCCTCTGATGGCTACTTCCAGCAGGATAATGCACCATGTCACAAAGCTCGAATCATTTCAAATTGGTTTCTTGAACATGACAATGAGTTCACTGTACTAAAATGGCCCCCACAGTCACCAGATCTCAACCCAATAGAGCATCTTTGGGATGTGGTGGAACGGGAGCTTCGTGCCCTGGATGTGCATCCCACAAATCTCCATCAACTGCAAGATGCTATCCTATCAATAAGGGCCAACATTTCTAAAGAATGCTTTCAGCACTTGTTGAATCAATGCCACCTAGAATTAAGGCAGATCTGAAGGCGAAAGGGGGTCAAACACAGTATTAGTATGGTGTTCCTAATAATCCTTTAGGTGAGTGTACATTTCTTTGTTATGGTAAACACATAGGAAGATTACTATGGAAGTCAATGGTACCCCCAAAGCAGCCTGGGTGGGGGGGGGGGGTGTAGTCGTGAATGGGTGTCCCTTATTTTGCCACCTGGCAACCCTAAGCCTGTCTGAAAAAAGCATAGCCCCGGGACGTTGGGCTTTTTAAAAAAGTCAAGTCCGAGCCCTGGCCCATAATGTACAAGTCTGAGTATGATCATGAATGAAGAAATAACACTTCAAATAGAGGATTCTGTTTTGCCTGTGACCGCATGCTAAGGTGTGTAATCAATAGATTTCAAACGATCTGTAACAATGCAATACTAACACATATAAAAAAACATGTTTTACTCACATAAGTGTGTGTTGCACCGTTCCTGTCGGATCCAATATAGAAGGCACAGCATTGTGTTTTAATCTCAATATGTCTGCAAATCCAGTCTCGACCTGTATCTTGTTTACTATCGATTCCGCTGTGAAATGAACCGGAACCGGCATGTTCATTGCTCTGTGGCGCGATCCGTTTAGCTCCACGAGTCGGTGGGCGGGTCTACAGAAGCAGGCGTACATATTTATCTGTTGAGGCGGCGTTTCTGCATTCTATGACGTCAGTGGTCGACATATTCGATCTCTCGTTTTCTGGGCCTGGTGTCAATAAAAGCTTTTCTTTGACTAACAAGGAAGTTTTCAGCTCTGAAACTTACAGGATATTGTTCATCACGATGAACTTTTATATATCAAAGGCTCAAAGGAAAGTTGATTTCTCAATTCATCACTCCTTTAATACTCACGCGCCATCTTCTGACAAAAGGGGGGTGGGGAGCAGCAGCTCATTTACATTTAAAGATGCATGCACGAAAACAGCATATTTTACAAAATGGTATAATAACTGATCTGTGTGGTATTTTGAGCTGAAACTTCACAGACACATTCTGGGGACACCTGAGACTTATATTACATCTTGTAAAATGGCATAATAGGTCCCCTTTAAATATATCCAAGTAAATATATTAATACTATTTTTTTAATTGCACTTTGTCTATTTCCTCTTCTTATTAATCATTAGCTTGCCAGCATGCTTATGCAAAACTCTATAGCACTAGTTCTTAACCAGCGGGGCCGGGGGGCTCTGCAAACTTTCAAGGGAGTCCTCAAAATGACTTAGATGATTTACGCACAAGACAAAACAATCATTAAAATAAAATAAATTATTTTAATTCAACCCCTCAAACTATGTTTTACAACCTCCTGGAAAAGTAATTTACATTCATTAAAAATGAAAACAGAAACTTTTATGCTATGTCAAGCTTTAAAATATTGTATTAGGTAGAAATGTAATAAAAATACACTAAATTGTCAAAAGTATTGGGACACCCCTCCAAATCATTGAATTCAGGTGTTCCAATCACTTCCATGGCCACAGGTGTATAAAATCAAGGACTAGGCATGCAGACGCTTCTACAAACATTTGTGAAAGAATGGGTCGCTCTCAGGTGCTCAGTGAACTCAAGTGTGGTACCGTAATAGGTTGCCACCTGTGCAATGTCCATTCGTGAAATTTCCTCACTACTAAATATTCCACAGTCAACTGTTAGTGGCATTATAACAAAGTGGAAGCAATTGAGAACAACAGCAACTCAGCCACGAAGTGGTAGGCCACTTAAAATCACAGAGCGGGGTCAGCGCATGCTGAGGCGCACAGTGCACAGAAGTCGCCAACTTTCTGCCGAGTCAATAGCTACAGACCTCCAAACTTCGTGTGGCCTTCAGATTAGCTCAAGAACAGTGCCTAGAGAGCTTCATGGAATGGGTTTCTATGGCTGAGCAGCTGCATCCAAGCCTCACATCACCAAGTGCAATGCAAAGCATCGGATGCAGCCTCTGTAGTGGCCAATCACGCTTCTCTGGCAATCCGATGGACGAGTCTGGGTTTGGCAGTTGCCTGGAGAACAGTACTTGCCTGACTGCATTGTGCCAAGTGTCAAGTTTGGTGGAGGGGGGATTATGGTGTGGGGTTGTTTTTCAGAGGTTGGGCTTGGCCCCTTAGTTCCAGTGAAAGGAACTCTTAATGCTTCAGAATACCAAGACATTTTGGACAATTTCATGCTCCCAACTTTGTGGGAACAGTTTGGGGATGGCCCCTTCCTGCTCCAACATGACTGCGCACCAGTGTACAAAGAAAGGTCCATAAAGACATGGATGAGCGCGTTTGGTGTGGAGGAACTTGACTGACCTGCACAGAGTCCTGACCTCAACCCGATAGAACCCTTTGGGATGAATTAGAGTGGAGACTCCGAGCCAGGCCTTCTCGTCCAACATCAGTGCCTGACCTCACAAATGTGCTTCTAGAAGAATGGTCAACAATTCCCATAAACACACTCCTAAGAGTTGAAGCTGTTATAGCTGCAAAGGGTGGGCCAACTCCATGTTAAACCCTACGGATTAAGAAGGGGATATCATTGAAGTTAATGTGCATATAAAGGCAGGCGTCCCAAAACTTTTGGCAATGTAGTGTATTTTATAAATCCTTAAGTCTTATCGACTGGAAAAGTCAATGAGCCTTTAAATATTGCAATGTGGGGCTTTTAAAACCAGTGCTCTATATTGGAATTAATTCAGAGTTGAGTCAAACTAAACTGGTACTAAAATATAGGCAGATTGCTAAGTTTTTGAGTCGATGTCTCACAGAAACGTCTGCAAAAACATGAATAGCATGCAAAAATTTGCAGAGTATGAGCACACATCTAGACTTTTTTACAGATTACAGCTTTGCAAAGCACTGAAGTCCATTTGACCCGAAAGTGTGCAGCGGTTCCCAGCCTGCACCGAGCAGCTCCTTTCATTCCATTCAAATAGTGTAATAAGACAATCCATTAAACATTTATCTTTGCATTAATTCATATTTAATATTAGCCGTCAGCTCCTGATATGGGGAGAATGGAATATAAATTCATATGCACGTCAGGCTTTGCAGATGAGCTAAACCTTCCATGGCATGTTAAAAAGATCCCACACATTCTTGGAAAACATGTGCAATATAATGCATTTTAAATGAATTCCTGCATCATTCATTTCTTAGATAGTTCAGAAACTTTTAATTGGCCACTAAATAAAACTTTGAGATGATGAGACTGTTCCCACCAGTGGCACTCCTAATGTAACATGATACACAGGGGACAGGAAGTAACCACAGGCTGTAAGGGACTGGACAGGAAGCTAGGAAGCAAGTCTGTTACTTAGCAAGCACTTTTATACAAAGCGACTTTAACAGTGTTTGGACAACTGTTTCACTCAGTCAGTGTTAGTCAGCAGATCTTCATTCATAAATTATGTGCCATGTTCGTTCAGTTCATTCACAATCAACATGTCACATTTAGTGCTTCTCCACTCACTCATTTGTTCAGATTTATTCAGTAAATTTACGTAAAGGCAGGCATCTCCGTCTATTTCAAAATCAATATATTCATTTATTTATTTTTTGCATTCAACATAAAAACTAGAAAAATCCTGCATAATCACAAAAATATTTTAATGGGCAACGTTTCGGTCAATCAACCTTGCACAGGCTTAAATTCAACATATACAATTTTTTTAGTGACTGATTATTTTTTCAAGGCTCTTAAAGGGTTAGTTAACCCAAAAATGAAAATTCTGTCATTAATTACTCACCCTCATGTCGTTCGACACCCGTAAGACCTCCGTTCATCTTCGGAACACAAATTAAGATATTTTTGTTGAAATCTGATGGCTGAGAAAGGCTTCAGACAGGCCTCCATTGGCATTCACTACATTTACACTCCCAAGAAAAGGCACTTAAAACGTCGTTACAAAGTCCATCTCACCACAGTGACTCTACAATAATTTTACGAAGCGACGACAATAGTTTTTGTGCGAAAAAAAAATCAAAATAACGCCTTTATCCAACTTGTTCTTGTCTTCCGTGTGTGCCTCCACGACGCACGCATGGATATTACGCAGATCCGGCGTTCGGACACATGACCCAGAAGCGATTTGTTTACAAGCAGAGGAAGACGCGCGTATCTAAGCTGTTGGATTCTACATTGATCGTGCTTTAGGTCTCGGCGTGGTGCTCAAAATCGGGCTAAAGTGTGCATTCCATGGATTCCCGAACGCCGGATCTGCGTAATATTCTCGCGCATGCGTCGTGGAGGCACACACGGGAGACAAGAAGAGGTTGAATAAAGTCGTTATTTTGATTTTTTGATTTTGATTTGCGCACAAAAACTATTGTCGTCGCTTCGTAAAATTATTGTAGAGTCACTGTGGTGAGATGGACTTTGTAATGACGTTTTAAGTGCCTTTTATGGGTCTTGTGAGTGTAAATGTACTGAATGCCAATGGAGGCCTATCTGAAGCCTTTCTCAGCCATCAGCTTTCAACAAAAATATCTTCATTTGTGTTCTGAAGATGAACGGAGGTCTTACGGGTGTCGAACGACATGAGCGTGTGTAATTAATGACAGAATTTTCATTTTTGGGTGAACTAACCCTTTAAAAGCATGAAATCAATCAAATTTTCATGTCACAGGATAATCACATGGCTTGAGACTGTGAATTTTCCATCAACCAGTCAGCGTTATCACATAATATATGTATATTATAATTTTTTGCAGCCCTAGAATGTTTAGTCACGTGACATTTACGGCTCATGTGATTGGCTCAAAAGTTATTTTTAGTTCCATGAGCAAAGTACCACTATTTTGAGGCGAGAACCACTATGTAGCCTGACCCACTAAATGTGCAGACATTTTTTTTGTACAGAATTTTTGTTTTGGGGATAATTTCAACTTTAGTTCTACTATCTGTTTGGGAGGAAAAATTATATGTCAGTTTTGCGTTCCAACAGGTTCCAAAACTGGCCCGTCATCAATAATATCTGGCCTGCGCCCACAACCAGATTATTTTGATAGCGGCTGGTTCCGAAATAGATCTGTCATGACAGCCACAGTTACTCACAATCACTTTGTCTTTAGTGATTTTGCCTTCAAAATAAAAGTACCATAACGTTTTTGCATCAATGTTTTATTTTGAGATGAATTGAGAGCTTTTACTTTGAAATGTTCCTATTTAGATAGTGCCATTTTCTCTCACCAGCTAGCTTAAATGTTTAACATCACTGCACACGATGTAATAGCATACCTCCAGCATGCAAACAATTTAAAAAAATGCAGTTTAGTGAGGATGCCAAGGAATAATTCTAAATGTAAAAGTAGGCTACGTCAAATAATTATTACAATAAGTCAGGCTCCATTGTGTAACAAGCCAATTAAAATGATACACATTTATTATTCACAATATGGAAAGAGGAAATAAAACATAGTTCGTTTAGACTCTAGAGCATGACTCAAACATGCCATTGATGGTTTTGTTCAAAATGGGCTTTTTTGAGTTATTTTTATCCATTCCGCATCTCCCACGGATGTGTGTTTTATCAAGGTGTTAAAAGTTGGTGAATGAAGATACCTGCCAGGTTACGTATCACTACTGCTATATTAATGGATCCTGTGTGAAACCCGGACACTGCCACACAAATGTGGCTTTTTGTTAATGACTGTCCTACTACAGGATTTAACACAGAGTAACAGCTCACTACCAGTTACCACTGTAACAGTCTGTCACAGGCAATTCTAGTTGCATTTTTCACCCTTGTGCATCCTTATGGACGGTTTTGTCTTTTTCAGTTTTTTTTTTGTTAATGCTAACAACATACATTTTGGCACAGCTCCCACATGGAAATGACCTATATAAACATATATGTTTTAATATAGGTTTTGATATAGATTTATATTTTTAATATATGCGACATATATAAAATTGTCCGATTTCCTATATTATATGTACATATATGCACATATGTGTACATATATACGAGCATACATATACCTATATAGGTACATATGTGTGCATATATGCACCTATATGTTCACCTATATGTGTGTTACCAAAACCTTCACATTCATTAACCACAGTGAAATGCTCAGATAGATGTGGGATGATGATGATGATGATGATTACTTGAATGTATGTTCTATGTACTTTTTTTTTTTTGTTGCTATATTTAGACTGTAATGACCTTTCAGCCATATTCATCTAGAAACTGCATTAAAGGTCCCGTTTTTCGTGTTTTTTTGAAGCTTTGATTGTGTTTACAGTGTGCAATATAACGTGTTCATGTTTCGCGTGTAAAAAAACACAGTATTTTTCTCACAATTTACTTATCTGTATACCGCTGTTTTCACTGTCCTCAAAACGGCTTGAAAGATTTCCCTGTTCTATGAAGTCCCTCCTTCAGAAACACATAACGAGTTCTGATTGTGCCAGTGGTTCCCGTGTTGTGATTCGACAGCAGCTTAGCTCACGTTGCCCGGAAAGGTCACGCCTCTTACCATAACGGGGAGATGAACGCGCTCAAACTACAGCCCCTGAAGGCCAAACAAAGGTGATTTGACTTCGGGATGAAAATAACAGCGTCTGAACGACATGGCGACAAACGCAACCGAACCGAACCGAACCGAACCGAACGCAACACTTCCTCTGCTCCACGAGGGAGCAACAAGATCACGCCCCCCTTTTTCGCGTATTCTTGTAGGGCGGAGGTTAGTCAACAAACTGTTCTACTGACGTAATTAAAGCAGGATGTACAGGGATGTAGTCCAAACCGGCCGTTCGCTGTAGGCTTTGAAAGGGAACTTCTGTTAAATAAAATATCTCGCTTGGCATTGAACTTTGAGCTTTATAATTTTACAGGTATTATAAATGCTCTAACAGCAACATTACACACTAACTAAAGTTTGAAAAATGGGATCACGAAAAACGGGACCTTTAAGACAATAAATTGCAAAACATTGCATTTTGCATTGCATTTGGTGGATGTAACGGTGAATGTGTGGATGTGTATGAGCTGTAATGTGAATCTGGAAGTGACTTGAAATTGGAATTGGAATAGCTTTCCATCTCCTCTCACTTAATTGCCATAGTTAAATTCCATAACATGCCAATTACATGTGATACCAATTTTGCGTGTTCGCACATACATAAGTTCTTGCATCATTTTTTTTGATAATAGAAAATATGAGCTAGGCATCATGTATGACAGTTGCCAAAGTGAGATATGAGCTACAAAATGACCAGATCCTGCCATGAGCTATAGGAGACATATCTTGTATGTATAGGGCTTATATGTGGATATAAAGAAGCAATACAGGACACCTATATGGCCTGTATATGCACATATATGCACCTCCATTTTGCCTATATGTGCATATATGCTGTATATATGCAGCATAAATGTGCATATAAACTGCATATAAGTTTCATATATGCGCATATATCCTCATATAGGTTCTTTCCATGTGGGAGGTATGTATTTTTATTTTACTATTTCACCCCCATTTCCTTTAAAAAAAAAATGTTTTTCACAAAATAGTTCCACTTAGCATTGTTTGGACAAAAGTATCCCCATTTAAACCCAGTGCCATTTAACAATAAAATGATGAAATATTTGTTAATAGGCTTTCATACTGTTGGCAAGGCTTCAAAATTTGTACTGTTTTTTACCAGATGGTGCCTTTTTCACGTTTGGACTATAAAGCAAATACTCACTTTATTCCTGTTTTCTGTTTATGCATATTGTAAAGCCAATTGGATAAATTATGCAGCTATAACTGTATGGGTGTGTTGGTATGGATATCAGAGTGTGGTGCGTGTAATAAAAAAATTGTGTCTGGGGGTGCGTGCATGTGCTTGTTATATTTCTGAGAGAAAAACTCAACTGCAAATCACAAATCCAAACACTGTGTGTATCAGTGGAGCTTTACTGGCATCTAATTGGGGAAAATGTGGGACTGTTCCCAAACAAAATTTTACTGAAAGCTCATTTTTTGAGACATCAACCTCAAATTTGGAACTCAACTTGTTTAGATTTATGGCTTTGATTTTCTAGCCATTTTCGTTTTAGAATCTTATGGACATTTTTTGTCCTCTATGTGTAACTTTTTTAAATTGATGCACAAGGGTTAAATTATCCTTTGACTATGTTCTTTTCCACCATCTAGTAGAAAAAAATGTTTTTGGCCCGATGCCAAACTTACTTGCCGACCCCTGCTTTAGTGGCTCCATACTTCAGTATGAATTTTATGAAAACAAACACAAACAAAGTACACATAGGCCCGGTTTCACAGACAGCGCTTAGACTAAACCAGGATTAGGCAATATTTAAATTAGAGCATTTAAGTAGCTTTTATAAACGTGCCCTAGATAAAAACATTACTGGTCTGCATCTTGAGACAAAACAATGACATTGCCGTATTCTAAGATCTGTCAGTGCAAATTGATTTGAGTTAAAACAGCTCAACCATGCATTTTAGTCTAGGACTAGCTAAAGCCTTGTCTGTGAAAAGGTCTTTGTTAAGTGGTTCAATTTAAGTTTAAAGTTACAAAAGATGTATTGTTGGAATCTTAAACGTATGTAAACCTACAATAATTCATTATATCTGTAAGTAGGATATTACATTCTATGCCATGCAATGATAGGTGAATAATACTGATGTAGAAGCACCTAACCCTGGTTGTAAGCCTAAACTTGACATGAACTGTAAACCTGATTGGTTGATTGGAATGTTGTTCCAGGATCAACAAAGATGTTGATCTAGGAACATTTTGCACTTTTGGTTAAATAACGTTCTGCCTATTGGCATACACAGTGGTTTCTCTTTTTCTAATTGTTAGTAATGTTTCATTCCTTATTTGTAACAGTTTTCTTCTTGCAGGCACTGCTGTTTTCTCTCAGCAAATGCAATAGTTTTTTCTTTTTTGGCAAAATCAAGAAGAATAAACACCTTTCTGCCACCGTAGTAAAAATAAAAGGGAAAAATCAGTCCGACGCAGACCTCTGCATCTCTTCACAACATAGAATACGAGATGGCAGCAACATCCAAGTGAATGAAGGACAAACAAGGAATGAAAGCAAGGGAGAAAACATTAGGGAAATTGGCCTGGGTTGTGAAATATCAGCTTGCTCACAGATCCAGTAGCTGGATTTGACCCAGAGGCTAAAGAATCTAATGAGAACAATCAGTTCCAGTGGCAGGACGGACTGAACCACCGCCAGTCTGATGCTATGCACCATCTCCTGCCACGGGAAAGCCTGTTACAGAAAGAGGATAGATGGATGGATCTGGGCAACCCGAAACGTTCTTAGAGAAGCTATAGTGATTGAGCCATTGTGTGTGTCTCCAAACGGCAGAGTACTGAGAGACAAAGAGAAGCCACTTTCTAGCTTCGGTACAGATGTCGATGCTTTGTCTGTGTGTCTGTCCATCTGCCTCTCCTTTTTCACTTGGTTTCTCTTTCAATTCTCTCCCTCTCTCTCTCTCTCTCTCTCTCTCTCTCTCTCTCTCTCTCTCTCTCTCTCTCTCTCTCTCTCTCTCTCTCTCTCTCTCTCTTTATGAAGTTGTCTCTGCTTTATGAGCTGCCCGTGGCTGCTGGCGCTCTCCTCTCCCGCTGGCTCCACAGACACGCTGTCTTTCTGTCTCCTGATCAAGAGCTGCTTCTGAAAGAGAGAGGAAGAAAGTGGAAACGGACTAAAACAGATGCAGACGGTGCAGTGGAGATTTTGAATTGGTGCTGTAGACGAATATAACCTGAGTCTTCAAACGGTGGATCACACGCACGTCTCGTCGAGCTCTTGCAGCTGTAGTCGTTCTCCTGAGTCATTCCGAGACAGAAATACACAAGTCCTCGTTCCACCTGTCATGAGATCAGCAATAATGTCTGGATATAGTTGTTGCCTAGAGTGAGAAGGAATTTGATTGGCTGGTGCTGCACAGTTAGCAGTAACTATGGGCTATGGAAAACTCACTGCCATGAGGATTGGGTGTTGATATGCGGTTAGGATATTCTGAGTTGAAAAAAAGCCCACTGGAAAGTCTCTGGGCAGTACATAAACTATCGTTCAAAAGTTTTGGGTCAGGGTTAGGATTTTTTTTAAAGAAATTAATACTTGTGTTCATCAGCAAGGATGCATTTAATTAATCAAAAGTGACAGTAAGGACATATATATATATATATATATATATATATATATATATATATATATATATATATATATATATATATATATATATACACACACACACAGTATACACTGTAAAATTCAGCTTTGCCATCACAAGAAAGAAATTCAAATATATTAAGAAAACTTTAGAAATTTTAAATTGTATTAATATTTTACATTACTGCTGTTTTTATTTTTTTGATCAAATATGCTTTGGTGAGCATAAGAGACTTGTTTAAAAACATAAAAAAAAAATTCCCAAGATGAACGGTTGTGTATGACTAGGGTCCCTCCTTCAAACACCCTTTTTATCACCCACTAGTGCAAAATCAGAAGTCTGATTACTTCAAAAACTAAAAGCACAGCTCTCATAATTTCTGTGCATGATATGTTATGCTCTGAAGTTTAATACTTATAGAATGGTTAGTTGAGTTACCTCTTGGTGCCTTAGCATTTTATAAACGGATTGTCTATTCACACCAAGTGCATATAGCCTGCCTGACTGCATTGTGCAAGTGTAAAGTTTGGTGGAGGGGGGATTATGGTGTGGGGTTGTTTTTCAAATGTTGGGCTTGGCCTCCGCCTAGCAATGCCTGGTTGGGCCAAACAAGATAAAAAATAAAAAAAACTCATATTTCAACGTTTTCAGTGGTGCAATCGGTAAAGAGTAAGGCTTAAGTATCTTGTTTTTGACGCAATCGACCTGGGTTCGAATCTGCCTTTCGCAGAGCTCGCTCTTCTCCCTTTTCCCATCACATATCACATCGGAAAGGCATTTACTTTCAATTAAAAATTAAGAAAATGGAAATCAAGTGCCTGACGAAATGTTTAATAATAATAAAAGCATTTATTGGGAAGGCTTAGGGGTAGATGTAGGGAGGGCTTTTATTGTCCCATTAAGGCCCATTAATAATTTTAATAAATATTATCATTTACACTCTATATTATTATTGCATCCTGTTAATGTACAACAATACTGAGGTGCAAATTCACTTCCGCCAACTTTAAGAAGAAGTCCTCCCCATTAATTTACTGTGGCGACTGTCGAATTCAGTACCAAAAAGACTGTGGTAAGCTTCTGTTTCTTCTACAAACATTTGTGAAAGAATGGGTCACTCTCAGGAGCTCAGTGAAATCAAGTGTGGTACCGTGGTAGGTTGCTACCTGTACAAGAAGTCCATTTGTGAAATTTCCTCACTACTAAATATTTCACAGTCAACTGTTAGTGGTATTATAATGTTAGTGGAAGCAATTGGGAACAACAGCAACTCAGCCACGAAGTGGCAGGCCATGTAAAATCACAGAGTATGTTGAGGCACACAACTTTCTGCAGAGTCAATAGCTACAGACCATAGACTGTAAAAAAATATGGACGTAGTGTCCGTGACGTCACCCATAGGATTCTGATGAGCCGTTCTGAAGCGTAAAGTATGGACGAGATGGCCGTTGCCATCTTGGCAGCGCGTATAACAGAACTCCCGGATAACAGAAAATGGGCAAAAAGGCGGGACGTGGGCGGAGCTTAAGTGACGCGATGACTAACAGACAGCAGATAAATGGCTATCCACCTGTCGCTTGAAGTGGCCACGCCCATGATTATGCAGAACGTTAATGCTTTATATAATGTAAATGAATGAGTTATAAAAAAAATTCACCCCCCTCACAGTTGTCATGAAGGGCAAAATTAGCCGTATAGACCAAAACCACAATTTGTACCAGGCTGTAAACATGTTTTATTCGGCTGTAAAGTTGGCCATTTTAACATGGGGCTCAATGAGATTCTGCTCCCTTCTGGAACCTGTCCCTAGTGGCCAGTCGATGAATTGCAGTTTAAGGCACTTCCGTATTGGCTTCAAGAGAAACTGCGGGAGGTTGCTGCTTGCTACAGATCTCCAAACTCTGTGTGGCCTTCAGATTAGCTCAAGAACAGTGCGTAGAGAGCTTCATTGAATGGGTTTCCATTAGGGCTGTGCTCTGAATATCGATACAACGATACATCGTCATGAACTCCTGACGAAGCAGCTGCCGTATCGATACTGTGTGCTTTTGAATGTAATCGACGCAAGCAGCAGTGCAAGACATTCAAAATGGAGAAGAGGTTTTTTCAGTTAATGAATGAATGGAACATTGCGCTGCCTCACATCCATTAAATAGCAATAATCTTTGTGCTTTGTTGCTATAGATATAAAACAATGTCTCGGATTTCAAATTACGTCCATTTTATTACGAAATTCAAAAAATAAATACCATTTTGGCGCTGTGGCGTGAGATCGCTTTGGCGCAGCTCAGCTGAAGAGAAGCGGCTGCGCGCAGCGCACGTGAACAGATCTTCTCTTCCACCTTAATACTTAATACCAGTTACAGCACGAAATAAGCATGAATGAACATCTGAACGTGTGTTAAAAGATAGAGTACAACTTACCGAAATCCGTATCATGTCACATGGAATCACTCGATCAGTGTTTCAAACGCAGAAAGGCGTCAGTACAACAGCTTACAATGTCATGTAACGTCATATTTATGTTACCTTTATAAAACATATCCAGTGTCCATAAACTCGCCAAACCCATCGAGTCGTTCACATTTCACCAAATATCGAAAAAGCTATAGAAAAATTTACTCTAGAGAGGAGCATTTTGCTAAATATATGCACCATGTTCCATATTCATTATAATTTGTAATGTTCTTCAATATTTAATGCATGTTTGAATTAATCTGGCAAGTTATGACAGCCACCATTTAAATGGTTATATTTCAAAAAATTGGTATATTATATGATTATGTAATTTGTAAAGTTAATATTATAACTTTATTATAATAAAAAAAACATAATGTAATTTAGATTAATTTAAGTGTTTGTACAAATCAGTTCATTTTTTCCTTTAATATTATAGTACAACTGACTCCCATAGTTTACAGCATTAGTTAAGAGATTTGTTTTCCCAAATTTGTTTTAGATTTTAGATTTATCGCGAGATTTGTTTTACATTCCAAAATTTGCCATGTATTGTACCTGATATATATCCAAAATAATCATGAACCAAGCCTTTCCAAAGTTTTTTTGTGATAATTTATTTATTTCATTTAAATCGTTGTTTTTTTTTATGAGAAAAACAAAATAGTTTTTCAGTTATCACAACTGTTCTAACACTGGTTATTCAATAAACAGATTTTACTGTTACTAAACTCTGCTCAAAATAAATTGAATTCCAAATTGATCCATATCGTGATACGTATCGTATCGTGACTTCAGTATCGTGATACGTATCGTATCGTGACTTCAGTATCGTGATGAGTATCGTATCGTGACATCGTTGGTGATACACAGCCCTAGTTTCAATGGCCGAGCAGCATCACTAAGTGCAATGCAAAGTGTCAGATGCAGTGGTGTAAAGCACGCTACCACTAGAGCAGTGGAGACGTGTTCTCTGGAGTGACGAATCACGCTTCTCTGGCAATCCGATGGACGAGTCTGGGTTTGGCAGTTGCCAGGAGAACGGTACTTGCCTGACTGCATTGTGCCAAGTGTAAAGTTTGGTGGAGGGGGGATTATGGTGTGGTGTTGTTTTTCAGAGGTTTCAGAGGTTCCTCTTAGTTCCAGTGAAAGGAACTCTTAATGCTTCAGCATACAAAGACATTTTGGACAATTTCATGTTCCCAACTTTGTGGGAACAGTTTGGGGATGGCCCCTTCCTGTTTCAACATGACTGCGCACCAGTGCACAAAGAAAGGTCCATAAAGACATGGAGACATGAGCGAGTTTGGTGTGGAGGAACTTGACTGTCCTCAACCAGACAGAACACCTCCAACACGTCCAACATCAGTGCCTGACCTCACAAATGCGCTTCTAGAAGAATTGTCAAAAATTCCCATAAACACACTCCTAAACCTTTTGGAAAGCCTTCCCAGAAGAGCTGAAGCTGTTATAGCTACAAAGGGTGGGCCAACTCCATATTAAACCCTACAGATTAAGAATGGGATGTAAAGGCAGGCGTCCCAAAACTTTTGGCAATATAGTGTATGTTTAAATGTAAGTGTGTGTTGCATGTGTTTAATGATGTAGCTGACAGTGTGCTCTCCTTTAAAAAAGAGTGTTATGAGCTGATTTTATTTCTAATGTTTTTTTTTATTTAATTTCTTACTAATAAGTTTAAAAAGGAGGCACGTTAACATTTCCATTTCAGCTCAAAATGAACCAAAATTACATATTTAAATTCTAATTTCTGTTCTTAGCCATCAATACTTTCTTAGTCAAAGTTTTCCTGGTGACATGTCAAGCTGGTAGACCAGCATCAAACCTGCATAAGACTAAAAAAATAAACAGGACTTTTCTTCTTTGAATAAATGCATACTCTATTTTGGGGATGCATTGAATCCATGTAAGAAACAGACATGGACCTTATAATGAGCATATCTCCCTTTCATAAGTGGCCTTGCTTTTCAGATGTTTGCTGCATTTGTTGGTTGTGCACCGTTTCATTCAGTGGTTTTAAGGCTGAGTATTGGTGATAGTTTTGATGAGGGTGCTTACACTGAAGGATCTGACATTGCAAGGCTCCAAATGAGCTTCCTTTGTGTTGTGGTGAAAAGAGACCAACAAGAAATAGAGAGCAGAGAGAAAAGCTCCTAAAAAGTGAAATTGTTTCTTTGGCAGGTGACCCTTGTAAAGAGTGGTCTTCTTGTTTCAGAGGAATGCCAGGAGAGAAGATGAGTGAAAAACAGACAGCTCTTTGTGAGTGGCCCTCTCTGTTTTCTGCCGAGATAAGAAGCAAAGAGAGAAAAGCAAAGCCGTGCATCTCACCCTTTGCGTGTCTGGCTCAGCGAGAGATAAAAAGAAAAAAAGGTGAGGTTTTTTTCCTGGCCTCACCTAGCAGAGTCGCTCTCGGGAACCTCGGCGCACCCACAGAGCCGTCTGACACCTCGGCTGAGATATGGAGGCTGACAGGAAGAGCTTCGGGGCGACTTCCTGCCGAGACAGGATCCGGCAACTTCAACATGACACGTGGGAAAGCTAATTTAGCAGTGGCTGAGTGATGGGTCGCACTGGTGGCTTACAGCCGAGTTGGCTTACTTAAACAGCAAGACAAAAACTGCCACTGCCTTTTTATGGCCTTGACAGAAAGTGATTAAGAAGAGGGTGAAAGCGCCACAACTTTTCAGAGTTTCATGTCGGCGTAATTGGTGTCGCGGAGTTGCAGAATTACATGGCAGATGTCTGATCGTGTCTCTTTTTGAGTAATCGGGCTAATGAGTGTGTTCATGTTCATGGCAGGCTGACATAAGCCTATACATATTTAAATGATGTAGCCCTGAGTGTATGTTTAATTGGAAATCCCTTTGTACCAGTAAAGTGGCATGATGGAGCTGCTGTACAGATGTTCTCATGTCTGTTGCATGATCTGACAGACTGTTCAAAATAAACAAAAAAAAAACATATATAGTGTATATATACTGTTGGGAGTAACGTATTACAAGTAACTTGAGTTACGTAATCAGATTACTTTTTTAAGGAACTAGTAACGTATTACTTTTAAATTGACAACAAAATATCTGAGTTACTTTTTCAAATAAGTAGTGCAAGTTTTTTATTTAAGAGCAGATGTGTTGTGTGTAAACATGATGGTTATTTCTGTCAGGACCACTATCGTCAAAGATGATTGACAATTAGCATACAGTTTGGATTGGCGGTATGGTTCTGTTCTGGGAAAGAGCTCCCTGCGAATCCATGCAGCGATAACCCCCCTTTGGGTAAACAGAACAGAACTAATATAATGTATTGCATATATCATTAATGTCAATATATCAAGAATTAGTCTGATTCAAAGGGGAATCAGAATGCCAAATCCTAACTGGAGGAGAACAGGAGCTGGAGATGGAGGAGGGTAATTAGTTCCGGAGAAACACGATAGCTGCTGATAAGGCTGAAGGAGTTATTCCTATAGGTCAGGGGTCTCCAAACTCAGTCCTGGAGGGCCGCTGTCCTGCAGAGTTTAGCTCCAACCCCAAATAAACACACCTGAACAAGCTAATCAGTGTCTAACTTGGGCCTTGTAAGACATTGATTAGCTGGTTCAGGGGCCAGTTGCATAAACAAAGCCATTATGTTAAGACAGTGTCTTAAGATCTAGTATGAGCCACTAGCAGTTAGGCAAGTGGCATTCAGTCTTACTTTTCGTATCAAATTAGGCCAGTCTATGTTTTTATGTAACTGATTAAAAAAATTATGAACAGTCTTAAAGAAAAAAATGTGTCTAACTTGTGAGACTAGTCTTAACGGTTTATGCAACCGGCCCCAGGTATTTAATTGGGGTTGGAGCTAAACTCTGCAGGACAGCGGCCCTCCAGGGCCGAATTTGGAGACCCCTGCTATAGGTGGACGTGGATCAGCTGAGAGTCAGCTGATGCGAGCTGACTGACGTGACCTGCCAGAACTAACGCTACGCTTAATTGTAGCTCTAGACTAAATGTGAGAATACATTTACTAATCTCACTTGTACAAAATATTACGCAAACCTCCAATAATTAAATATCCTTCTGCAGTACAAAATCGTGGCACAGCGGAAAGTTTGTTTAAGCTGCGCCCTCTACTGTACACTCGTGAATTAGCATTTCCTTCAGCCTAAATTTATTATTTCAATTTTGGTGAAAAAGTGGCTTTTGATTTGCCCAAAAATATAACTTTTTTGTTATAAAAAACAAAACAAAAACAAGCCCAGAACAGGTGAGAAATTTTAACGCAATTAGTAAACACCATATTGTAATGCATTACTTTTCAAAGTAACTTTCTCCAACACTATATATATATATATATATATATATATATATATATATATATATATATATAAAATATGTGTTGGAGAAAGTTACTTTATATAAACTTACTTTACTTTATATTTATATATATTAGGGATGCAACAATACAGTTAGTCCACGGTTCAATACATACCTCGGTTTTTAACCACGGTTTTCGGTTCGGTTCGGTTCGGTTCTGATGGCTTGTCACATCAGTTTTTTGCTATTCTATTCTTAAGCGACAGGAACAGCAAGAGGTTATGGAGAAAAAAGACTATTTTTTAATTGCAAAACTCTTTCTTTATTTTACTTAAAAGAATTGAAAAACCTTACTGAAACTTAAAACTTTACTTAAAAAAAACCCTTGTACACATTCCTAGTGTATTGTATAATATAAAATATATATATATATATATATATATATATATATATATATATATATATATATATATATATATATATATATATATATATATATATATATATATATATATATATATATATATATATATATAAGATTTACACTGGCAGCTCAGAGCTGTACAGCAGCATTTAAGTATGGAATTGAATGAATAAATGTACAAATAAAACACTACATAGACTTCACTATAAAATATACATTGATTCTTATTAAAGCTACTGTATTAAAGTTTTTCAGTCAAGAGCAGAGAGTGATTTTCTATTTGTCTTTTGTTGTTGTATTAACATTAAATGGATAGTTCACTCAAAAATGAGAAATGTGTTCACTATAGGCTGCCTGCTGTCAATGTAAGACCTGCGTGCATCACAGACACGCGCCGATTTTACTTTCACTTTAGACATAACCGACTGTGTTTATGTAAACCTTGTGTGTATTTGACAGTATTAGCGCAGTAAGACGACTTAGTTCAGTAATCACGTGTTTGACAAGCGTTTAGTGCGCGCGCTCGGAAAAAGCACATGTTAAAACCGCGCACACGCCGGCAAGGCTTTAAAACGCATGCAAATAATGAACTTTCGTGATTGTGAATTACTATAGTGTTCCGTGAGTATAACTCTACAACTAACGTGTGATGTGAATGTATGTCGCGTTGTTCAGTATATTGGGATGGAGGCAAATGATAGAATTTGTAGAAAAATACTTAATTAAATGCGAAACCGAAAAACCGCAATTCACAGGTGCGTATTGAACCGTGAAGGCCGTACCGAACGGTTCAATATTATATTGAGAATTGTGGCATCCCTAATATATATATATATATATATATATATATATATATATATATATATATATATATATATATATATATATATATATATATATATATATATATATATATATATATATATATATATATATATATATATATATATATAATCAATCAGTTTGGTTTTTTGGAGTTTGGTCTCCGCAGTCACTCACATCTCCACTCTAAGACTGATCAATAGCAATTCCTCTTCCTTGTTGGAATCAATGGACTTCAGATGCAAGTATATACAGGTGCTGGTCATATAATTAGAATATCATCAAAAAGTTGATTTATTTCACTAATTTCATTCAAAAAGTGAAACTTGTATATTATATTTATTCATTACACACAGACTGATATATTTCAAATGTTTATTTCTTTTAATTTTGATGATTATAACTGACTAAGGAAACTAAGGAAACTAAGGAAAATCCCAAATTCAGTATCTCAGAAAATTAGAATATTGTGAAAAGGTTCAATATTGAAAACACCTGGTGCCACACTCTAATCAGCTAATTACCTCAAAACACCTGCAAAGGCCTTGAAATGGTCTCTCAGTCTAGTTCTGTAGGCTACACAATCATGAAGGAAGACTGCTGACCTGACAGTTGTCCAAAAGATGACCATTGACACCTTGCACAAGGAGGGCAAGACACAAAATGTCATTGCAAAAGAGGCTGGCTGTTCACAGAGCTCTGTGTCCAAGCACATTAATAGAGAGGCGAAGGGAAGGAAAAGATGTGGTAGAAAAAAAAGTGTACAAGCAATAGGGATAACCGCACCCTGGAGAGGATTGTGAAACAAAACCCATTCAAAAATGTGGGGGACATTCACAAAGAGTGGACTGCAGCTGGAGTCAGTGCTTCAAGAACCACTACGCACAGACGTATGCAAGACATGGGTTTCACTGTCGCATTCCTTGTGTCAAGCCACTCTTGAACAACAGACAGCATCAGAAGCGTCTCGCCTGGGCTAAAGACAAAAAGGACTGGACTGCTGCTGAGTGGTCCAAAGTTATGTTCTCTGATGAAAGTAAATTTTGCATTTCCTTTGGAAATCAGGGTCCCAGAGTCTGGAGGAAGAGAGGAGAGGCACACAATCCACGTTGCTTGAGGTCCAGTGTAAAGTTTCCACAGTCAGTGATGGTTTGGGGGGCCATGTCATCGGCTGGTGTTGGTCCACTGTGTTTTCTGAGGTCCAAGGTCAACGCAGCCGTATACCAGGAAGTTTTAGAGCACTTCATGCTTCCTGCTGCTGACCAACTTTATAGAGATGCAGATTTCATTTTCCAACATGACTTGGCACCCAGGACTAAGCAACTAGTACCTGGTTTAAGGACCATGGTATCCCTGTTCTTAATTGGCCAGCAAACTCACCTGACCTTAACCCCATAGAAAATCTATGGGGTCTTGTGAAGAGGAAGATGCGATATGCCAGACCCAACAATCCAGAAGAGCTGAAGGCCACTATCAGAGCAACCTGGGCTCTCATAACACCTGAGCAGAGCCACAGACTGATCGACTCCATGCCACGCCACATTGCTGCAGTAATTCAGGCAAAAGGAGCCCCAAATAAGTATTGAGTGCTGTACATGCTCATACTTTTCATGTTCATACTTTTCATTTGGCCAAGATTTCTAAAAATCCTTTCTTTGTATTGGTCTTAAGTAATATTCTAATTTTCTGAGATACTGAATTTGGGATTTTCCTTAGTTGTCAGTTTTAATCATCAAAATTAAAAGAAATAAACATTTGAAATGTATCAGTCTGTGTGTAATGAATGAATATAATATACAAGTTTCACTTTTTGAATGGAATTCCGTACTACAATGGATGGTCTAGATCAGGGGTGGACAATTTCAGTCCTCGAGGGCCACTGTCCTGCAGAGTTTATCCCATGCTGCAAAAAACACCACATTAATAAAACTGCTTGAAAACGTATTCCTAGACCCACTATAAACATTTCTCTTTGTGAGCTTTGGTTAAAGGTGGCTGAAATGCAACTTTACACACAACTGCCAGGCTGAATGGAGAGGGTTTTGAGACTCTTAAGACACCAGCAGCATCAAATACTGACTTTTTTTATTGCTGTCCTTTTAATATATTTTTTTTTTAATTACAGAAACTTTCCTTAATAACCCTTTATCTGACCAAATATTTAATTACTCACAATTTTTATGATAGTTCGATAATCTCCGTTCAGTTTTCACAATATTAGTTGTTTTCATGCCTTTTGCATAACATTGCACCATGTCATGCTCTTCATCTTCAGAAACATTTCTTCCTCCCCATATTGCATGAGAACTGTGACTTGCTTAATAATGTGGAACAACCTCTTCATGTAGGGTTTCCATTTATATACAGCTCTGGATTTCTCAATGTTAAGTGGTCTCTTAATTTTTTCCAGAGCTGTGTATCCACCATGCAGACACTTAACTCAACTCACTATTTCAGCTATTTAATTAGTTGTAGTCAATGAATTTTTTTTTTATATTATATATAAACAAAAGGTCCACTCAGGTAGAGAATAGATATTTTATACTATGATCTTTAAAAGGGAGTCACTTGAATCACCCACTTGACTGATTAATTCAAAAACACTGATTCATTAAGAAATTAAACAAGTGACGGGCTGTTTCTGATATCACATACTCTCTTGAGTAGATACTTATTTTGAATAAGTACTTGCTTTGCAAGCACTTACAATGTATGTTCTATATGAATGTGTGCAGTATGAATGTAATCTGGACGTACTACATTCGCCATGTTGTCATTCTAATGTAACCTACCAGCATCAGTTGCGTCATTTACTGCCATTCACAAATCCCCTCCCATGGCCTCATGGGATTGTAAAATGTCTATTATTAATTATTATGCACACTTCAGAATCTCGCCAGAAGTAGTAGAAGTAGTAGTCATCCGGGTACTTTCGCCTACTCTTTTATGATTACTGTGAATGTGGACATAGTTCTTTTGTTACATACTGTTTTTCAACTACTATATAGTAGGGGCATATGTGATTTTGGATGCAGCCACTGTCTTTATAACCGAGTTACTGAATCATTCACTCAAGCCATTTTTTTCCCGAAACACTGATTCATTCTGGGATTCCCTGGGGTTCATTCGGCTGTGGCTTCATTTGGTAAGTTAATCATTTTTAATTTACTGTTTATTGAATTGTTGTAAAAACATTTGTGTGCTGTTTTGTCAAATATATATATATATATATATATATATATATATATATATATATATATATATATATATATATATATATATATATATATATATATATATATATATATATATATATATATATATATATATATATATAAAATGCAAAAGTTGTTGGCAAAAGTTGTTTACTAGACAGATTAGTTACTGTCCTGATGTTATTGTGCTACAGCATTACTACTTTTATTTAGTTACTCTGTATCTTCTTTTTCTCTTTCTGCATTTTCTGTATCACTCTCTCCAAAATATATTCACTGCGTCTCAGAATTTCACAGAGTGGCTTAAATAATTAAATTGAAAGTGTCTGAAATCTAACGTTTGGGAGGAGAGAGTGGGGAGAGAATGTGGATTGTGTATTCGAACAGAGGCTAAAAATCCGTCACATCTCTGGCCAGGCTAATATGACACACTGAAATCTAGTTAGTGCAGCCATGGTGTCCAAAACACACGACAGCCACATTCCCACACCGCTTCCCCTTTCCTCTCTCCAGCATCTCTTAGTGTTTAATGGGCCGTCGTTCAATTGACGGTCAAAAGCCACACTCTAAAGTGCTTCTCCATTTAGCTGGAACTGCAATCATTGCAGGCCAATTGGTGCGGATTTGATTAATATGCATCAGGTCGTGGGTTTGGGACCCACTCTCATTGAGAAGACCTAAACGAGTCATATTCGTGACGAATCGAGATCTTTTGAGATTTAAGAGTTAAAAAATGCTTAAATGATTCTGAGCTGGTTTTATTTTTAGGACACCCAATTGTCCATTTTTGAATCGAGCAACATTCACATCCCATGTGTTCAACAGAACAAAATGATAATTTCCTGGGAAAATGGCACAAAATGAAATGTAAGCTACTGGATTTTTATGAAAACTACTTGTGGTTTAGAGCTGTAGATGCAAATTATTCAGTCGCATGACTTTTTTTTATGCATATACTCTTAAGAATGTATTCGTTAGATGTGTTTCCATGGTCTTATTACTGAATCAAATATGCAATATTTATGGATATTCCAAACAATAGGTTGACTATAAAGTGGGAAATTAAATAAACAGTGATAAAGTCCTTTAATGTAGCATTTTAATTTTTACCGAACTCAACAGAGCAGCCCAGTAAACTGTGAAATGATATCTAAAACTCACACCTTCTCAACAGGATGTTGAACGATGAAATGATAAATCCAGCCAATTTGTCTTTTTCTTATGCATTGGGATGTTTGTGCCTCTGCCAGAGTGGAGATATGTTTCCATTGTCAACACAGTATTATCACCATGGAATTAAATTTATGGAGGAAAAGATAAATGCCTTTTCACGGAGTGTGTTGCGCGTGAGGCACCTGTCAGATCTTCACAGAGAGCTTGGCTCAGATTTCAGAACAATGGCACGCAATCTGTTAAATTATCTCCAAAATGTCATGGCCCTGCGAGCAAACTAGCACGGTGATTTCCTTTCAATAACGCAAGAATCTGTCAACGTTTTGATTAAATTTCCATCTTTTTTTTCTCTCCCTTTGATTTATATTCCAGACAGAACAAAAATAAATTGTCTTTCAAAGAGTAAAACAGTCCAAGCAATCAAGCCACATCTTCTGTGTCTCTTCAGAGATTTTTTACTCAATGGCTGCGTAACATGCGGGTCTCAGCCCCTTTGCACGCTTATTTCTGACTGCTTTTCAGAGAATGTGTGACAGTTTTACTAATAGTGGCCCTAGGGTGCCTCCGTATCTATCACAACAAAGCAAAACAAATGTCGATTACTCCAGACCTCGAGGGGGGCATTTAGACTGACACTGTTAACTTGCCAACAGCTTTTCACTAATAACTAATTTCTTTTTTGGAGGAAATGTCTTTGAAAATACCACTATATGTGCACTATTAGATGGTTGCAATTATAGTGATGCAATGCAGAGTAACTATGACATTTTAAATTCATTCTAGTTCAGATTCTCACTGGATGAAACACCTTCTGTTGTTAGGGGTACAGATTTAGTTTATATATTTATAAATGATTTGTTATTAAAGGGTTAGTTCACCCAAAAATGAAAATTCTGTCATTAATTACTTACCCTCTTGTCGTTGGACACCCGTAAGACCTCCATTCATCTTCGGAACAGAAATGAAGATATTTTAGTATTTTAGTAGAAATCTGATGGCTCTGAAAGGCCTCCATTGGCACAATGCACGGTTCACTCTCAAGACCCTTAAAAGGTACTAAAGACGTCGTTACAAAGTCCATCTCACTACAGTGGTTCTAAAATAACTTTATGAATCGGCGACAATAGTTTTTGTCCGCAAAAAAACCCTAAATAACGACTTATATAGTGATGATGATTTCAAAAAACGGCCTCATGAAGCTTCGAAACGTAATGAATCAGTGAGTCGAATCATGATTCGGATCGCGTGTCAAACCGCCAAACTGCTGAAATTTGGCGATCCAAACTGCTCATTCGACTCACTGATTCATAACGCTTCGAAGCTTCATGAGGCAGTGTTTTGAAATCGTCATCACTATATAAGTCGTTATTTAGGGTTTTTTTGCGCACAAAAACTATTCTCGCCGATTCATAACGTTATTGTAGAACCACTGTAGTGAGATGGACTTTGTAACGACGTCTTTAGTACCTTTTAAGGGTCTTGAGAGTGAACCGTGTATTGTGCCAATGGAGGCCTTTCAGAGCCATCAGATTTCAACTAAAATATCTTCATTTGTGTTCCGAAGATGAACGGAGGTCTTACAGGTGTCGAATGACATGAGGGTAAGTAATTAATGACAGAATTTTCATTTTTGGGTGAACTAACCCTTTAATAAACTGCAACTCCAGTTAATCCAGTCTGCAGTGTCACATGATCTTTCAGAACTCGTTCTGATATGCTGATTTGGTGCTCAATTTTTAAAAATGGTTCTTATGATTATCAGTGTTGAAAATAATTGTTTTTGCTGCTAAAGTGTCGCGTCTCTTTGTGAACTTTTTGAAGAATCAAAAGTGGTACACTCTAAAAAACGTTCTATATGGCACCAAAAATGGTTCTTTGTCGTAATCATAGAGGAACCGCTTTTGGTGCTATAGAGCACCATATCTTAACATGTTCTGTATATGGTAGCGGTGCTATATAGCAGCACCTTAGTCAAAGAACCGCTGAAGAACCACTGACACACCAAAATTGGTGTTATATAGCACTTAAAAAGGTTCCCCTATGATTAAGAGCCAAGAACCATTTTTGGTGCCATATAGAACCTTTTTTTTTAGAGTATAGTTGCATAGGTGTCAATTGAGGGACAGAAATCTCTCAGGTTTCATGAAAAATATATAAATTTGTGTTTTGAAGATGAACGAAAGTCTTATGGGTTTGGGACGACATCAGAGCCATAACCACCAGACATTGAGGGGGACAAGTGGCAGGGTTTTTCAAACTTTATGATGCCAAGAATCTCCAAATATGATGAACCTTTTATGACGGACCCCCTTCCTAAAATCCATCTATATATTTGTATGTATGAAAAATGTTTAAACTGTTTGATAAAAATAAGTGACATTATAAATTCAACATATTGTTTCCAAACTTAAATTGGCTATACATAAATGTTGGCTGTATAAACCTGAAGAAGAGCAATGGTAAAACCTTTTAATTTTTTCAATTAAAAAATGATTTGTATAAGCAACTTTAACAATAAATGTATGTAGCAGCTTACGTACTGCGTTATGAATACTGCCTTACAACCCCAGTGAGCGGGACAAAGGGGACTATACTGAGAAAAACTCACTAGAAAGATACAAAGCATTTATCTTGAAATTTTGAATTTTTCTGGGGAACCCATAAAACCTTCTGAAGGACCCCTGGGGGTCCCCGGGCGCCAGTTTGAAAACCCCTGGTCTCTGGGAGTGAACATATTTTTTCCCTCTTTTTGAAAGTTGTGAAATCTCTAATGTGGAGTTTTTCTTTTGCTATTTGAGCAAATGGGCACACAAAAAAAAATATTTAATGTATTCTCTCATTCACAACTATAATAGTTAACAAAACTATGACGACTTCCGCTCTGAGAAACCCAGAAATGTGAAAAGGGTCTCTTAGAAATGGCCAAATTGTTGGCCTAATATTTGAAATTCTTGCACTGCTCTCCAGCACTCCATTACACAGCGCTCTGTATGTTAGGATAACAAAAAGGTTTAAAAGTAAAAAATTTTGTCTGAAAGATACGTTTCTTGAGCAGCAAAAAATCTGCATAATTAGAATGATTTCTGAAGGATCATATGACACTGAAGACTGGCGTAATGATGCTGAAAATTCAGCTTTGCATCACAGGAATGAAATCAAGCCTTTGCAGTAAAGAGAAATTAATGCATTATTCATCATTCAAGACATATGAAGGATGTCTTTACAAACAAAACAGTTTGAATATACAAAAAGGATATTGCGTTTTAAGAGCTGACGTGTAATGGGATATTTTCAAGCAATAACAAGTTGTATTACCTATTTTTAATTAGGTTTTTTTTATGTTGACATGAATTCCATGAACTAGTGCACATTGCATGGAAATGCATATGCAGTTCTTGAGAGGCAGCGAGGAGGACTAATGCGTTTATCACAACTGATGTTACGTTTAGGTTTACAAACCACATAAACCACATGCTGAGGAATCTCCTCTTTCTCTTCTTTTACACTTGAGAGCCGCGGGAGACTGATGGGCTGAAGCCATTTCCCAGAATGCATCACAGCTTCCCACACACATTTTTCATCAGCACTCAGCTTGATTTTCATTGTGGTTTGATCGATGGGATACGCCGGGTCTGACTGTCTTACATCACGGTGCGTTGTCAGCCCCATAGAGTGTAGGCATGAGTAAGTCTTTCTGATGTCATTTGTTTGTATGTTAAAGGAGGATGCAGATGTGACAGTGTTACAACTATACTGAAGCTTTCTCCTATAGATTTTCCACAGGCACACTATACATCATGTATAAACACACTTTCACCCAAAGTTCTTGTTCAAAACCACAATACAAAGTACATTCTGAATCCCAGTAGAGTTGTGTAATGGAAAACACATGCCCGCTCTGAAGTCACGTGTTCAAAGACCACACACCGACACTGACACGCTCCACCACCGACACACACACGCAGCAAATCTGATACTATATTCACCACATGATAAAAATAACTAGAATCTCAGGTGGTGCAGTAGACATGTGACATATGCTGTGGTATGAATGGCCGACTGAATCCCATCAATACAAGTTCAATACGCACAGCTGGCTACATTTGAGGAAATCAATAGTTGCAGCCTCCATCCAGTCATATCAAATATTTTTATGGCTCCAGAGCACTTGGATATTGTAATTGATTGTAAGTGAGACATTATTAAGCTTTATTATGTACACCTTGCTAGTGTTGTTCCCCTTTTTGCCTTCAGAACTGCCTTAATTCTTTGTGGCATAGATTCAACAATGTGCTGGGAACATTCCTCAGAGGTTTTGGTCCATATTGATATCCATGGATTTCATCCATGATGCAAATCTCCCGTTCCTCCACATCCCAAATGTGCTCTTTTGAATTGAGATCTGGTGACTCTGAGCCGTTTGAGTATAGTGAACTTGTTTTTATGTTGTCATGAGTTTTGTGACATGGCGCGTTATCCTGCTGGAAGTAGCCATCAGAAGATGAGAACACTGTGGTCATAAAGGGATGGACATGGTCAGCAACAATATTCTGCTGGGATGTGGTGTTTAAGCAATGCTCAATTGAAACTAAGAGGCCAAAAGTGTCCTCCACATATCCCAAACACCATTACACCACCAGCTTGAACAGTTGATATAAGGCAGGACGGATCCATGCTTTTTATGTGGTTTACGCCAAATTCTGACCCTTCCATCTGAATGTTGCAGCAGAAATCGAGACTCATCAGACCAGGCAACGCTTTTCCAGTCTTTTTGCAAATTCTAGCCTCAGTTTCCTTTTCCTATCTGACAGGAGTGACACTGGTGTATCTTCTGCTGCTGTTTGCTTCAAGGTTTGACTTGTTGTGCGTTCAGAGTTGCTCTGCCTCACCTCGGTTGTAACGAGTTACCGTTGCCTTTCTATCAGCTCGAACCAATCTGGCCATTCTCCTCTGACCTCTGGCATCAACAAGGCATTTCACCCACAGAACTGCTGCTCACTGTATATTTCCCGTTTTTCTGTTATTCTCTGTAAATCCTAGATATGGTTGTGCGTGAAAATCCCAGTAGATCAGCAGTTTCTGAAATACTCAGAAATACCAACAGTTATGCCTTGGTGAAAGTCACATAAATCACCTTTCTTCCTCATTCTGATGCTCAGTTTGAACTTCAACAGATCATCTTGACCATAGCTGTGTCCCAAAGTGAAGGCCGTGCACTTCGAAGGCCAGACCAGGCCACGCCTTAGAAGTGCATGAAGGGCGAACCGAGGGACAGGGTTGCCAGGTCTGCACAACAAAACCCCTCCAATTGCTAATCAAAAGTAGCGGAATCACGGCCAAAATGGGCCAGCATATGCCAAAACGCGGGGGGCGCCCAGAACAAATATTGCTAAAGTAAAGACAACTTACACCTGTGGACTATAGGCTACAAACAAAACAAACCACATCAACAGTAAATGCCTCCCAATTCCAGACTTGGCAACACTGAACCGAGCGTCGTTGAATGGGCTGTAGCAGGTGTGTGACAACTGACAGCGGACGTTCGTGAGATTTTAAAAAGAGAAATGGAGCAGAATTTATTTATTTATTTTTTGCTTTTTATAAGTTTTTTGGGATTTTGACATGCTTCAAAGCCTGCGATGATGGGAGACCGGACCATAAGCATGTAAATCTGTATATGGTTAAATATTTAATCATTAAGTTGCAACTATTGTTGATTTATTATGTTAAATGTAACTGTTACAATATATTTTAAACATTTATATATTTACGTCCAAGTCTTTATTTAAGTACTTATTTTATTTTTTATTTTTATTCAACTCACATCATCTCAGATGCAATTGTAGCTATACTTTTTATGACATGCCAGCCGTCGACCGATTCACAGTCCCTCCAGAAAAACGATAAAAGTGATTTAACGCATAATCAGCCAAAGTCCGCATATTCATTCGGGGGCCGCATTTTTTCAAATACGCCGCACTTTCGCCGCATAAATTGCCTATTTTCCGCGTGCAAAATATGCGGGGCTATCATGATTTCATAATCCCTGCATTTTCGTTGCAAAAAAAGGTCATATATATTAGCAGAAAGTTGAAAAATTTTCGTTTACTTCACACAAGAGCCGCCATTTCCGCCTATTGCCATGGGAACGTTTTGAAGTGACGTGATTACCCGACGCGAACGTCATCGAAAAGCTTCAAACCCCGTGGAGAAACCATAGATACCGGTGAAACCATGATGAAGCACAAACTCCCATTGGCCAACAAAAATAACAGCAAAAGAGCAAAGCAGTTTCCCTGTGTGCTGACTGATTTCAAAACACAGCATCATGAAGCTTTGAAGCGTTATGAATCAATGAGTCGATTCAGCGGTTTGAAGCGTTATGAATCAATGAGTTGATTCAGCGGTTTGAAGCGTTATGAATCAATGAGTCGATTCAGCGGGTTGGATCGCCAAAGTCACGTATTTCAGCAGTTTGACACGCGATCCGAATCATGAATCGACTCGATGATTCATAGCATCATGATGCTGTGTTTTGAAATCAGTCATCACTATATAAGTCGTTATTTATTTATTTTTGCACACAATAACTATTATCGTCGCTTCATAAAGTTATTGTAGAACCACTGTAGTGAGATGGACTTTATAACGACGTCTTTAGTAGGCTACCTTTTATGGGTCTTGGGGAGTGTACATTGTGCCAATGGAGGCCTTTCTGAGCCATCGGAATTCAACTAAAATATCTTAATTTGTGTCCAACAACATAAAGGGAAGTCATTAATGACAGAATTTTCATTTTTAGGTGAACTAACCCTTTAAGAGATTGCACTTTGTGCATTGGAAGCACTCAAATGTCTGTTTTGTATAGCGACATCTGTAAAACAGGAAGTTATTTATTAATTTTTTCAGAAGTTGTAGCATATTCCTTTTGTAAAGCTACAGAACTTGATTGACTAAATGTTTTGTAAATTTGAGCCATTATTAAGGTCTTCAATAAAACAAGATGAGAACTTAAATATTCCAGCACTTTCTGTGATGTAGTGCTTTTTTTCTCTTTCTCATCAAACCGCAGTTTTTGCAAGTTCCCGCAATTTTATTGCATAAAATTGCATAAATATCCCGCATTTTTCATCGCAGTTTTTAAGAAAACGTGCCGCATAATCAAGGATTTTTGCCCGCAACAATCACAAAAAAAAGCCGCATTTTTCTGGAAGGACTGGATTCAGCCCCGCAAACCTGCGGACAGTGGAAATATGCGCTCATCCCAGATGAAGATGATGTCCCGCTGGCACAGGCCTTACCAGGGTTTCTATTGTGCATTACCATCCCGGTCCAGCTCCACCAGCGTCTCCCGCTCAGCTCAATGAAAGTGTAGAAATGTGTTCTTCTGTTTCAGCTGTTAATTTAAATTTCTGTTGTTTCTGATGTTTATTGTAGGCCTATGAATAGTTAAAAAAACTATTAGATAAAAATAGGTAAAAAGTACTTTAAGTAATGTATAGACCAATTTATTTTCATTTCCACATTTTAATTTACATGACAAGAAAATATATGCATGAACATATGAATTTCTACAAATTATAACTTGCATTGCAAAAATAAACAGAATGTACAAAACAACCTCTCTTTTATTTAGCCTACACATTTCAAGTTAACGAAAATTAACAATAGACAGCAATAACTTGGTTTAATTTACAAATAACTTGCATTAAATAAAATAATAATAATATAGAGAAATTGTTCTGTGCATCCTGGCCACGACTTTACATTCAGCCTTTGGATGAGACTTTCGGTATAATGGACATTCATATAAAATACTTTATTTTGCAGTAAAGTCAGCAGTTTTCGTTTATTTGCATTTTGACTTATAGTTTTGAGTGACAGATGTCGTATTTGATTTAGCCTATTTTTGTCTGTGACATATTTTAGGTGTTGACAGTATGCCTATAAGAAAAAATAAATACATGATTGCTTGGCCAACATAGCCTTTTACTTCTGTTATCCCCAGTCTCTCTCTCTCTTTCTGTAGAGGACATTTAAAAGAGAGATCCTGGAAACGAAATCTAAATTTAGCTGGATCGGTCGGGAATAAAATAATTTATAGAGCGTTAGCACGGAGTGAATTTGAAGCGCGAGCGGGAGAGTGCGGTGCTTAATAGATCTTATTGCGGGAGCGGGAGGAAAAAACAGCCCTGCGCAGATCTAATTTGTATTTAAAGAAAGTGCAGAAATAAGACAGATAAAAGAACAAAAAAGAACAAAAAAGGAGAGAATGGACTGATTCCTCTTCTTGAGAGAATGGTTGAGAAATAAATAACACTTATGCAAGTTAAAATTGGGAAATTATCTTGCCAGGTTGCTCTACCACGAATGCACTAAACGTTTTGTTTACTTCAAGTTCAAGCGGTTGCGCCAGGCTACACTTGAGTTACCGACGACCGCTACCGTCTTTCACTGGGGAATTTAAACCCGCGCCGCAAGAAATCTGATCGAGTGCCGCGGGAATGCGGACCAGTCAAATCCTGTAATCACCAGTGTGCTATGAATTCTGGGATAGGGTAGGCTGCGAAGTTGTGGTAAGGTTCCATCTGCTGTACCCTTTCTTTGCCTGAGAAACGAAGGGCGCATTTTGAGTCGCTTTCGACTTGCGGCAGCCTTCGTCGAGCTCAGGGCCGGCCCTGACCAATTTGCTGCCCTAGGCAAGATTTTACTTGGTGCCCCTTGTATCAAGGTTTAGCACTAAACATTATCAGTCTAAGTTGTGGAAACACTCGTACTGTTTTATTTTTGTAATGCATTGATGTTTTATTTTTATTGTTGTTGTTGTTGTTGTTTTATATGATGTCCAGTCCATTCTACCCCATCGTTATGTTCATGATATTTTATTGTTTTTTATTTGTTAAAGGCTGATGATAGTAAAACTGTATAAATATTACACCTATGCCACATTACAGCCTAAACACAAATAGCAAGAGTAATTGAATCTAACATTCATGCACAAACTATTCATTGAAAACTAGCAAAAGTGTTTGTTTTTCAGTAGATGGCAGCAATCTTCCACTAAACTATGAGCATTCATGCTTCACCAGGAATTCAACTGGGAAATTTTGATATTTAATGTGAATTTTACATAAAATGTTGCCGTTTTAAATAAACCTGTATATAAATATCATTACTAATTTCGGCAAATACATTTTAAAATTGCTATACACCCCCTTAAAACTGCACAACTGCAGAGTAAAAACATTAGGCTATTAAAAAAGTGATATTACATGCGTTTAATATTTTTATATTATTTATTTTTTACAAAATCACACTGGCTGTGGCCTCTGGAGAACCCAGAACAGCTGCTTGCATAAAGTTTAAGGTAAAAATAACTGGAATTAATTAGTAAACATTAGTATTTTACTACTATGCAATTAAATAAACTGTTCATTAACTGTTCAACTAATTTGCCTACATCCCTTTACTTCTGTCTTTACACAGCAAAAAATGCTCTTCTTATTTAGAATCTTTTTCTTGTTTCCAGTCCAAATATCTTAAAATTCTTAAATCAAGGTTAATTTACTAGATGAGTAAAATGACATACTTCATTTTGATTTTATTTTCAAGTAAACAAGAAAAATGTCTTGAGTTTTTGCTTAAAACAAGCAAAATTATCTGCCAATGGGGTGAGAAAAATAGCCTAATCTTATTTCTGTTTGGGACAGAAACAAGATTTCAATCAGAAACAAGATTATTTTTCCACTCAATTGGCAGATAATTTTGCTTGTTTTAAGCAAAAACTCACTTCATTTTGATTTTATTTTCAAGAAAACTATCTTCTGTCATTTAACTTATCTAGTAAATGCACCTTCAACCTTAGGAATTTTAGATATTTAGACTAGAAACAAGACACAAATACTATGTAAGAAGAGCAGTGTATCCCTTATCTTCCCTGCATCAGAGGGCTTCTGTCTTTTTTTTTAGACACTTCAATTCGGCCATCCGTCATAAATAATCAGGCAACTTACACCGTGTCAACACCTGGCGCGAACGGCCAAGCACCCTAAAAAATGAAAGCAACCCTGTCTGCGAGAGGCGACGCGACACAACAAATTCCCCTAACGATAAACTGATCGCGCGTTGTATTTCTGACGCACTTCAAGTTGATCCGCGGGGGGAGATTGATGAGGCGGACCGGAAAGATGCGGGGACTTAGTTACGTTTTTTTTGCGCTTTATTTGGTAATATTTCAAATTAATATTAATAAAATAGTATCAGTAATACATTTTGGCGGCCCTATGGATGAGTGGCGCCCCTAGCATTTGCCTATTCCGCCTATGCCACGGGCCGGCCCTGGTCGAGCTGCTGTGACGCAATCGCACTTCAAATGCGGCCTTCAGAGGTGCAGCTTTCACATTGGGACACCCTTCGTAGTGCCGCTGTGACGCAATCGCACTTCAAATGCGGCCTTCAGAGGGTGCAGCCTTCACATTGGGACAGCCTTTGTAGTGCCGCTATGACGCAATCGCACTTCAAATGCGGCCTTCGAAGTGCGCGCCCTTCACTTTGGGACACAGCTCATGTCTACATGCCTAAATGCATTGCTGAGTTTCTGACATGTGATTGGCTGATTAGATATTTGTGCTAATGAGCAGTTGAACAGGTGTACCTAATAAAGTGGCCAAGTGAGGGTATATATATAACATATGCCTCATTCCAGTTGGTTTTTAAAATGCCCTTCACTTGCTAACTTCCCTCCGTCTCGTCCACTCGGATGTGCGTCATTGCTTATGTTGCATGAGTGTCCACTACTGGTGGAACCTTTGCAATGGACTGAACTGGAACGGCCTAAGCCCTTGATCACTTGGAATTCACTATGGAGTTGATTTTTTCTTTTTTTTTCTTTTTTTCTTTACGAAATGGTTTAATGCAGCATCATATATGTGTATAAGTGTGTTTGGGTTGTTTTAAATGTTTTTGAAAATAATTAAAATACCATAGAATTATTTGTGGTGGGGTAAATTAAACGCGATATGAGGTGATGTCACATTCGTGTTGCATTGTGGTATATGAAGTTGCCTGAGGTGTACATAGAAAGTAGATATAAACTTCCCTCGAAGTGGAACGCACTTCAAAATGGCAGCGGGGATTCCCCCGAGGGGAAGTGCTTAGGGAAGTTTGCAAGTGCATGTCTAAAAATGGAGTGAAACACAGCCACTGTTAAATTATATACATATATAGGGGAGAGCGGGGCACAATCTAACGCTTTTTTACTTTCTGAGTTTGTGTAAATCCACATGAGGTTAAGAGTATTTATTTTTTCCCACATTAATTGCACACATGTCAAGTACAATTATGTGGTTTTGTTTCATTAATACAGTGTATACTTTTTTCTTGATTTATCCCGAAAGAATGGAAGTGAAATGTGACAACATGCCCCGTAGGTGGGGCACAATGTAACATGACCAAATGACAGCTTAAAATGTTACCTGATATAATAAAAAAAAATTTCCAAGACAAACTAAAATATTTTGTCAACAAAATACAATTATTAACTTTTTAAAATAAAATAATGGCATTTTTTTTTATCATTAAAAATATACTAATTTTTGAGTTTGACAACAAACACATCGCTAAATACAGCCATACAGCATAGTTCAAAACATAATAAAAAATCATAATTTCTGAACATTAACTCTCAGTCATTATTCACCGTTTTCTCATGGTTTCTCAAAAGAATTCATAAAAGTATAGAATATAATGGCATATTTCTAATAGGGGCTCATTGTAACGCAGTGTTACAACACACCCCATCTGCGCAACTGGGATTTAACCACGACTCGTGTCTTCTGCTGTTAGATCATCATTAAAGAATGATCTCAACTGTTAAATAACAGATATAAGATTAAAATAATATCGGATTTGTCTTATTTTAAATAAACACAAAACCAGAGATGAAAACCAAACTTAAGTAGGAAATTTACTTTTGCTATGGTTAAAAACATGTTCAGTAATATCTTCCAGAGATTTTTTAATTTTGGCTATTTTTTCTCTAAATGATGTTGATATGGCAACTAGTAAATACACTAAGTTTCGTCATTCTGGCATGTGTGGAAAGGGTTAAAACATGCGTGTTACAACTAACCCCGCGTTAGGTTGTGCCCTGCTCTCCCCTATATATAATTTTCCTTTTACCAACTTTTTTTGTCCTCTATCACTTTTGTAGGCTGAATCCGAAATCGCCCCCTAAACCCTCAATCACTATTCCCTACGTTAGTCCACTTAAAGGAGTGAATGAAAATGAGTGAGCGAATTGAGTGACAGCTGATGAACGTACATCGGTTGTACACTCATTATTGCGATGCAATGTGTAAATGAGTAAATGTATTAGTTTCAGTACTTAAGTATCTTTTTGGCTACTTTGTAGTTGTACTGAGTATCAAAGATATTAGCAACTTACTCTCTACTTGACTACATTTTTGAACAAGTAAATGTACTTTTTACTCCAATACATTTGTGTTGAGTAATGCAATTACACATTACATTTTCATGGCAACTAACTTTTTCTGCAGCAGTTTGTTTCTGCTATAAAGAAGCGATATCGCCATCTAAGGGCATTGAAGGTGCTATATCTTGAGCGTTTTGCCTTTAGTCACCCAAACACGTCAACAAGGCTACATTACAGGAATGCGAGTGCATTAGCAGGTAGTTGATGAATCGCAAGTGTTTGATTTAAGCCAGTGCATGAGGCTGAAACCAGCACATCCAGTGCAAAGCTTTGACTATTTAATTTGACTTTACATTATTTTATTTATATGCTATATTGACAAGACCTTTTTGGAGGATATTGGTTTACTTATGGCCTTTTTGTGCACTTGAGCTTAACTGAGACTTGAGTGTATGTAGATGTTTAAGAGGCTGTTGTGTCGACCTTGATTTATTGCAGTATCGAGGAGTTCAGTTTGATTTTGATTTTAGAAAATAAACATGATTTCTCATCTTACAAATCAATTGTTTCTTATTTTCACTGATATGTCTCTAAGGTGTCGAGGACTAGCCTAGTGCATTGTTGAGCCTATATTTTACTATGAGTAAAATACTAATCAGATACTTTAAGACTTTTACTCAAGTCGTATTGGAATTGGTGACTTTTAACTTGTAATGGAGTCATTTTCGCTGTAAGGAATCTGTACTTTTACTCAAATATGGTTTTCAGGTACTCTTTCCACATCTGTGAGTGCACTCGATAATGTCCACTATGCTTTCCCCTCAAATACTGCCCTATTTGAGGGTGTAGGGGGCGATTTCTGATTCAGACATAAACACTTGCAATATCCCTTGTGTTGAAGTGACAAAAACAGCACCAACATTAGTAAGTATCAGTAATTGATTTTGTTGTGTTTTGTATTAGTTGGTTGTTTCATTCCATCTTGTACCGAGACTGGTGTGATAAAATCAGAATGACAAAGGATGGTTAAAATATATGAGTTAATGACTTGTCTACTGCCGGTTCCTAGTGAGAAAAAAAAAAATAGCTCATTAAACAGGAAGAAAACAAGACATGAAACAAACTCTATAATCACAAAAATAACAAACAGGAAAATAATTCAAAATGTAGAACACAAGATCTGGTTTATAGGCTGTTTGTCTTAATGTCAGTTTTGTTGTTGTAAGCTGGGCTTAAATATGCCCATGTGTCTAAGTGTACCATACTGTATGCATAAACATCACGGTTCCACCGTTATACCTTTATTGAATCTTATTATAGTGTTTTTGATCATACATTTTTATTTTACTACTATTTTCAAATGTAGCTACTTTAATTTTCAGTTTGTTTTGGCTTAGATTAACATTTAAACTACTCATGAGGATGTCATGGGGAAAATATGTAGACCTATTTCTCACTTGAACTACAAAAAGGAATCCGGCACTGGTTAAATATCAACTATTCAATGCTAGGCTATGTTGCTGAAATTGTATTTGATCAGAATAGACAGCTCATTTTAAATGCTCATCAATGGAGAACAATTATTTTTGCCCATGGTGTAGGTACACGCTTGTTGTATGTGCAGTGAGCAAATGAACCTGCAGCGCAGGCTATATCGCCATCTGCAGGTCGGATGTATTATTCCAAATGACAGGTTAGGGGACTCCGTTAGATGCAGATAGTTTAATGATTACGAAAACAATGATTTACTTTTGTTCTTTTACCGACAAACACAGTTTTTAGTTGTGATGATAACCCTGCCAGTTGAGTTTTTAAACAGATAGACCTTCATGTCTCTGATAAAGTGTGGAATTCCAATGTGATTGCTAAGTAAAAGTGGCACATTATTAGAGCTTTTGTTGTCAACAAAATGTTTTGTGTCCGCTGAATGCCACAAAACTGCTGTTTTTTTATTTAATTTGTTCTCTTTTAGAGTTTGATTGTGTGAAATATTGCTGCATGATGAGCTTCCCTCACCTTAACAGTGATTTTGTTTAAGTTGTCATACCACACAAAGGTCACTTCAAGGTCCCTCAATAGCACACACATCACAAAAGAGGCCCGTGCATAATAACAGTATATGAAATTAAATATACATGTGTCAAAGGCCTAAATTTGCATTCATGACCATATAGTTACCTAATGAGCCGAGACGCACAAGTACAAAGAGCAAGTCATTTATTTGACCTCTTGGGATGAGCTATGTGTCAGAAAACAATTTTGCTGGTGTTAGTGTGGTATAGTGTACCTTGTTCTTTCAGAGAGAAATCCCATTAATATTCATTGGCAAATGTAAGAAGTAGTTCTAGCACAATAACATTTATTTACATTTGGATAGACACTGATATGTAGGCTACCTACAATATCAACATGTGGGCAATTCTAAAATCTAAACGCTGCTATTTAAAATGGCGTCCAAGAAGCCTGAAACCACACTGAAATATCTACTGTAGTTAGTTTTCATTTACAACTGAAAAAGGGGAAAATGAAGATTAATTATTGTCAAATCCATCCTAGAAATGTTACACACATGAAAGGGTTTATGTTTTGGAAGCTGTGCAAATTGTGATACTCTATACAAATGTAAAATCTAACTACAAATAGCACCCCATGATTTACTCACCCTCAAGCTATCCTAGGTGTATATGACTTTCTTCTTTCTGATGAACACAATCGGAGTTATTTTAATAAATATCCTGATGCTTCCAAGCTTTATAATGGCAGCGACGGGGTCCATTGCATTTGAAGCTCTTACAAAAAAAACTTAACTGACTTGTAGCGTAAGAGTTTTGAACGGTGAGAGGTGTTACACTTTCTGCGTAAGTTGAATATGGAAGGCGTTCTGGCAGAAGCTATATATTTTACTTCATAAAGTTTTCAGTATGGATATTTTTCTCTCAAATCTACACAGGTGAAATGAAGTGCCCTAACCCTAAAAGAGTTTTGTACTTGATATAAGTTCTTGGTCTTATTTTGCATCATGCATATTATTCCAAAGAACATTTTGCCTTTGCAATCATATATTGGTATATGCCTGATGAAGGTCATGAGACCGAAACGTTGCTAATAAAAAGTTTTCATATTTTTTGCAAACTGATTGTGTGCGGGATTTCCCTTTATTCGTTGAGCCTTTGCAATCATCAAAATGTAATAATTAGTATTTTTTCTTATTTTTCATGATCCAATCAATTCCTGATAAATGAGATCAAGTCCCACTCTATTTTTTCCTCACTGAATACTTAGTTATGTTCAGAAACACAACACACTGATGTCAAATATGTTGCAAATGTGTTTCATGTTGACCTTAAACATAACATGGTAAACCAGCAGAATCGTGAACAGGGTGATAGAATGAAAAGGAAATGACGGGTAATGAATTTGCCAAGGATTGTTCTGAGACAAGAGATTATTTACAAACTTCACTTCACTTCACAGTCTCATACACTGACTTGAAGATAGATACACTCAGGTTCACAATGCCCAGAGGTCTTTTATCTGTGCAGATGCCGCTTCAGTGTTTGACGGGAGGGTATGGAAACTCATTTCTGCCTCGGCTCAGAGTGAAAAATAAAACAGGTCATTGTGAAATCAAGTCTCAAATAAGAAATAAAGCCCAGTTTTGTTATTGTTAACTTCACTAAATGCAATTAAAATCGTTTTCATTCATTCAAATGATAAAAAGCTCAAATAAAATGTGACCCTTAAGAAAATTGACCATGGTTTTATTATTGTAAATGTGTAGTAACCATTCTGTTTTGGGCAAATTGATTACCCTTTGTATAAACACAGTTTTAGGTGTTGCGAAACCATGGTTAATTTGTGGTTACCATATTTTAACTATATTGACTATGGTTTTTTGGTTTTATTTGTAGTAAAACCATGGTTAATTTTCGTAAGAGAAATATTACTTAAAAAATGTAAACTTAGGGTTCACACTTGTCATGGTTAGTTCGATTAAAACGAACCCTGGTGCGATTGCTCGGTTAGTGCGGTTCATTTGAACATATGTGAACGCTGCCATCCGAACCCTGGTGCGCACCAAACAAGCGGACCGAGACCGCTAAAAAGATGGGTCTCGGCCCGCTTCCAAACGAACTCTGGTGCGGTTCGATTGATATATGCAACACAAGATGCTGCTACAAGTCAGCTGATTTGACGACGCGGAAAGATCGGTGTATCCAAAATGAGTAGAGGGCAAACGTGGAGCAACGAGGAGGTAAAGTGCCTCATCAATATATGCAGATCTTCGTTTCTGCATACAACGGAGGAAATCCTGCTGCTGTTTTGAATGTTTTGAACATTTTATGAGCTCTTCGTGAGTTCTCAGCTGGTAAAAATAAAACCATATGTACACGCTTAAAATGATGGCGTTTAATCCAGCACACAGCATTGTTTTGAATGTTCGGTTAGCAAGCTCCGTCGCGAAATATACGTCATAAAAGCCGACCAATCAGGTTGTAAACGTATCCCTATGCCTTTGGTTCGGTAACTTTAGGTTCACTGTTAAAAATGCCAGTGTGAACGCTAAGCGGACCAGGACTATATGTTTTGGTTTTGTTTTTTGGTCCGGACCAAACGAACCGAACTACAAGTGTGAACGCATCCTTAAACTTAAAAATTCGGCCTTGGCGACTAACTAAAATAAAATAAGTTTAAGAAGTATTAAAATGAATAAAACTAAAACTGAAATAATTACAAAAATAAAGCTTTAGCCGATGTTGATTCTGGTTTTATTACGAGCTCTATCATGTTCTCTTTTTGCCAGCAGACTCTCCCGAGACTTGTGCTCCATGTCAACCTTTCTCACTTGTTTTGACAACTAACCATAGCCACTCCCACACCATACACACATCTGGAGCAACTTTTCTCTGCTTACGGATACACATTAGTGGTGGGCGATACTGCAAAATTTGGTCCAATACCAAATACATATAGGGTCAGTATTGCCGATACCGATAACAATACGATACTTTTTACTCAAAAAAAAAATACTTTTGTGTAGGGGAGAGCAGTATGTCATTATTTTTTAGGTGAATGAATGATCAATTCTTTAGGCAATATTTTTGTATTAATGTATTGAAGTCCACAAAATTATTAGTTATTAGGCACTGTAGAATGAATTCTTTACAGCCTTTTTAAAAAAAATAAAGAATAACAAAAAGCTCTCCCTTTTTTTGTAGCTCAGCATTTTCCTTGTCATGTGTTTTTAAGTGTTTGTATAGGTTTGTAGTGTTGCCACAGTATCGAATGCTCTTTTTACACGTATCAAAAGTTGCAGTATTATCATTTAGGGCCGTAAAATAGCTCCACACAACGCTTCTCTTCCTCTCGGCCATCCTGATCTCTCATTCAATGTGCTATCAGCTTCGCTCACTCAGTTCGCTGCTCCTCTGTGCGTTGTGTCAGTGAGTCACGTGACGACACAACAACGAATCACAGCAGAGCAGCATAAGGGGGAGGAGTAGCAAAGTGGGCCAGAATGTGAAAGCAGCGTTTGCTCAGGATTGTAGAGGTAGAATACACGAGCAAAGTATAATGAACGTAGAGGAGAGATATTTAAATTAAAATATCGACTCAATTACAACTGTATCGATCTGATACCAATACCATGTTGGCATCGATACTATCGATATTTAGATCGATCCGCCCACCCCTAATACACATGACAAGATACGCATGGCCCAGGGACGTATGTACGCAATTTCCAGTGAAATATAAACACTTATAACATGCTTAACATAGTGAATCAGAGTATAAAAGGAAAAGGATTGATGATTATTTATGTACATCCAAACACTGAGAAACTGCCAGCATTCACTCATTCACAAGCAATGATCTCTCGAGCGTTTGCATGGGCGTGCCAGATTCTCTGGGCGGAGGAAAGGGAGGTAACCGTTCCTGCTTGGACGTCAGGCCTGTCATTTTCTCAAAGGCAGAGAAAGACAGCCAGAACTCGGGTTTACACCGATCAACATTTCTATCCACTTGGGGACAATATTCAGGCTAGGGGAACTCATATTAATGTTGAAAAACCTCATAAAATGAAAATTTCATGCCATGGGACCTTTAAAGGTGCAGTGTTTGAATTTTAGCAGCATCTAGCGGTGAGGCTGTGAACTGCAATAACCACCGCTCACCCCTCCCTTTCGAAGCACATAGAGGAGCTACAGTGGCCGACACAGGACAAAAATGTTGTCGTCGGAAAGAGCAGAGTGACTAGTGCTCTGTAGAGCAGTTTGTCCGTTTAGGGCTACTGTAGAAACATGGTGGCGCCAAACGGCAATTTCACTGTAAGGGGATCCGCGGTGTATGAAGATAGAAATGGCTCATTCTAAGGTAATAAAAACATAACGGTTCATTATGTCTTTATACACCACTGAAAACATAGTTATGTATATTATATTGCATTTCTGTCAATAGATACTCATAAATACTACACACTGCACCTTTAAAAAGAAAACTAAAATGACAAAAGCACATCATTTCTAAAATTTTAATTAAAAAGAAAATTGAAAATATAAAAATAAAACCTGATTCAATTACTAATTTTATATTATTTATGTGTACTCTTAGATAGAAATGCTTCAATATGCAGGTGAGTAAATAATGACAGAATTAATTAAACCTATTCAAGTATTCAAGTATGGTAATGATTACTATGCCTGGTGATACAGTGATGTTGAAGTGAACTGAAAATAATAAATTACATGTTGTTGGTACATTATCAATAACAGACTGTAGCCCAACAGGGCGGCTTGTGGACAAAACGTCAAGAGAAAGAAATTACCACAGTAAAAAAAAAAAAAATTTAGATGTGGGGAAGAGATATTCATTTTATAAGAATAGCGGAGTATTACCAGCATGCATTAACCAGCTAAAGAGATGTATGTGAGAGATCCAGAGGAGCGAGAGATGCTGGCTGATTAGATCAGATCATTCTCAATTTGTATCATCTTTGGCAGGAACTTTCATACATAATGCAGAAACGCAGTGATTTGCTGTCATATTTCTCCATCAGACCACGAATGAGTCAAATTAAGAAGAGGCAGAGTTACATAAGGAGAAAGAAGGGAGGAGGGGGGGCACTTAGAGGTGATTTCCAAGTAGAAATTTGGAGTCCATGACAGGAGAATGATGGGAAATGACCCATCATCATCACCATCACCTGCCCACTTGCCACAGATTCTCAGTAAGAGGATCTGGCAAATACATGCACCTCATCAGACAGCTGTGCTCACACTTTCACACTCATACACACATTTGGCCTCAGTCTTATGTTCATGCAAACACCTACACACCCACACACACACACACACACGCACACACACACACACACACACGTACACAAAGCAGCACAGGAAAAGGGCCACAAAACTCTTCCCCATCGGCCAAGTGTGTGTGTGGGCATACATTAGACACCAGGACCCACTCGGCTGGCACCAAACCTAAACACACAGGGGAATGCCAGCTGTGGTTCCCCATCTGGGCCGCTGTATGTTTGTGCCAGTGCCGGGGAAGACATTTAGAAACTGTAGTTTTCAAAGCTACAAACTTCAGTCACTTTATATTAGGTGTCCTTAACTACTATGTACATCAAAACATGTACATTTTCATTTTGTATTGCAAAACACTTTTGGGGCTATTGAGGTGGGATACGGGTAAGGTTATGGACAGGTTTGGTGGTATGAGAATGAACACGAGAACGAACCTCATTGGTTCTTGAGGAAGCTTAAACGTGCAGCGTAACACACGAGAATGAACCTCATTGGTTCTTGAGGAAGCTTAAACATGCAGCGTAACACACGAGAATTAACCTCATTGGTTCCTACAGAAGCTCAAACGTGATACGTAACACGAGAATGAGCCTCATTGGTTCTTGAGGAAGCTTAAACGTGCTGAGTAACACAAGAATGAACCTCATTGGTCCTTAAGGAAGCTTAAACGTGCTACGTAACACGAGAATGAACCTCATTGGTTCTTGCAGAAGCTTAAACGTGCTGCATAACATGAGAATGAACCTCATTGGTTCTTGCTTAAGCTCAAACGTGCTGTGTAACATGAGAATGAACCTCATTGGTTCTTGCTTAAGCTCAAACGTGCTGTGTAACATGAGAATGAACCTCATTGGTTCTTGCTTAAGCTCAAACGTGCTGTGTAACATGAGAATGAACCTCATTGGTTCCTACAGAAGCTCAAATGTGTTGCATAACACAAGAATGAACCTCACTGGTTCTTGTGGAAGCTCAAACGTACTGTGTAACATGAGAATGAACCTCATTGGTTCTTGTGGAAGCTCAAACATACTGTGTAACATGAGAATGAACCTCATTGGTTCTCGCTGAAGCTCAAACCTGATGCGTAACATGAGAATGAACCTCATTGGTTCTCGCAGAAGCTCAAACGTGCTGTGTAACACGAGAATGAACCTCATTGGTTCCTACAGAAGCTCAAATGTGCTGCATAACACTAGAATGAACCTCATTGGTTCTTGTGGAAGCTCAAACGTGCTGTGTAACACGAGAATGAACCTCATTGGTTCTTGTGGAAGCTCAAACGTGCTGTGTAACACGAGAATGAACCTCATTGGTTCTCACACATCAAGCAAGCATGCTCGAGTTTCTGATCTGATGTGCGAGTTGATGAATATTTATATGTGAATAAAAGCCTAAATTAAATCTGTTCATCATATAAAGCAATCACGTCTCTTCAGAAAATGTCCACTAATAATCATATGGATTAATTTTAGATCTCTTTATGAACTTTTTGAAGCGTCAAAGTGGTAGTTGCGTAGCTGCTAGAACAGAAGCTCTCTGTTTTTATTCAAATTTGTGTTTTTGAAGATGAACGAAAGTCTTACAGGTAAATGATTACAGAATAATTTTTTGGGGGTGAACTAATGCATTAGTAGGGTATTCTGTCGGAGTATTGTTTATTGTCACAGTATTAATAAAATGTAAGCAGTTTACTGTACACACTGCACAGTCAGCAGAAAGCTATTCCATTCTGAACACCGAATGTGATTCATTAACAAATCTGATTGAATTACTCTATTTAATTGCTTGGAATGGTACTCGAGGTACCAAAACACTCAAAGATGGAAGAACATAAGAGATTCTTACATTCTTGTGCATGGATGGACCAATTTCATTAGCAGCAAATTAGAAGAAAATCACTCACCCCGAGTGGAAGTTGCAGTAATTAACCCGTAAACCGGCGAATATGTTAGTTCAACTTTAATGCACAAGGAGACATCTTAAGACAAAAAGAAGATGAGAAAGAATTATGAGAAGTTTCATGATAATGACAGGCCGGCGGAACAAATGTTAAACACAGATTTATTTCTCTGTGACGAAGATTAAGCGAGCACACTGAAAATAGTGGTTCTATTGTCATTACACTCCCCCAAAATCCCATCTTTAAAGCTTGTATCCCAAATGCCTCTTTAATCTCTGACCTTGATTCCAGCGAGGCATGTTTAAGGCTAAGCAGATGCCATGAAAGGCTCGGAGGAATCAGAAATACTTTAATAAAACCACTTTGAAGATTCAAAGATTTTTCCTCCCTTCAAAAATAAAAATTCAACACCCCTCCCTCCCTCCATTCTTTTTCTTGACGGCCTCCCTCTCTCTTTTATGTTACTGAGCTGAAACTTCGAAATCTGCCATCAGGCCTCCATCAGTGAGAGGGGGAGAGCGATTTAGCGGTTGATAAGCAGTCAGGCATGGGCGACCTCCGCAGCGGGGCACCGATACTCAGCCCAGAGCAAACCACTCTCCCAGCAGCCCTTAATGGACAATATTATGTGAAATTGTCTCTATTGTTGAGAAGCATGGAGTCAGGAAGTATCAGGGCGAAAGAGAAGCATCTGCCTCAGCTTGAGAGGTCTGAGTGGAAAGCCTGTCCGACTAGACTGGATTCTGAGTGGCTCCCTTTGTGTAAACAAGGTATAGATGTTAAGCGTTGTATTGCAATCAAGTGCTTGACAACATGAGGAGTTAAAGGAACGCGCAGACTTTTTGGGATTTTAGCTTATTCCCCGTATCCCCCAGAGTTAGATAAGTCCACACATACCATTCTCATCTTTGTGCGTGCCATAACTCTGTCTGACGCACACACCGCTAGCCTAGCTTAGCACAAAGACTGGAGGTAAATGGCTCCAGCTAGCCTACTGCTCAATAAGTGAAAAAATAACACCAACATTTTCCTATTAACATGTGATGTGTATAGTTGTTACATCATGTACTAAGACAGACAGAAAATGAAATGTTGCAATTTTCTAGACCGATATGGCAAGGAACTATTCTCTCATTCCTGCGTAATGATCAAGGAACTTTGCTGCCGTACCATGGGTGCAGCGGCGTAAAGATATTACGCAGCACCTGAAAATAGTCCCCAGCATGCTCCCTGTGTAAGCAGGTTGTCACTTTGGTTATGTTGACGGAAGTTAGCCTATTTTCAGGCGCTGTGTAATATCATTGCGCAACCCGTTCTCACTCCTAAGGCGCCAATATCCGAAGCATGGTCAAGTGCTTTCCGTGTCACAATAAAGACACTAAAGGTACCCTAATGCTGCGTTCACACCAAGCGCGAATAGAGCGTCAGGAGCGAGCGATTTCAATGTTAAGTCAATGGAAAGGCGCATTGACGCGCGTCTGGAGGTCTTGCAGCGCGATAGACGCGTTTCGCGCTGCGTGATGGACGCGATTCCGCCTCATTCGCACGTCCAGTTCGCGCGAATGACGCGAATTGGACGCGAATTGTGCGTCTTGCGCGACTGGCAGCCAGATGGCGCTCTGTGCACATTTAGTCCATATATGGTACAGACAGACGAAGAAGACCCCATGTGCCATAATAGAAGTCCAAAATAAAAGCTTCCTGAGATCGCGAAAAATGCAAATAGAGACATTTGAAGACTAATAAACACACAATCGCGACGATGTATGGTTTGTCTTCAAGCCACTTAGTCTTCAAATGCTCTGCAAGACCTCCAGACGCACGTCAACGCGCCTTTCCATTGACTTAACATTGAAATCACTCGCTCCTGACGCTCTATTTGCGCTTGGTGTGAACGCAGCATTAGGGTACCTTTAGTGTCTTTATTGTGACGCGGAAAGCACTTGACCATGCTTCAGATATTGACGCCTTAGGAGTGAGAACGGGTTGCGCAATGATATTACACAGCGCCTGAAAATAGGCTAACTTACGTCAACAAAACCAACGTGACAACCTGCTTACACAGGGAGCGTGCTGGGGACTATTTTCAGGTGCTGCGTAATATCTTTACGCCGCTGCACCCATGGTACGGCAACAAAGTTCCTTGATCATTACGCAGGAATGAGAGAATAGTTCCTTGCCATATCGGTCTAGAAAATTGCAACATTTCATTTTCTGTCTGTCTTAGTACACGATGTAACTACTATACACATCACATGTTAATAGGAAAATGTTGGTGTTATTTTGTCACTTATTGGGCATTAGGCTAGCTGGAGCCATTTACCTACAGTCTTTGTGCTAAGCTAGGCTAGCGGTGGGTGCGTCAGACAGAGTTATGGCACGCACAAAGATGAGAATGGTATGTATGGACTTATCTAACTCTGGGGGATACGGGGAATAAGCTAAAGTCCCAAAAAGTCTGCGCATTCCTTTAACTCCTCATGTTTACACAAAGGGAGCCACTCAGAATCCAGTTTACATATCGGCTGAGCTTATGAAATACAATGAGATATCAAAAACAACCACTGTTGACATTTTGGAAATAAGTTAATTATTGGAAAAGCAACACTATTATGAAAAAAGCTGAACTGCTTTCAGGCTGCTTATAAATGAACATAAAGGAGTAGTTCACTTTAAAATGAAAATTACTCCATGATTTACTCACCCTCCAGCCATCCTAGGTGTATACTGTATGACTTTCTTCTTTCAGAACAATACAATCGAAATTATATCAATAAATATCCTGAAGCTTTCAAGCATTATTATGTCAGTGACGGGGTCCATTGAGTTTGAAGCTCAAAAAAGTGCATCCATCCCTAATAAACATACTCCACACGGCTCCGGGGGGTTAATAAAGGCCTTCTGAAGCTAATAGATGAAAATCCCCTTTTACAGTATATCTAATCTCAAATGATTTGATATGTCTAGGGTAAAATAATTGTGCAATTGTGATTTCATGTTACATGTAATTCAACACTACAAGAGCACATGCTGTATACACCAATCAGGCATAACATTATGAGGTGAAGTGAATAACACTGATTATCACGGCACCTGTTAGTGGGTGGGATATATTAGGCAGCAAGTGAACATTCTTTCCTCAAAGTTGATGTGTTAGAAGCAGGAAAAACGGGCAAGCTTAAGGATTTATGGCGGCCAAAGCTCATTGATGCACGTGGGGAGAGAAGGCTGGCCTGTGTGGTCCGATCAAACAGACGAGCTACAGTAGCTCCAATTGCTCAAGAAGTTAATGCTGGTTCTGATAGAAAGGTGTCAGAATACACAGTGCATCACAGTTTTTTGCGTATGGGGCTGCATAGCTGCAGACCAGTCATGGTGTCCATGCTGAACCCTGTCCACCACCGAAAGCGGCAACAATGGGCACATGAGCATCAGAACTGGACCAGGGAGCAATGGAAGAAGGTGGCCTGGTCTGATGAATCACGTTTTCTTTTGCATCATGTGTATGGCAGGGCACGTGTGTGTGCTGGGGAACACACTATGGGAAGAAGGCAAGCCGGCGGAGGCAGTGTGATGCTTTGGGCAATGTTGTGCTGGAAAACCTTGGGTCCTGTCATCCATGATGTGGATGTTACTTTGACATGTACCGCCTACCTAAGCATTGTTGCAGACCATGTACACCCGTCCCTGGAAACGGTATTCCCATGTCATAATGTTATGACTGAACGGTGTATATACTCTCCATGCTACATCTCTGATAACTTTCTAAAGATTCAATTAATTGTGAACTTGTTTTCTTCGGCTCAGCTCGGTTTGATTCCCAAACAGACCCGGCGTGACCGTACACACCCTCTCTTTTTATTTCTGTCGTGTGGGTGGAAGTATATCCATCCGATTGTATTTAATTTAACATGGAGCCAACTGTATTTAAATTACTTCAAAGAGATGGAAGCAGTATTATCAAAGGCTTTGAGTTTGACAGCTCACGCTGAGGAGAACGGGGAGGCGCAGGACGGCTTGACTATGTATGAGAAGCCTGTCCGATTACTGAGAGAGAATATTACAATACTGTTAACGTTCCTGAAGGAGTGAGGCTTGCACATGAGACGCTTTTGTCAATAAGATGTGAGCTTAAATTATGCCAATGTGTGTCAAATAAAAGCCAGAGGCTCCACCATCTCAGATGGAGTGGAATAGTCATTTTGGGTGACTGTTTCTTTAAGTGTATTGCCGAGAACGCTTGCGAAATCTCTCAGCAGGTGAATGCTGGAGATTTATTGTCAGAAGAGTTTTGGGGTTTGTTTGAGAACACAGTTCTCAAATGGGTTTTGCACGCATAATTATGTAGTTCAAAAAGCAGAGTTTAAAATGGGCCTTTTTTTAATTCTTGTTTACTGTGAAAAGTAACACTTCTCATATGCATAAATGATTTTTTACTTGTTAAAACATCTTGAGGTTCAAATGAAGGCACACATTCTGTGTCAATCGCACCAAGGAGGTCAGGATTGGCTGGTTATTGCTGGTGGATGCTGGGGTGGATTTTATTATTGGTAACACTTTCGATTACAGCCCGGAAAGTAAAGAAAACTAAAGAAAACTCATTTGGATTCCTAAAAGTTGAAGCATCAAACAGCACATACAGCGATAACTGCAGTAGTCCATACGACCCCAATGGATGAATCAATGTCTTCTGAAGTGAAACGATAAGTGTTTGTAAAAAAATAACAATATTTTACCTTTTTTTAAACTTTAGACTATCGCTTCCGACCGACAGTCCCCTGCGCATGCAGAAGAGGGTTAAGTCCACGCTTGATGTAACTTGAAGCGTGACGTGAGCGCGCCGAGAAACTCTAGTCACACAGATGTCGGATGCCGTTGTTTTTTTTTATTTTTATTAATGCTCACAACAGTATACAAACAATAACATAATATATGATAATAGCAATGAGAAACAAACAAGACAGGAATACAGAGACGCCAGTTCTCGCGTGTGTTTCAGATGAAGCTTCACGTTGCTCATTTTGCACGCACTGGTAACAGTTGGTTGGAAGCGAAAATAGAAGTCAATTATGAGAGCATTTCTGGCTGTACTTTTTATTTTAATAAATATTAATACACAATAGCAAAAGACAAGGGATTCCTTCAGTGGAAATAATGAAAATGAAGAACAGGAACAGGAAAAGGAGAAGCCAAGCAAGAGAAACAAAAAACGGACAAAACATGCTTTTTTCTGTCAGGACGTTAGTATTTGAAATGAAACGTTTATTTAAAAATCTAATTTGAAAGTTGTTTTTCAAATAAATGATTGTGAGTGATATCAGATTGTGTGTTTTTTTGGTATTTACCCTGTAACTACATGAAACAAGAGAGGAACAAGCACCACTTTAATTTACAGCCCGTAGATTCTTACCCTGTAACTACATGAAATAACAAGCACCACCTACCCTGTAACTACACAAATAATTACCCCTTAATTAAAAAATACTTACAGTATAAATTATTTGTTTATTTTCCTGGTAGTTACCCCTTTATTCCCGAAAGATACACTTATCCCTACACATACATACTTTATAATTACACTACTATAATTACCGGACGTTACACTGTAAAATAGTTTTTTTTACGCAGTACTTTCCGGGCTGTAATCTAAAGCGTTACCTTATTTTATTTCATTTCATTATTACATTTAGTTGAATTTATTTTATTTTATTTTAAGGAACATTCAAATTATAAATAGTCATTATATAATAGTAGATTTCTTTTTCTTATCCTATTTTCCCTGTCTGCTGTCTTTCACCTCAGAACTCAAGAACTAGTGAAGAGTTTTTTTAAATTATGCTAAAACATTAGAGTATGTTTCACTACATGCTGCAATGTAAAATAGTATACTTAATTTTTGTCAAATGACCTTATAATGTCATGCATTTTTAATACAGAGCAGTGCAAATGTATCATCAGTATGCTTTTTTGCATTCATAATCAGACTTTCTAAATATTACTTCAATTTCTTAAAGGGGCTATATGCAACTTTTTCCCCAAAATAAACGTAACAATAGCCTTTTTATTTTACCATTTATGACTCAAACCTCTCCTGATGAGCATTCTGACACCTTGTCCGCTCACAGTGGGTGCACCTATAAGCCTGTATCCTATTTTTCCTATTTTCTGGCGGGTCGTTTTTTCCCGCGCTGTCTGCGGATGTGACGTCACCACCGCTGCAAGAGCGAGCAGAAAATAAGAGCAGTCGCGAGTTTAAATTTCAGAAAAACGCATATAGCCCCTTTAATTGTAGGCTATTTATGTGGCAATATGTGTAACGCTGTGCTCAGGCAAGAAGAGGAAGACAGACAAATTCAATCCAAAATACTCCAAGTTTAATATAAATCAGATAACAGGCAGGGAAAACACAACTTAACGCAGCATAGATCAGACAGAGACTGTAGGAACAGGAGGACCTAAATAGTGAACACAATGAGGATGATGATGACACACAGCTGACACAGATGAACTAATAACAATGGTAACCGGAGAGACAGAACAAAGGAACATGTGACAGATACAAACAAACTGAAAGTCCAATCAAACTGAAAATAAACGTGACTGAATGTGACACCATGGTACATTAATATAGCAGCATTTTCCAATTAGAACAGTCCATGTTATAATTTACAAATTGGCAAATATAGTAAGTCATCAAGGTATTCCAATTCATACAGAAAATGTACATTATGTGCAAAGTTTACAGTGAGTACTGCAGATTATACTGAATAGGGGTGTATAACGGTACACAAAACTGACCGTTCAGTATGTACCTTGGTTTTGAAGTCACGGTTCGGTACGGGTTCGGTACAGCAGTTTTACAAAATTGCTTTTTATTCAACAGTGGTTTACTGAAAAAAATGTGTCTGTCTTTAAATGAATTCAATTATAACTAAAAGTTTCTTAAAGATAATGCTGTAAACTACATAGGGAGCCCCACTTACACACTACTATACTATTAAAGGTTAACAACAAAGCCCAAACTATTAGCCTACATTTTTAGATATAATAATCAACACTGATAATATTCAAATAAGACAGTTTTTGCATTAACTTCTAAATCTAATCATACATTTTTTCCTTCAATTCGTTGTTGAAATATAATCAATTATACACAGTGACTGTCATTGTTAAGACAGATTTATCTAAACAGACATTAAAGGGTTAGTTCACCCAAAAATGATAATTCTGTCATTAATTACTTACCCTCATGTCGTTCGACACCCGTAAGACCTCCATTCATCTTCGGAACAGAAATTAAGATATTTTAGTTGAAATCTGATGGCTCTGAAAGTCCTCCATTGGCTCAATGGCACCCTTCACTCTCAAGACCCTTAAAAGGTACTAAAGACGTCGTTACAAAGTCCATCTCACTACAGTGGTTCTAAAATAACTTTATGAATCGGCGACAATAGTTTTTGTGCGCAAAAAAACCCTAAATAACGACTTACATAGTGATGACGATTTCAAAACAAAGCATCATGAAGCTTCGAAGCGTTATGAATCACTGAGCCGAATGATGATTCGGATCGCGTGTCAAACCGCCAAACTGCTGAAATTTGGCGATTCAAACCGCTGAATCGACTCAGTGATTCATAACGCTTCGAAGCTTCATGATGCTTTGTTTTGAAATCGTCATCGTCAAATATCTTAATTTCTGTTCCGAAGATGAACGGAGGTCTTATGGGTGTCGAACAACATGAGGGTAAGTAATTAATGACAGAATTTTCATTTTTGGGTGAACTAACCCTTTAATAATCCAGACATCAGTAACAGGTTAGAGTTGAATATAATGAATATATAGGCTAATATAGTGCATATATTTAACGAAAGAGTTTGTTTCTCTAGTGAACTAACAGCTGAATGTCTTCTGAGGTAAATGTGATGCTACGTGACATTGTTTACAAGCTGTTTTATTGTCTTTCCGCAGTTGAAACAGATTGAATGATTACACAACATATTATACAATTCAGTAAGTTGTAATGTATCTTCAACATACCTTAAAGCTACACTGTGTAACTTTTTTAGTTTATTCTTAGCTAAAAACACTTAGTTCTTTCAAAAATATATGTGCTCATTAATGTATATTTACTTCTTTCAAGTAATAAAGTATTCTCGTAAGTTTATACGTAATATGCCATTGAAAATACATACGGGTGAGGGGTCGAATGCCGGTCGCCATGTTGCCCCTCCATCTTGAAAGTACATTAACCAAAGAGGGACATACCCGTAAATTCAAGCTTCGCCTTTTGCGTTTTAACACTCGATGGCACCGTGTCGAAAGTGGACGAGGTCGAACTGGAAGCCATGTTAATCTTGGACTAAATCGGCCACCGTAGGAGTTAAAACAAAATCGGAATTGAGAGGAACAGAAACTAATATTCACTGGATGGTCATATACATTTTCACCACTAGATGGGGGAAAATATCACACAGTGTAGCTTTAAGATATATTAATTCATGTTTATTCTTTAGGAAGAGATGATCGCGTTCACTCGTGCCTATCTGCCTATCCTATCCTATTAACTATAGTATTAACTAAAATTAAGTTTTTTGAATTTATTATTTTTTCATGTCATTACATTGTTTAGAGCATAAGAAACAAATGGGAAAAAATATTTTCCCATTCAATACAATGTATATATACACTGCATCTAATTTGCATATCAATGTGTTCTTGGTGCAACATGTAGTGAAAAAAGAAGTGTAATAATGGGAGTAATAATTGGCAACATTTTCATAATAATATCTAATATTTCATAGGAATATTGATATGTAATTTCTTTCCCTATTCACTTATGTCTGCAAAATGTCTGATAAACATGCTTTAAGTCCTGGCGTCCACTACAGTGATTGCATTATGAAATCAATGCCCTGTATTGTAACAGAAAGTCATATTTTCATTAGCAACCCCATTACATTTTCCTGAGATGTTAATTTATAACAAACAATTTGAAAATTAATCAGATTTAAATGATAATATTTCCATAAGCGTGGTAAAAATTTATGTCAGCCGTTTTTAAAGACTAAGAAGAAGTTGCTGTCCTGATGAAACCTCCAAACATTTGGTATCTCTGCAAAGCCCCGGATGTGCTCTTTACAGGACTTAAAACTGTGACATTATACATGTCAGAGAAATAGACTATAGAAGTCTATTCGTGGGTTCCATATACAGTGATCAGTCACGTCACATTAAAGAGCGTCAAAACGGCATTTATCGTTTGAAATTCGTGATAAAATGGACTGAATACTTAATATGTTCGTGTGGGAACTCGGATTTGAAGTGTGTTCCGCGCTTAAAACAAGCCGACTGTTAACTGTTAAAGATTTCATTCAGAACCGTCCAGTACACACACATACCGAAAAGCTTCGGTACGAATACGTGTAGGCCTACCGTCCGTTACACCCCTAATACTGAACACAGTCACAGTGTTTGGATGTGAACGAAAGCATAAATCAACCATTACAAAGGCACTGTGACGTACATTTGGCAGATTAAACACATCATGTATTTTAGATGAGTCTGTGTTACAGTGTGTACACGGTCTCATAGAGCGGCAGAGAGTGAATCAAACAGCTGAAGAGGAGATGAACACTGTTTACGTGTGTGTGTGTGTGTGTGCGTGTGTGTGTGTGTGTGTGTGTGTGCTGCTTTATTTATTTATTTATTTTTCCAGCCCAATGATTCTTCAAAAACCAACCAAAAAAGTGCCCAATCTGGCTGCAGAATCTTTTAAGTATTGGAAATATCCAGCGGCAATGAAATATTACGGCTAGAAATGTGTTGGTAAAGTGTTCCAGCAAATGAAAAATTAAACATGTTTTTATGAACTGCAGACTGCAGCGCGCTCCAATCTTAATGACCCTGGAGGATCGTTAGAGTAAACAGTCATTTAAGGTTAATTACCTCTGACCCTTTAGTTTCTTTCTCATTTTTCTTCCCCTCTCCTTTCTCTCTCTCTCTCTTATTCCCCATAGGAAAGAAAATGTTATTAATACCTCGACTTTTTCTCAGAGGAGGCAATGAGATTAAATTGAGAGCAAATGGAGAGTAAATCTTTCCTTTAATATACAGCATTCTGTGTGATTTGTGTATTTTTATCTCCATGCCTGACGCCTGATGTTGATCAGGTGACTACTCAACACCCTGGTATTTTAGCACACTATAAGATCCTGTGCAGATCAAAGACAAACATGACAGGCGTCAGACACAAAGACAAATTATAACTAATAATGGTGTGATCTGCTCTGCCAAAAGGAGAGCTCGCTTTCTTTTAAAATGACTGGTGAGAGATAAACAGAATAATTGTATCCTGATCTAAGAATACAAAACCATTCTTTAGCATTTCATTTGAATCTATTGGGAAAGAGTAAGAACAGCTGTCGGCTGATCTTTCGTTTCTGTGGCCTTAAATCTATTCTGTGTGGAATGAATAAGGCATAAGGGATGAAGCTGAAATCATATATAATCTGTGCCACGCTGAGATTTAGTGTGTGTGCGTTTGTGTACAGTATGTATGTGGTTTATGAGGACATAAATGTGTATAATGACATGGGTATTACAACATAAACATGGTTTACAAAGGACACAAAAAATTGCGTTTTTGCTTTTATGTGAATGCAGAAAGTTTTCTGTGATTGGTAGGTTTAGGCATAGGGTTAGTGTAAGAGGAGAGAATATACAGCTTGTACAATCTATGGAGAGTCCCCCGTAAAGCACATATTGTGTGTGTGGTTCAGGTGTACCCTTTGTCTAGCTATCACCAGGCCAAGCTCAATTTAAGATTGAACATTGGTCTGGGGAGTCTGCTCTGTATTTTTATATTACTGCACAAGAGGCGTGATCAACGGGCATAGTTCAAATGACTCTATACGTAATTGGATAGTCCTTCAACCAATCAGAACACAAGAGGATCAACGGGCAACGACCCATCCCTTCTCTATCCGTCATCATGTTAAATCTACCTATAGCGAACCAGGTGGATAAGCCAGTCTGTGATTGGTTCCCGCAAAAGTGTAACAGAAGCAGTAAAAATGAATGTACAGGTTTCCAGACTGAGTTGCTGGGCGAAATCAAATCGCTGGCAGATTAGGCTGGGTTTACCCAGTCTAGTGTACCCTATGTTATGAGGACAAAATGTCCCCACAAAGATGGCGAAATCCCAAAAAAATTTTGGTCCCCACCCCCCATGAGGAAAACAGCTTATAAATCATACTAAGTGATGTTTTTTGTAATCTAAAAATGCAGAAAGTTCTCTGTGTGGGTAAATGGGTAGGGTTAATGTCAGGGGATAGAATATACAGTTTGTACAGTATAAAAAGTATTATGACTATGGAGAGTCCCCATAAAACATTAAAACACAACATGTGAGTGATTCTATAATTGGAGAAACAGTGTACTATGTGCCATTCACCATATAGAAACTAGTAAATTTGTGAAAAGTTAAAGGGGAACTATGTAACATTTTTGCAGTAAAATTTCCAAAAACCACTAGGCCAGTGTTATATTTTGTTCAGTTGAAAACTTAGAATATCCCAAATGTTTCCAACTATTTGTAAAACGTGAGAAATTGCTATTTTAACCAAGGAACCAGGATGTGTGAGCTATGCGTGTGAGGGAGTCACCTGTCGATTGCGTCATATCTGCACTACTCTCGGTCATTATTATTTTGCAGAAACGCCTTACTCTCACTGCAGTGTGAACAAGTGTCATAGCAGCCGCCGAGCGAACGTCATAACTTCCTTTTTAACACAATCAGATATATCTAATATGATAAACAGAGCTGCGTTACCTCATACTCATGACTGGAAAACGGAAGTGGCGCTGTTATTTTCATCCCGGAGTCAAATCACCTTTGCTTGGCCTTCAGGGGCTGTAGTTTGAGCGCGTTCATCTCCCCGTTATGGTAAGAGGCGTGACCTTTCCGGGCAATGTGCGCTAAGCTGCTGTCGAATCACAACACGGGAATCGCTGGCACAATCAGAACTCGTTACGTATTTCTGAAGGAGGGACTTCGTAGAACGAGGAAATTCTCAGGCCATTTTGAGGACAGTGAAAACAGCGGTACAGATAAGTAAATTGTGTGAAAAATACTGTGTTTTTTTACACATGAAACATGAACACATGTTATATTGCACACTGTAAACACAATCAAAGCTTCAAAAAAACATGAAAAACGGGACCTTTAAGGGGAAAACTGTTCACGAAGAAATTCTTTCCAGTATTTTTATTAAAAACGTATTCCATTTCAATAATTTGGTGCTTTGCAAACACAAGTTACTTCCTTTTTTTACTATTAACGAAAGAGGAATTTCTTTATAGTGTTGTTTGTCAACTAACAGGATTGACCATTTTAAACTTTTTAGCCAAAAACTCCACATGCTAGCATAAATGCTAAGAGCACATGGCACTAAGGAAATCATGATTAAAAGGCTTTTAAACAACCCACTGTGTGATCAGTGATAAATTCAGTTTTCTTTTTGATATTGTGGTAACATTTTTGAGGTCTTACAGAATAACTCTTGGTGTAAGAACATTTTAGATTAAATATTTTCTCAGAGAGCGCACACACACCTTTCAGTGCTTCTGAGATGGAAAGTGACATCATTTCCTGTATCTTACATAGTTGTGGGAGATAATGCCGCGTTCCAGGCAGCCCATAACCCGTGTTCTTCCAACCTTCTACCCGTGAAAGTGTACTGGAATGGCAGTCAAACCTAAGACTTCCCACCCGTGAACTCGTACTAGATCGATGTACTCCCAGTTACAAGCTCTGATGTCACATAGCCCGTGAAACAACAATGGCAGCCCCTATGGTTCTCTTTCCATATGCACCGTTTTTTCTCCCCTGTTTCCATCAAATAAGCACCTTTGGCAATAGAAATTATTGTAAATGGGCATAAGCCCTGCCAATGCAGGGCTGGAATGCAGCATAATTCCACCAATTTAAAGGCGGTATGGTAACAGAATTCACACAAGATATATGGAAAAAAAATAAAACAAATTAAATATTACCAAAAGAAAAGTCAAATAAAATATTTTGATACATGATGGAAAAATAGACTGACTAATTCAGACAACAAGAAATCATGATTTTCAGCTATACAAGACACTTTTTTAGAAAACATATTATATTGTTATGACCTGTAACATCTTGTTATCCAAGACAATGAGTAACAAATTATTTAAATAATTAAAAGTATAACCATTTGAAAAACCCGCTGAGTTAAAATGACCCATTCATTGGGTTAAAACAACCCAATTGCAGGGTTAAAACAACCCAATCGCTGGGTTAGTCCATTTTCAACCCAACTTGGGTTGTTTTTAACCCAGCATTTTGTGTGTGTGTGTGTGTGTGTGTGTGTGTGTGTGTGTGTGTGTGTGTGTGTGTGTGTGTGTGTGTGTGTGTGTGTGTGTGTGTGTGTGTGTGTGTGTGTGTGTGTGTGTGTGTGTGTGTGTGTGTGTGTGTGTGTGTGTGTGTGTGTGCGCTTGTGTGTGCGTGTACGTGTGCATGTATGGCAATTATTTATGATTTAAATCTATAAAGTAATTTTTAGGCTTGTCAGTTTTTTGTTATTAATCACATATATCAATACTGAACTGCACTCAAATACAGTGCTAATTTCCAGATAGTACGGACTGAAAGATCAATACACACTCACATAAAGGGTGAGGAATTAGTTTTAAATATATATATTTGCCTCTTGCAATTTGTCCTCAGGCTAAATTAACACCCACCGCTAATGGGTCTCCTCTCGCTTTCATTACGCTCAATACAAACTCGATAACGGTTCTCCTAGGTTGAACGCAGGGGTCTGATCCCTCGGGCAGCGCATGAGCTGCTGGATCTGCGTCATTTCAGAGAGCAAACATCATCAACGTGCTTTATTCATTGGGCTTCTTGTGTTTGAAGCCGTGATTGCGCATTAGCTATAGTCCACTGGGATACAAATGGACCCGCGATGGCCCAGCGGATCGAGACATTCATGTTTCCCATTGACTTTTTATTCCAGTGCCCATTAACATCCCCTTGTGTTTATCTGTGTGGTTCAGCGCCTTCTCTTTTGCCATTTCACTTCTCATTATGGTCTTTCGGGAGCCATTAGCATAAGTCATAATTTGCAGGAATGTTGTCGTAGCGTTGAGTGAGGGGCGGAAAGAGGCTTGGAAGTGCTGTGTGAATGACTCAAGTTCAGACTCTGTATGTGTTTGCAGTGTGAAATTGACAGGACTGATGAATGACCACTATCTTTTCTCATGCTGTGCTCTTTGAATACCAAAAGTCCTCTTAAAAACATGATGTAAAGGGCAAGAAAGGAAATTAAATGCACCGCCTTGTTACTTAATGCAAACTTGTGATTCAAAAGCATATCAGTATCTACTGTTCACGCACGTGATGAGAATACATTGTGCATTCACAGACAGCAGGAAAGGCTCTATTCCAATACCAAGCGAGTGTGTGTGTGTGTATATATATATATATATATATATATATATATATATATATATATATATATATATATATATATATATATATAATACACTATGTATGTATGTCTAAGTATATATCCAATTCTCCATCTCTAAATTTATTTTCAGACTCAGTTTGCATTGCACCTTTCTAAAGTGCGGAAGTGTTCATTGAGCAGATGACTGGTGTCTTTTTCAATATTGACTCTTGATTTATGTTCAAGAGAATGGTCCACAATGCAACAACAAAAACTAATTTGACCCCCATTTGAAAACCTTTCATTAAAGTGTGAAATCGAGTGCCACCTTCCCATTCACATGTACCAGTCAAAAGTGCGTAAGTGTGTCTTTGTCTCTAAATAATAAGAGCGCACCTCAGGAGTGACAAGCTATGTGTCAGGTACTGATCTGCATTCATTCTAGTGTGCCAGGTGATATTGAGAGGAGCGGCAAACACTCAACTCTGATTAGTTATATCCCGTTTGAGACTGAAAGCGAGAGAGAAACAGGCAAGGCTCTGTTCATTCAGTTGTAGAAGTGCGTGTTTGTACGAACATCTGGAAGCAGGTGATTGCACACTAACAAGACAGAAGCTGGGAGCTGGAGGTTAACCTGACGTTGCATATACATATGTATTGCTGTATAGACCTCGGGGAATATGCACTGCAGCATAATTGACCCGTATATCTTCACTAAAAACAGAACAAGACATCTACATTGCTCTGTTCAAGAATCTAATCAGCAGTATTTTAAGACACGCCCCTGATACGCGCTGACACACCAAAAGTTGGGCAATATAGTCCATGTATGCCTTTTAAGATATCTTTTTCATATTATAAAACTGCCACATTAGTGGATGGCAATCCCAGAATGCATTTATAAAATGACCTCTTTCTGAGGTAAATCTCTCAGTCAATTATATTCATTACACACTACCATTCAAATGCTTGGGGTCATTATTATTAGGCAGCAGCTATTTACACTAAGTGAAATAGCATACTAAGTTGAGATATTCTATTTACACCATATAAAAGTAGCAGTTCTTTGCAATATGTGTAAATGGTAATTACATGTAATTGATACTTTATTTTGACAGATACATACTATTTGCACCTCAGTATTGTTGTACATTAACAGGATGCAATAATAACATAGAGTGTAAAGATTATATTTATTAAAATTATTAAATGGATGCCGCATTAAAGGTGAACTATGTAATTTTTTTTGAGTAAAATATCCAAAAACCACTGGGCCAGTGTTATATATTTTGTTCAGTTGAGTACTTACAATATCCCAAATGTTTCCAACTATTAGTAAATTGTGAGAAATTGCTATTTTAACCAAGGAACCGGGACGTGTGAGGGAGTCGCCTGTCAATTCCGTCATATCTGCGTTACCCTCGGTGTCCGGTTTTATTTTTGCAGTAACGCTTTACTCTCACTGCAGTGTGCAACAAGTGTCAAAGCAGCCGCTGAGCAAATGCACAGAGTAACGTCATAACATAATTTTCAACACACTTAGATGTATCTAATATGATAAACAGAGCTGCGTTACCTCATACTCATGATCGGAAAACCGGAAGTGGCGCCGGCGACTGTGTCATAATAAAAGTCCCGCCGCTCTTCTCATTAACAATCACTCCGGCGGCCTTTCTAAGCACCACAACACTAGGTCCTGCTCTGCTTCATACTACAGTAACGTTAATAATCGCATCCATGGACATGATTTCTGCCCGAGTCCTATCCCTAAATCGCGGGAAAAATCAAGATCCATCAGCCATACGATTTACTGATTGCGCCACTGAAGATGTTGAAATACGAGTGCTTTTTTAAATCTTGTTTGGCCCAACCAAGCATTGTTAAGGCGGGTGCACACTGTGCGATTTTGCCCACGATTTGGCCGTCTGAGACAAATTTTGCAAATCCTAAAAGATTCCTCTGATCCTAGGCTAAAATCTGAAGTCTTTCATCGTTAGTTTGACATGTTCACTGACAGACGATTAATACGATCAAATTTGACCTCAGCGTGCCGTAACTATCGTACAGTCTGAATGACAACTGAGATCTTACAGTGTGACATGGCTTACAGCGGGGATCATGTTCGTACAGTCTGACAAGGAACAAACATATTACCCCTTTTCCACCAAAGCAGAGCTAGAGCTAGATCGGAGCCAGAGCCTAGTTTCAAATCGGTTCTTTGTGTTTCCACACCCAAAGCCCCAGCTCCGAGCCAGGAAAAGTGGTTCTTAAGTTGCACCAAAACATTGCTGGGCTAGAACAGGGCTAGAAGTAAGAACCGATTATGTCAGGCGCTGGGGGCGGGGTCAACAAGACCAACACAAACTTGAGAATCCGCCATTGTTGAAATAGCAGCTAATGGAGCTAACAGCTGCTGCTTGTTTGTAATCTCCGTCTATACAAATTATGGCGAACTGCATGAATGCGTTGGATTTGCTGTGTTTTCGTTGAGTCCAGCGAGAGCATATGACTCCTTATGCTTTTGATTCACTCATGCGTTTTTTTTTTATATCATACGTGGATCGGTCTGCCCAGCGCCGATGCATCTCAAACAAGCCTGGTGTGTGTGTGTTTCCCGCTGCCCAGGGTTGCCAGGTTTTCACAACAAAACCCACCCAATTGCTACTCAAAACAAGCCCAATCGCGTTTCAGGGGGGCTTCCCCGGTAAAAATCACATTTGGGGGTAAAATATGTTTTTTTTTTGGCATGGTTGCCTACTTAAATTCGCATTCCCGGGGCTAAATATCACATAATTGGGGTTGCTTCATCCCGCGGACATGAAAAACAGCCCGCGGCAAAACCACAGACTTGGCAACACTGCCGCTGCCTCGCTAGCGTTGCTGAGAGAGATGAGACGTATACAGGGACGTAAGACATGGCTCTGTTGTGGCTCTCAGCCCGTGGAAAAGCAAACGGTTCTTAGAAGGCTCCTCAGTCGAACCAACTTTGAACTGGGACTAGCTCTGGCTCTGAACTAGCTCTAGCACTGCCTTGGTGGAAAAGGGGTAAGTAAGGACTATTATAAATCGCACATACCCCTTTTCCACCAGAATGAACCGGGTGCCAGTTCATAGTTTGACTGACGTGCCTTCTAAGAACCGGTTTGCCTTTCCACATGCTAGAGAGCCAAAGACAAAGAACCGATTTGAAACTAGGCTCTGGCTCCGAACCAGCACCAGCACTGCCTTGGTGGAAAAGGGGTAACAGTGTGCATCCGGCTTTAGGAGCTAGTGCCAATAGCACTTGCTAACAAGGCACGCTATTTGCACTTTGTGCGAATAGACACTCCGTTATTATTATTAGGGGTTCAAGCCGATCAGAACCAAACCAGTGCAGAAAGATTCTCTGGAGTCTGAATGTCAATAATTATCAAAAAAAATTAGAAATTTCGGTTCACAGTCCCTAAGGGCCGCCAAAACGTTTGAATTGGGAGGAGCCACTTTTACTAAAATGGCTATAACTCGTGAACGGAATGAGGCAAACTCAGCACACCTTATGTCACAACTATTTCCTGAGATTGCCACATCATTATTTTAATTCATTTTATTCCATGGCAGTCTATTTTTGTGGTATGTTATACCAGCCACAACCAGACCACATTTATGCTGATTTATAGATACTATTTTATAATAGACTCTTTATAAACGTTTAAATATGTAGACCTTTAGCAGATATGCCATGTTTGGTCGTTAGAACATCATTTGAAGCACTGCCCTGGGAACCTTCCATGGTTGCCATGCCTCCAGACTTGATTCCATGGAAACGCAGTGTCTCGTGTACCCCATCTTGAGGCAGAGAACAGGCCATAGTCCTAGAGCATTTAAGACATGCTCTTCTTTGGTGGGATTTGCAGAGTGTTTTCAATGGAATTAAATTTAGCCTTTGGTCAATGCTTGAACCAGTAATGAAATGAAATGAGTGCCGTGCCAAGACTAAATGAAGCGATAGTGAATATTTCATCCATCTGGCCAAATAATAAGTAATAAGAGCATAAAAGGTCGGAGGGTAAGAAATTAGTGAATGAAAACTACTGAAAGTGCCAGAACTGCAGACGGTGCAGATTTCACGGTGGCATGGGACTAGAAACAGATGTCCTTCTCTCTCTCGCTCTCACGATTTCTCCCAGAGGAATCCCCAAAATAACATAATTCTTTGTTCTTTTTATAGCAGCTGACTTTCAACATATATTCATCACACATTATGTTATGTTCTTCACTTTGCCTCATGTGAAGAGAAACACCTCTACCTTCTTTTTTCCTCTCAGTACCCAAGCACATGCAGCACTTTAATTTAGCTGAATACTCCTTTATTCATATATTTCCACTCCCACACCCAGTTACACTTACAGTTACACACACACACACACACATATACCCAAATCGTACTGGCCCTTATGTATGTTTTGTTGGTCTATGTCATTTTCATCTAATTTCTCTTTTGTAAATATTGTACTTGTCTGTTTGCATAATAAAAACTACACTGTGATCTCTTCAGGTAAAGCTTCTTCAGGGGTTCTTTGCAGTACTTTTTGCTATGATTTTGCTGTTGCAGATGAAGGTTGGAGGTGTGCAACAGTGTTAAGGCCTGTGCACACTGGGACGATTATCGCGATTATTATTATTATTTACGTGCTTGCCAAAACCATTCACACACTTTTTGCTAACTGGCAAGCAGCATTAGCAGCTCATCTTCTTCTTTGTGTACTTACTTCCTCTTCGTCGTATCAATGTGTGCTCAGCAAGACCGTTTTGTGCTTGAGCGCCACCAAGTTGTGTTTTACTGTAACTTCAGCAGCTCCAGGCACGTGAACAAAAGCGCCGATCTCATTGGTCGACCAGTTTTTAACGTGCATTAAAACAAAAAAACGAACCCAAGGCGTTTTTTTTTTAAAGACTCTTTTTCGCCTGCCGTTTGGCGCGTCGGTGAGTCGGTTTTTGAGTTGGTAAGTCACGACTTCAAACCACAACTCACGACTTTGTAGTGTTGTAGGCAAAGTCACACCAAGCTGCCTGAGTGCAAGGAATTGCGGTAGCTCAGTGCTTGAAGTGGAAAAAATAAAGTGCCGGTACTCACCAGAGGGGGCGGGGCTTTGTTGGGGGGCGCGGTTATGGGGAGATTGTTTAGTCAATAGTTCAAGAAGGTCCATATTTTAAAGCTCTTTCTAACTTGTACTCAGCCTTAAAACTAACATATAGTTCTACAAGAAAGACTCGGGAGAATTAATGCTGTAACAATAAACATTTATTTAGGAGCTCAGCAAGCAATCAAGTTCTTTGGCGTATGCCCCGTTCGTAATTCGCTTTCCGAGGGTACAGAATCTGCATATCCTGCCTGAAGACGAAAGCAGGGGCGCAGCCCACCCCCGCGAAGTAAGGAAGGGGGCCATCTGGTGGTGGTGGGGTAGATGGAGGAAAAGAACATCCTGAAGTCTTCGGGGTAGAGGGTAGAGCCCATCTGGTGGTGTTGAGGATGATAGGAGGGCCCGACTGGTGGTGTAGGGGGGAATGGAGGAAAGGTCCCATCTTGGTGGTGGTGGGGAGGATGGTGGTGCTGAAGCGACAGTATCTGCAAACTCAGACATGAGTAATTAGCGCCCGGTGATCGCCTGGATCTCACAACTCCAACAACACAAGATTATTTCTTTTAAATAGGCGCTCTCTTTATAAATAAACCACAGATTTGAGCTTTAAACAACTACATTCCCACCTGAAAAAGTTTTAAAACTACATTTTGTAACACAATAGTTGTATTTTTTAAATTATGCAGGGTTTCTCATCATCACTTTACCACGTGACTGCAGCAAGCAGGCTCCTGATTGGTTAACGCGGCGCGAATTGACGCCAAAGTTCAGATTTTTCAACTCGGGTGTCAGACGCGAATTCGCTTCAAACGCGTGAATGCACAAAAAGCACCACTTGCCCATAACGCGCGTATCGCGCAAGACGCTCAATTCGCTCAAAAACTTTCAACGCTCCTTTCCATTGACTTAACATGGAAATCACTTGCGCCAGACGCTCTATTCGCATTCGGTGTGAACGCAGCATTAGAAACTATAGCGGCAACATGCCACAGGTGTAATATACTATCTCACTATCTCTAGTGAAAAATCTATTCCCTTAACTGATTATCTATTATAATATTCTACAACTAGTCAAAATTCTAGCAAATGTGGTCATCATAAGTTTATAGAGCCTGCAGGATGATGCCATCCCCTCTTTTCTTCAGTCATTTTAGAGGCTGTTTTAACTCATGTTCGACTTTCTCTGTAGTGTTTTACTACATTCTCAATAGAATTCAAGTGGGACACACATTTTATCATCAGCGTCGCACAGGAACGGCTCGTGCAAATCTTTGTTTATACTCTACATGTCCGCATGAGCGGCAAAAATTACATCATCGCGGAGTGGGTGGTCGTGTGCGCTGAGAGTGCGAGACCCCACAAGGCGCGTGCGCAGTCAGTGAACGCTCGCGCTGCGGAGCCAGGCGAAAGTATAAACAGGGCTTAACACTTTTGGAGCACAATGGTGAATGTACCTACAGTGATTTGCGTGCCACTTAATTAAACATTTTAAGAGTAAGAGTAAAATGTAGAGGTGCCGGTACTGCGTACCGGTGAGTACCGCCCCACTTCGAGCACTGCGGTAGCTAAATGTAAACAAAGCATAGTGGACCGTACAGGGCTTATGCTCATTTACAATAATTTCTATCACCAAAGGTGCTTACTTCTTGCTTATTTGAGGGAAACAGAGGAGAAAAAATTTGCATAAGGCAAGAGAAGCTGTTATACCTTTAATGTTACGTTATTTGTAAAATAACGTGTACGACTTCCATAAACACTGCATCCATAGGGGCTGCTTTTGTTGTTTCGCGGGCTATGTGACGTCAGAGCTCGTAACTGGGAGTATATCGATCTAGTACGAGTTCACGGGTGGGAAGTCTCAGGTTTGATTGCCGTTCCAGTGCACTTTCACGGGAAGAAGGTTGGAAAAACTCGGGTTATGGGTTGCCTGGAACACAGCATCACATTGGCGCCCTTTGTTTAGTCACGAGGCCTTAAACGTCGGCGATAAACACGCGCGAAAATCGTCCCAGTGTGAACAGGCCTTTATAATGTAATCTATCAAAATGAATCTATCTATCTATCTGTGTGTCTGTCTGTCTGTCTGTCTATTTATCTATCTGTCTATCTGTTGTTCTATCTATCTATCTATCTATCTATCTATCTATCTATCTATCTATCTATCTATCTATCTATCTATCTATCTATCTATCTATCTATCTATCTATCTATCTATCTATCTGTTGTTCTATCTATCTATCTATCTATCTATCTATCTATCTATCTATCTATCTATCATCTATCTATCTATCTGTCGGTCTGTCTGTCTGTCTGTCTGTCTGTCTGTCTGTCTGTCTGTCTGTCTGTCTGTCTGTCCATCCATCTATCTATCTATCTCTGTTGTTATGATGTTCCATCCATCCATACATAGTGAAACGAAAGCAGAGCCAATATGAGAATGGAGCAAGTATAATTAAACATTCATATTAAGAATGAACCGGATGAAATTGAGTATGACGTAAAAAATAATGACACAGTTTGCACTTCTGTCGTTGAAAAAAATGTTGCTGAAAATAAAGTCTAAATTGTCTCTTCATAAATAGTCAATTTTTGACACTTGAATGGCCAGCTGCTCGTTTCTGGTAATGTCCCGTGAACAATTGGCCATTTCTTGTGTGTATTTTTGTGAGTAAAATGTTTTTTTAACTGTTGGTCAGAAAACTCCTTGACCAAAGATTTAGTCATTTCTGCGTGCTACTGCAACAACAAGACCGTATGTGGCAAGAAAGATTGCTGTATAATGAGCAATACAGTGAAAAAACTTTTTTTTTTTTTTTTGCAGTTTAGGGTTGCCTAGGGTTCTTTTGTTACAATTGGATGTTCTTCCGATCAGCAATATGAAACATTGTTTTGAGGAACTTAAGGTTCTCCAATGGCTTACAGTTTTTCTCCATTGGTTTGGCTCATTTCTTGAAATAGAAATTACATTCTCAAAATTGTAAGATCATTTGGCAAAACAGTCTTACAGTTCAGCACAACACTATAACTCACTTGCAAAAGCTAATATCTCTACCAAAACTGTTCACTCATGCTTCAGAACTAAATTCCTTTCCCATATAAATAGTCAGTACCATGAAAATGGCAAAGATCCTTCTCATTGCTTTGGCTCATTTCTTGAAACAGACCGGACATTCTCAACACTCTTGGTGCTTTTGCCAAAATAACGTGGATGGTTCGGCACAACACCATGGTTCACCTGCAAAAGCTCATACCTCTCCCAAAACAGTTCACTCATGTGTCAAAACTAAATTTCCTTCTCATTTAAACAGTCAGTGCCCCCAAAATGCTTCGTCCCTTTGGCATTGTGTAAGCACTGCAAGTCAAAATGTTTAGATGTTTTGTCACTATGGCATAGGACCATTGAAATATCCCTCATGTCCACCTTTCAGTCTTAGCCCAGTCCTTCATTTTTGTCTAGCTAACAGAATACAATTGTGTATAAAACTGAAAAAAAAAAAAAAGAAATAGGATTTTAGGGTAAGAGTAGCCTCCAAGGTTTGACATCACACATTTCACTCATACTGCCAAGGAAAATGTAACCATTATCATTCACACACATAAAGTAACTTCCATACATCAGAGTAAAAAGAAAATGTATACAGCATAATATACTGTAATATAACACAAAAAAACAATGAAAATTACCGTCCTCACCCTCCTGGCCATCCACACGCTGCTGTTCTCAATCTTACTGTAAACACTTGTAATGTTGTAAAATTTCTACTTTTCTAATGATATAATCTGGGTTTGATTTTTTTTCAGAGATATTGTTAGAGTAAAGTATATGAATATATTGACCAAACAGTACACACAAGACCAGTACTGCATATTGATGAAAATATGTATTTCTCTCCACATTTATAAAATAATTAGATTCATTCATGCATTTTCAAAGGTTTGTTTGTTGTATATCTGCTGAGGTTGGGCTGAATTCTCTGTCCAGTCTCTCTCAATGTCAACCCATGGGTACTCAGTAGAATCGCATCTGATAAATTTGGTCCCTGTCTTCTTTGGCCACATCCTACTCCAGGTATACCTCTTCCTACCCCTCTCTTCCCCTCTCTACCCCTCTCTTCCCCTTCCCATCGCTACCCCTCTCTACCCCTCTCTTCCCCTTCCCCTCTCTACCCCTCTCTTCCCCTTCCCCTCTCTACCTCTCTCTACCCCTCTCTTCCCCTTCCCCTCTCTACCCCTCTCTTCCCCTTCCCCTCTCTTCCCCTTCCCCTCTCTACCCCTCTCTTCCCCTTCCCCTCTCTACCCCTCTCTTCCCCTTCCCCTCTCTACCTCTCTCTACCCCTCTCTTCCCCTTCCCCTCTCTTCCCCTTCCCCTCTCTTCCCCTTCCCCTCTCTTCCCCTCTCTTCCCCTTCCCCTCTCTTCCCCTCTCTACCCATCTCTTCCCCTTCCCCTCTCTACCCATCTCTTCCCCTTCCCCTCTCTTCCCCTTCCCCTCTCTACCCATCTCTTCCCCTTCCCCTCTCTACCCCTCTCTTCCCCTTCCCCTCTCTTCCCCTCTCTACCCATCTCTTCCCCTTCCCCTCTCTACCCATCTCTTCCCCTTCCCCTCTCTTCCCCTTCCCCTCTCTACCCATCTCTTCCCCTTCCCCTCTCTACCCCTCTCTTCCCCTTCCCCTCTCTTCCCCTCTCTACCCATCTCTTCCCCTTCCCCTCTCTACCCATCTCTTCCCCTTCCCCTCTCTACCCCTCTCTACCCCTCTCTTCCCCTTTCTACCCCTCTCTACCCCCTTCCCACCCCTCTCTTCCCCTCTCTTCCTCTTCCTCGAGCAGGCAGTTGCCCTTGTTCATTTACTTGGCCAGGTGCCTCCATGTTCAGAAATTGTACTGGTTCTGCATGGTCAAGCTCTTTACATGTATGTTTGGCAGCATTCACAGTCATGGACAGCACCTGTAAACATACTGTTTGATTGGTCATCTGAGATGTGTGAAAGTCCTCCTTCATTAGTCTAGTTTCACCTGACTGTCAATTGCTGTAATACATTTAGCAAATGTTTCAAGGGATTCATATATGGTATTCTTGGTATTATGTTCTTGACTAATTTTGACAATTGAACAGACTATTGTGCATGTGATGACTTATACAATGAAATGACGCTGATACGTTTTGGAGCGAACGACCATTAGACTGAGAATCTAACAATCAGTTTAGATCAAAAAGATCTAATCACTTGCAAACTGTGCTAAATGTAGGCTAACTGTACTTAATCATTTGCAAAGATGTACTGAGACATTGAGACATGTACATAGACATTTGCAATTTGATGAAATGAATTAGAAATGCTATTCTGTTGTGAACAATTGCCAAGTGGTTTGGAGATTTGTCCATGTTGTTTTGAGAATGTAATTTCTGTTTCAAGAAATGAGCCAAACCAATGGAGAAAAACTGTAAGATTTTTAAGAATAGCCTTTTTAAAATATACAATTGTGTGTATTTGTGTTTGTGCATTTTTTAGTCCTGCATAATGTAACATCAAAATATGACATTTTTAAACCAATCAGTCAAGTCGTTATAATAGCCAAGCGTGCACTTCTGCATGCCACCAGGTGCGTATATAAGTATTCAATAAATAGGTCTTTATGAGGTGTCATGAAAATGCTAGTCTGGGCAAAAGCATGGTTTTTGCATGTAAATCTCTAGCGTAATTAGTCTCCCTTGCCTGGTTGGTGTGTGTGAAAGGCAAGATTTAGTTGATAGAAACACCGTAGTGCTGATTTGTTTCCTTCACGTTGACGCAGATACATGATAGCGGGAGAAATTGTTTTTTATGTTTCTGTGAAATATGTCAGGGGCAAAGCGCTGAGTCGACGTTCCGGGGAAAGATATGCACCGGGACGAAACGCTGGCAGTCGAGGTGTAAAAGCTGTCACTGCGCGTATGAAGACAACAGAACCGGCGCAACCGTGGCTTCATTTAATGACTGTGCCACAGGCCTTCCTGAGAGCCAGTGCTTGTTTTAGTTTCTCCACAAGGCTGCCTATGAAATCAATACGACTGTGACTTTTCTTACTTTCTCTCTTCCCTTCCTCTATCTGTGTCTGTGTTTTCAAAAAGGAGTATGTGGTTTTATTACATTAGAGGTTCATGCAGCTCAGATGGTCCTTGTAACTGTGAGGTCATGAGTTCTTTTTGTCTTGCAGGGCTCTTAAAAGCCTGAAATGGACATATTTTCTCTGTCATCACTAGTGAAGCGTTTGGGACTCTATTCATTCTTGTAATGCCGTTGATCAATCCGTGCTGCTATAACATCAATGCAATGATTAGCCAAATTGCATTCCAGCTCATGTGGTTGGCTTAAAAAACAGTTGTGTGCAGAAGTGAGAGAACTTTGATTAAAGAGAAAGTTCTCCCAAAAAATGAAAATGTAAAAGTGTGTCATTTCTGCTGTATTCTGCTGCCTGGTGGTTTGACAGGACTGGTTTTCCCCTTTTGTAGTCTTCACTTCCACGACCCAAAATTAATGTTTAAAACTAACATTAAATTATAAACATTATATTATTATTAGGGATGCACCGAAATGAAAATTCCTGGCCGAAACCGAAAACCGAAAAAGAGGAAACCAAGGCCGAAGGCCGAAAGCCGAAAACCGAAACACCGAAAGAAATTATGGCAATTATTAGTACCATTGCATTTATGGCTATGACTGTGTACTAACTTTACTAAAATCAAGGCATTGCAATTGCATACATTAATATTAAAGTTTCAAAGAATAAATCAATTACAAATTATGCCAATATTTATTTAGCACATTGCAACAATGCACAGTATAAAATAAAATTCAAACTAAAATGTTTAACTTGATCCCACTCATTTGTACATTAAATAATAATGTACAGGCCTACAGAAAGGTTATAAAATTAAATGTTCTCTCATAAAAACAGTGCATTTAGGTCTAGTGCATTTTCAATTTTCTCTGTAGGACTACTACAAGAAAGTGCATTCAGAACAAGTGCAACTGCTTAAAGATACAACTATTTTCTCTGTAGGCCTTCAACATAATAGTGTATCAAAGCAAAGACTGCCATAGCCCATATGTTAACTGTAGAATAGGGGTGTAGCGGTATACAAAACTGACGGTTCGGTACAGCAGTTTTATAAAATGGCTTTTTATTTATTTGTATTGGTTTACTGAAAAAATGTATCTGTCCTTAAATGAATTAAATTATAAGTAAACGTTTATTGAATATATTGCTCTAAACTATATAGGGAGCCCTTACTTGCACATTAATATTAAAGGTTAACAACAGAGCCAAAACTATTAGCCTAAATTCAGTTGCTATGTATTTTTAGGTCTAATAATCAACACTCAAATAACACACAGTACACAAACATGTAAACTTCACATGTTTTTGCAATAACTTATAAATCTAATTATAAAATCGTTTTTTTATCCAATTCGTTGTTGAAATCATTTATACACAGTGTCTGTCAATTTATTTAAACATAGGCTACATGAAATAATCAATATATCATTAACAGGTTAAGTAGAATATAATGAATATAACGGCTAATATAGGTCATATATTTAGTGAAAGAGTTTAGTGAAAGAGTTTCTCTAGTGAACTAACAGATGTGGAGTGGACACTGAATGACTGCCTGAGGTAAATGTGATGCTACATGACTGTTTAGTTTACAGCAGTTATATTGAGGGTCTTTCCGCCGTTGAGACACTGATTTAGCGATTACACCACATATGCTATGTGACAGTTAGTTGTAATGTATCCTCAACACACCTTAGATGTTCATTCATGTTTATTCTTAAGGAAGAGATGATCGATCACGCTCACAGATGATCGCGTTCACGCGCGCGCCCCGCCGCCAGATTGAAGTGTGTTCCGCGCTTAAAACATGCCCACTGTTAAAGATTGCGTTCGGTTTCACAGTGAAGTCTGTTCCTCTTCTCATCGAGAACATGAGATCTCGCTGTCAGCGCTTGTGCATAGAGCAGACGTGGGTGTTTCTCAGATATACTGAAATACGTCCACACCGCAGACATGCTGCTTCAGACAAGCACGTGCAGGTCGCGGTTTCTGTTTGCGTCATCACAACATTTCGGCCGTGTTGTTTCGGTGATAAAAGTCTTTCGGCCGAAAACCGAAAATGCACTTTTGGGCCATTTTCGGCCGAAAATTTTCGGTGGCCGAATATTCGGTGCATCCCTAATTATTATTATAAAGGAACGACAAGAGTGCATCAAAATTGTTATTCTCATGTCAATTTCCATTTTAAAACTGCGGAAGTATTTATATTCTCACTTGGATGCAAGTGCTTAAGACAGTGGAAATAATTATATCTATCTATCATCTATCTATCTATGTTACTATCTATCTATGTTACTATCTATGTTACTATCTATCTATTTTACTATCTATGTTACTATCTATCTATGTTACTATCTATCTATGTTACTATCTATCTATTTTACTATCTATGTTACTATCTATCTATGTTACTATCTATGTTACTATCTATCTATGTTACTATCTATCTATATTACTATCTATGTTTCTATCTATCTATGTTACTATCTGTTTCTATCTATGTTACTATCTATGTTACTATCTATCTATGTTACTATCTATCTATCATCTATCTGTCTGTCTGTCTGTCTGTCTGTTATTCAGTTTATTATTCTATTCATCCATCTGTCTATCTATCTATCTATCTATCTATCTGTCTGTCTATCTGTTCTTCCGTCCATCCGTCCGTCCGTCTGTCCTATCTGTTCTTCCGTATGTCTGTCCGTCCGGATCTATCTGTTCTTCAGTCCGTCCTATCTGTTCTTCCATCCGTCTGTCCATCCGGATCTATCTGTTCTTCCGTCCGTCCTATCTGTTCTTCCATCCGTCTGTCCGCCCAGATCTATCTGTTCTTCCATCCATCCGTCCGTCTGTCCGGATCTATCTGTTCTTCCGTCCGTCCTATCTGTTCTTCCGTATGTCTGTCCGTCCGGATCTATCTGTTCTTCCGTCCGTCCTATCTGTTCTTCCATCCGTCTTTCCGCCCGGATCTATCTGTTCTTCCGTCCATCCGTCCGTCCGTCCGGATCTATCTGTTCTTCCGTCCGTCCTATCTGTTCTTCCGTATGTCTGTCCGTCCGGATCTATCTGTTCTTCCGTATGTCTGTCCGTCCGGATCTATCTGTTCTTCCGTATGTCTGTCCATCCGGATCTATCTGTTCTTCCGTCCGTCCTATCTGTTCTTCCATCCGTCTGTCCGCCCGGATCTATCTGTTCTTCCTTCCAAAATGACATCCAAACAAGCTCCATGTAATGAAGACTATCTTATGTTCTGGTGGAAAATGAGCAGTCACAAGACGTCCGGTCAGAGACGTATATTTCTTTAATGGGGGGTAATTTTGCAGCCACATTTAAACAGTAGTGGTTCTAAAAGGAAATATAAATAACAATATTTAAATTATAACATATTCAAGATAACATTGGGCATATGGTTATACAGAGAAGAACATAAGCATTGTAGTACTATGATATCCATCATTGTATCATCTAGAGTGCTCAAGTTTGGCTGATAGTACTCACTAAATACTACTATTAGTGATATTATGCATGCAATAACTCAATGTTTCACAGATAAACAAATATAATAACGTCACATAAGGACCGAGTCGATTAACACCGATAAAATAGTGTCACGTTCTCTGAAACGTGATCTCAATCGAGGCGATCGTACAGAGATGATATAATGCTCATATATCCTTCGTCTATCATCAATAATCCTATATACATATTCAACGTTACTTATGTAGCACCCGTACAACCACTCTGTGTGTTCCTTATATGAGAATGGGGGGTGCTTGGGTTCTGTGTAGTTCAGGTGGATACCACGAAGGTGCACCTAAAAAGTTTCTAGTGAATTGTGAAACCTTAAACTATTTAAAAAATAATGAGACCCAGAGATGGTTTGTATTTTGACAAAAAAATAGGGCAAAGCCCTTGTTTAATAGAATAAAATAATTTGGCAAATAAAATATAAAAGCTTCCCCTAAAACAATATTAACGAATACACAAAAATAAATAACCAAAAGATTCCCCAAACACTTAAATAATAGCTTTTTTTAGATTTAGATGGAAACTCCAATAATTTCAATTACTTTGGTGGCTTTTTGGGGACTAAGGTTTTAGTAGTCTAAAAGTCCTTCTCCCTTTAGTTATTTCCCCACAATGGAGAATGCACAGAAAACTGTTAACTTTAACAAGAAAACCGCACCAAGTGTCCTGTAACAAGTTTTATCTAATGCAGCGGTGGGCCCACTCACTCACACACATATGCACACGTTCCAGTTTACTCACGGTACCGATTTGAACAGAAAACACACGTTGCAGGCCTGTTTTGGTATTGCAAAACATTGAGTGCGTTGAACGAACACTTGCAAAACATTGAGAGCGTTGAACGAACACTTGCAAAACATTGAGAGCGTGGAAAGGTCCGGATGTTCAGGTGCGGTGCGATTAACCGACAGCTCCGCCCAGCATACGCCCGCTGTGGCTATCTAGCTCGGCTCACGTTACCTCCGATCACGGCTTCCGCTCCTTCTCTCCCGCTCCGTCAGACGGGTCTCCCGCCTCGTTGCTCACTCAATCGCTCGCTCACAAACGTCACGATTCCGCGATCCTCTTCTCTGAGCCTCCCGCTCAGTTTTCATCGCTTTACTCGCTCTTTCTAGCGTCTTTTTTTCTCTCAACGTGCCAGGCGGCCCGTGTTCCACACGGGTCCAGCGGTGAGTGGAAAAAAACTAAAACCTTCCAGCACTTTCTCTCACATCTCTCCCTGGTCACGTGTATCACGTTTTACGTGCCTGCAGCCAAACACTATAACCCTATACAGCGTGAATATACATAGTCTTTATTAACATAAAAACAATAAGAAAGTAATAAAAGGCTAACTGCATAAAACCTCTGGTAATATTATTTAACTAAATAATACAAACTTTAAACTTTAGTTTTAGTCACTCTCATGAAACAACATTACCAAATATTGATCTCCTTTTAATTATGTAAAAATAAAAATATTTACTTATTTATAAATCAGGTGTCCCGTATTATTTATTTAAAAGTAAAAAACATTTACTTTTTTAATAGTCATGAGGCTCATAGTTCAGAGTAAGAGGGATTAACCATAATCCACCCAGTTCCCCTCACTATAATACCCAAGTTTACCACTGGGCTACACCCTCCCCCTTCTAGACGATTTTGATGCCCTCATCAAAATAAACCTTAGAGGACTCTAATAGTCTTAAAGTCAAGAGTAGAGGCCAGACTAGAACAAGTGAAACACAACGCCATGGGGTGGCACCAGAGAGTTTGACATAGACGGCTTCTGGAGTCTCTGTAGAGTCCACTTCCCACCAACACTCCATGGCTTAGGACTGTCACAGGGTATTCACAGGGCTTGCCAAGTTCATCGTAGCTCAACTTGACCACTGGACGGGTGACTCTTTTTGAACGCTCAACTTGTTCAATCTCAGCCTGAGTATCCGGATAGGGGTTGACGTCTGCTCCCTCTTCTAGAACGTTGACTTCTGGATCAGCATTGGGAGGCAGGTTTGAAAGATCACTGACCACTGGCTCTATCTCACCTGGGTCTTGAGCTTGTCTTTCAGGTTCGGTGACGATTGGCTTGGATTGCTTTGTGGACAGTTCTGGACATGTCAGCAACTTGTTCCAATCAAACTCAATGGGTCTTGGCAGGTATACCTCGTCGTACTCCGAGTCTGAGGACACGTCTTCATCGTGGTTGTTTGTCTGTACCAGTTCTTGTGTCTGTTGCTGAAATGCTCTGGTCACAGGTCTTTGTTGTGGTCCCCCTTCCCTTTCGTCAAGAGGGATTCTCACAAGGTAACCAATGGGTAACAGGTGATTACGATGAATAGTCTTTTCTGCTCCCATGCCTCTCTCTGGCTTGATCTTGTAGACAGGTAAGTTGGGTAGCTTCTCCACAACAATATATGGTGAGGGTCGCCACTTGCATTTCAATTTGTTCTTGCCTGTGACTCCAAAGTTTCTCAGCAGCACCCTGTCGCCTTTGTCAAGGACTTGTTCTTTGACATGCTTGTCGTGTGCTTTTTTGTTTCTTTGGTGGTTCTTGTCTGATGATTCTACGGCAAGACTGTAGGCTCTTTGGAGATCTTTCTTGAGCTTAGCCACATACTGATGATAGGACTTTGTCTTTTGGTTGTCCTCGGTCACGCCAAAGCAGATGTCTACCGGTAAGCGAGCTTCTCTTCCGAACATTAGCAGGTAAGGTGAATAACCAGTTGCATCGTTTTGAGAACAGTTGTAGGCGTGGACCAACTGACTGATCTTTTGACTCCATTTTTGTTTTTTCCTTGGGTCAAGCGTGCCCAGCATTGACAAGAGCGTACGGTTGAATCTTTCTGGTTGCGGATCTCCCTGAGGGTGGTAAGGCGATGTTCTGGACTTACGAATACCCAACATCATCAGAAGGTCTTGGATCAGTTTGCTTTCAAAATCACGGCCTTGATCCGAATGAATGCGAGCAGGGAGTCCGTAGTGTACAAAGTAGCGCTCACACAGTATCTTGGCAATGGTGGCCGCTTTCTGGTCTTTGGCTGGAAAAGCTTGGGCGTATCGAGTAAAGTGGTCTGTCACTACAAGGATATTGGCGAAACCTTTAGAGTCTGGCTCAAGTGACAGAAAATCAATACAGACGAGGTCTAGAGGGCCTTGGCTGGTGATCTGTTTTAACGGAGCAGCTCTCTGAGGAAGGGCTTTGCGAGTGATGCATCTGCCGCAATTCTTGATATACTGCTCAACCTCCACTCCCATCTTCGGCCAATAGAACCGGTTTCTGATAAGTTCAATGGTCTTGTCCATGCCCAAGTGACCAGATTCGTCGTGCAGAGATCTCAGAACCATCGGGACATACTCTCTGGGCAGTACCAGCTGCTTTACCTCAGTTCCATATTTCTCCACCTTTCTGTAGAGCAGATTGTTTTGAATGAATAGCTTGCTTGCTTCTTTGTTCAACAGGACAGAAGTTGGATTGTCGGGGCTGGTGAATGAAGGACCACCACAAAGTGACTGTTTGACTGGAGCGATAGCAGAATCAACATCTTGAGCGGTGACCAGGTCTTTGTGACTGAGCTGACTCAAAGAACCGAGATCCAGCCGAACTGGGTAGGCAAAACACTCTGGTATACCATCCGGTGACACGCCGAGTGACTCAGCAATAGTTGTGGGCTCTGTCGGAGTCTCACGGCACTTGATCTGTTTACACAGAGCTTGAACACTTTCAGTCGGTACGCTTTGCCAGCCTTCTTCTGTGGTTGGAAGAGGGTTTCGTGACAGGGCATCTGCGTCTATGTTGCTGCTGCCAGGCCTGTACTGCAGTGTGAAATGGTACGTGGCGAGTGCTGAGAGCCAGCGGTGACCTGTCGCATTGAGTTTGGCAGTCGTGAGAATATAAGTTAGAGGGTTGTTATCGGTTCTCACGGTAAACTGTGCTCCATACAAGTAGTCGTGGAACTTGTCTACCACTGCCCACTTAAGTGCTAAAAACTCGAGTTGGTGCACTGGATAGTTCTTTTCAGAGGCACTCAGCTTCCGGCTTGCGAAGGCAACAGGTCTCAAGCCCTCGGAGTACTCTTGGTTGAGGACAGCGCCGAGCCCATGAAAACTTGCATCAATGTGAAGAATGTAAGGCTTGGTGGGGTCGGAGAATGCCAGCACAGGTGCATTTGTGAGGCAGTGGATGATCTTTTGGAATGCCTCTGAACAAGACTGGTCCCATCGGTCACCAAAAGGCTCATTGACTTTGTAGTAGGTCTTGTCTGCTGAAGAGGTAGACTTTCGCTTCTTTTGGGTGGGAGGATACCCTTTGCACAGTTCTGTAAGTGGTCGGACGATAATGGAATAGTTTTTTATAAACCTGCGGTAGTAGCCGCAGAACCCCAGGAATGACTGCAAAGAAGGAAGGTCGGTTGGCTGCTTCCACCGCGTCACTGCTTCAACTTTGTCCGGGTCTGTGGCGATACCATGCTCAGAGACGATGTGCCCGACATAGGTGACTTGTGAGCGACAGAACTGGCACTTGTCGAGGGACAACTTGAGTCCAGCTTCTTCAAGACGAGTGATGACTTTGAGGAGTCTTCGCTCATGCTCCTCCAGCGTCTTGCCGAAAACAATGAGGTCATCAAGATAGACGATGACTTCAAGCATGTGCATGTCGCCGACTGCCTTTTCCATGAGTCGTTGAAATGTCGCAGGGGCCCCCGTGATCCCCTGCGGCATCCGCTCAAACTGGAAGAATCCCAGAGGACAGATGAAAGCGGTTTTCTCTTTGTCCTGCTCAGCCATCGGGATTTGATAGTAGCCACTGCGTAGATCCAACACTGAAAACCACTTACTGCCGGACAAGCAATCGAGAGCGTCATCGATACGTGGTACAGTGTACTGATCTGGGATAGTTCTCCGGTTCAAGGTGCGGTAGTCGATGCACATACGAAGTTGACCATTCTTTTTACGTGCAAGGACAATCGGTGAAGCATATGGACTTCTTGACTCTTTTATGATCCCAGCCGCTAACAAACCTTGCAGGTGACGCCGAAGATCATCCAAATCCGCAGGGGCAATACGTCGAGATCTCTCTCGGAAAGGAGTGTTATCGTTCAGGCGGATGTAATGTTCTACCCCTTTAGCCAAACCGACATCCCACTCTTCAATAGAGAACACATGGGAGTGCTTGGCAAGCTTTTGACTCAGCCTCTCTTTCCACTCGTTGCTGATGGGGGACTCACTGAAGTCAAACAGAGAGGGATCCATAGCTGGAACAGATTCGACTTTAGGGTTTGGTGCATCTGTCACAATGTCAGCGACGTGAAGGTGAGCGATCACGGTGCCCATTGGAATGGCAGTTTGCTTTAGGGACTCATTACGCAGGAGCACCAGGAAGTTGTTTGGATCTAGCATCTTGGAGAACAACACAGTTGGCTGGACAAGTACACCTGGAGGAAGAGCAGGTGAGTGGGCTCGTTCAATGATGAGTATGCTGTCTCCAAAATCTTGTTTTTCTTTAACTTTGCAGATAGCAACGTATTCAGTGCCAGGAGGGATGCTGAGAGGACCAGGCCCAGACCACTTAACTTCAGCCACAGGTAAGTCTTTGTTGTCTTTTGTGGTCATCACTGCAGGAACGGGTAAGTGTTTTTTCTCTTGAACTTGGATTTTGACTGAGTTGACGTTCTCAGTGTCTTCTTTCTTTGTGCCAGACTTGGGCTGAACCCCCCTGACGTTTGTGCCGATCAGGACAGGTATAGTCTCGGAGCAACGTGGATCTGGGCACACCAAGGCCAGGACCGGAACAGACTTGACTTTGTTGGACTTAGACTTTGTTGGCAGCTCCAACTCAACTTGGATGTAACCTTTATACGGGTAACTGCTCTCAGACTCACTTAGGCCCCATATTGCTAGGCCGGTCACCGAGTTTAACTGGATGTGTGACAGGTGTTTGGCATACCAGCTGTCGAAGATTATGGTAACTTGAGAGCCACTGTCCATCAACGCGGTGCAGGGGTTGCCATTGATCCTGACTTGAGCAGTGGAGGGCGGTCCCACGAGTCCCTTGGGCAAGCTGTTGGTCTGTACATTTACCGAGCTTCTCTTGACACTTGCATTAGTGGTCTTGGTTCTTGTTTCGTTATCAGATTTGTGGTTCTGCTTGGACTTTCTTTGAGCTTGCAGCAGTTTCTGGATAACTTTGGGATAATTCTCGGGAGAGGTACACTTGTTGGCAAAATGCCCATCTTCACCGCACCGATAGCAGAAAAAATCACTTGGGTCTCTGACTGTAGAAGGTCTTTGCTGCCAGGGTCTTGACTGGGTCTCTTGTGGGCAGGGCTCAGTAGCAGGACTGTACTTGGGCCTGACTGACATGACAGAGACTTGCTTTCGGAGCTTGACAACTTCTTTCTTTAAAGCTTGAACGTTCTTGTCTTCTGAATTCTCTGCCGCCGGAGTGACTGAAAGCAGTGTGCTCGTCGAGAGATGACGTGACATGGAGGCGGGGGCCGAGAGTTCACATACTTGTGCTCTGAGTTGGTGTATTTCGGCTTTCAACTCTTTTAACTCTGTGTCAGAGGTCACAGTAGCACTTTTGGCGTAGACGGCTTTGGGTGGATGGAGTCTGCGCCGTGAAACTTCATGCTCCTCCTCCAGGCGTATCTCATTCAGCAGCTCGAGAAAAGTGGGAGGACTGTCTCTGCGGTCTCTCAGTCTGAGATTTAGTATCATAATGTCAGATCTGATGGCCCCTTTAATGAGTTGGTCAAGACGTGCTTTGTCTGCCGCCGATGACTGGAGTCCACCCTTTTGGACAACTTTATTCAGGACTCTCTCAAGGCGTCTCAGGAACTCAGAGAGTTTCTCATTGGGGTGTTGACACAACATTCTGAAGGCAAAGTAAAGTTCTTCACCGCTCTCAGGGTTGCCAAAGGTGGTCTCTAAAATGTCAATGTATTCCATAGAGGTTGCAGATGGGTTGTTGAAACGGACAGCTTGGAGGACCTCGAGTGCAGGACCCTTTACACTTTCCATTATTCTCATTTTCTTTTCCCTTTCGGCGATCATATTCTTCAATCATAAGTCTGGCTTGTTCAACCCAGTTTTCCAACTGTTCTTCTCCCGGGGGTGTGGGCATGACCCCTGAGAAAGTGCGCAGTCTTCTGTAAGGGCTGTTGTCACCATATGTGGGCTTGCTTGTCATTTGCAGGATATCACCAACTGCTCGAATGATAGCTTCAGGAGTGGATGCTTGTAGTGGGGAAAAAAGACTGGAATCTGGTAGCGGCACATTTTGACCATCACCGGCTGCCTGGGCTTGGGGTTCTTCCTCCTGCTCAGAAGGTCCAAAGATTCTCCATGTCATAGCAGACCCCTCGGGAACAACATCAAGAGGAATGGCGTGTGTATTCACATTCTCCCTGCATTCACATAGCACGGTTAAACTTTGAGACTGTGGGTCATACATTCTTCCTCTCACTTTGACTCTCCCGAGTGCTTTGATAGTCTGCAGCGTTTCTTCAATTAAATCAACTTCAGTTTCCGGAGGTACATCTTTAACCAGCAAGGCTTTCACCGGGTCTATGCCCTCTCCAACACACCAGTTCTTCAACTGAGCCATCCCCACGGGTTGCGTGGTTTACAATGATCACTTGTCAGGACTAAATTTGGTAAGTTTTAGTTGTATTTAGCTTAATTTGCGTTTTCTTGACTTAGAATGCTTAGTAGAACTCTACTTTTGCAGTTTTAAAGTTTTCACAATAGGTACTCTTTAATATGGTTTTACATGTAGGTTAATAGATATCCAGCTTTTGGTTCTAAACTACTTTTTAAACAAATTATTTAAATCTCTGGGCCGAACTAAAATTAGAGCGGATTTAAAAGTACTTTTGAACTAAATTAATCCCAGCGGTGCCTCCATTTTATTTATGTAGCACCCGTACAACCACTCTGTGTGTTCCTTATATGAGAATGGGGGGTGCTTGGGTTCTGTGTAGTTCAGGTGGATACCACGAAGGTGCACCTAAAAAGTTTCTAGTGAATTGTGAAACCTTAAACTATTTAAAAAATAATGAGACCCAGAGATGGTTTGTATTTTGACAAAAAAATAGGGCAAAGCCCTTGTTTAATAGAATAAAATAATTTGGCAAATAAAATATAAAAGCTTCCCCTAAAACAATATTAACGAATACACAAAAATAAATAACCAAAAGATTCCCCAAACACTTAAATAATAGCTTTTTTTAGATTTAGATGGAAACTCCAATAATTTCAATTACTTTGGTGGCTTTTTGGGGACTAAGGTTTTAGTAGTCTAAAAGTCCTTCTCCCTTTAGTTATTTCCCCACAATGGAGAATGCACAGAAAACTGTTAACTTTAACAAGAAAACCGCACCAAGTGTCCTGTAACAAGTTTTATCTAATGCAGCGGTGGGCCCACTCACTCACACACATATGCACACGTTCCAGTTTACTCACGGTACCGATTTGAACAGAAAACACACGTTGCAGGCCTGTTTTGGTATTGCAAAACATTGAGTGCGTTGAACGAACACTTGCAAAACATTGAGAGCGTTGAACGAACACTTGCAAAACATTGAGAGCGTGGAAAGGTCCGGATGTTCAGGTGCGGTGCGATTAACCGACAGCTCCGCCCAGCATACGCCCGCTGTGGCTATCTAGCTCGGCTCACGTTACCTCCGATCACGGCTTCCGCTCCTTCTCTCCCGCTCCGTCAGACGGGTCTCCCGCCTCGTTGCTCACTCAATCGCTCGCTCACAAACGTCACGATTCCGCGATCCGCTTCTCTGAGCCTCCCGCTCAGTTTTCATCGCTTTACTCGCTCTTTCTAGCGTCTTTTTTTCTCTCAACGTGCCAGGCGGCCCGTGTTCCACACGGGTCCAGCGGTGAGTGGAAAAAAACTAAAACCTTCCAGCACTTTCTCTCACATCTCTCCCTGGTCACGTGTATCACGTTTTACGTGCCTGCAGCCAAACACTATAACCCTATACAGCGTGAATATACATAGTCTTTATTAACATAAAAACAATAAGAAAGTAATAAAAGGCTAACTGCATAAAACCTCTGGTAATATTATTTAACTAAATAATACAAACTTTAAACTTTAGTTTTAGTCACTCTCATGAAACAACATTACCAAATATTGATCTCCTTTTAATTATGTAAAAATAAAAATATTTACTTATTTATAAATCAGGTGTCCCGTATTATTTATTTAAAAGTAAAAAACATTTACTTTTTTAATAGTCATGAGGCTCATAGTTCAGAGTAAGAGGGATTAACCAAAATCCACCCAGTTCCCCTCACTATAATACCCAAGTTTACCACTGGGCTACACCTAGAAACTGAGATTATATGCTCACAGCTAGATATTGAACTCTCTTTTACATGTATTTACCTCAGATAATCTCAACGATGCAATGGACTATGAATGCATCCTAACATCAAAAGATATTAAATTACAGATTCAAAATCACCATAATACTACTTGAAATACAACTCGTAAAAGGTAATAACATAACTGAACAAAGATTACTCACTGGTATATGAACGCACTCTGTCAAATCGATCAAACCAGGCGGCATAACTCCATCAAACTTTCTCTGTGTATGCTCTATAGACCACGCCCCAATAACTAGACTGTTCCGTTAATGCACGTCTTCTATGCCTTAAAGCAATATTTATTTAGCCACAAGGGGGCATTAGTGTATCTTTTATAAATAGAATACAGATTGGAGAGCCTTTTTAACAGCCGCCCCCACATTTCCTCCTTAAATGTGTACCTTGGAAAAGGCAATCTCAGTTTGGGCACAATACTAAGGGGGTAATCAGTCAGGCAGATTCGGGAGGCTGATAAGACGAGAAATTGGGCGAAGGTAGGTTTTGTTCTTTACTTCAACCTCAGCCACCCTGACTCTACCATCTTCTCCAGGGAAAACTTTAGTAACTTGTCCAACTGGCCACAGAGCACGAGGGAGCTGCTGGTCAACAATCATAACAATAGTTCCAGGTGGTAAGTTTCCTGACTCTCTGTGCCATTTTTGGCGTGATTGCAGTCCTGGTAGATAATTGTGGATGAAATGTTTCCAGAAATGGTCAGCGATAATCTGACTATGCCTCCACCGTCTTTTACTCAACATCTCTGATTGGGGATACACCACTTGAGGTAGGGATGAGTCCAGCCGCCCCATGAGCAGCATATTAGGAGTGATTGGGTCCAAGTCAGCTACATCAGACGAAGTATAACCGAGGGGTTTAGAGTTGAGAATGCCCTCGATCTCAACAAGTACAGTTTGTAGGACTTCCTCAGTTACAATTTGATCTCCTATAGTAGCACAGAGGGCAGTTTTAAGGGATCGGATTTCCCTTTCCCAACAGCCTCCAAAGTGTGGAGCACCAGGGGGATTGAACTTGAATCGAATCTGTTGGCTAGCTAGCTGCTCTTTTAATGTTGGGTGAAGTGCTGAAAAGGCTTCTTGTAACTCTCGATCACCACCTCGAAAATTCGTCCCCTGATCTGAGATGATCTCAAATGGCTTCCCCCTACGGGAGATGAATCGTCTGAAGGCCATTAAGAATGAGTCAGTGTCTATGTTGCTGAGGATGTCTAAATACACCGCTCGTGTAGTCAGACACTTAAATATGAGCCCCCATCGTTTCTCATTCCTGCGTCCAATTTTAATGAGATAGGGTCCAAAACAATCTACCCCCGTTGAGTAGTAGGCTGGTTGCAATAAGCGCAGTCTTGATGGGGGAAGGTCAGCCATCTTCTGAGTGCTTGGCTTACCTCTCCATTTTTTACAGCCTAAACAAGATCTTTGATGTTGCCAAATAACTTCCCTGCCCTTCAAGATCCAGTATTTGCGTCGCACTTCTGCCAATACACGTTCAGCTCCTGGATGGTGCAGTTTTGCATCAAAATCTTGAATGATCAACTTGCTCAGGGGATGTCTAGAGTCAAGAACAATGGGGTGAATTGCAAATTCATCTAGTTGTTCAGTCCTTCTGAGACGACCACCAACCCTCAGGAGCTGCATATCACTATCATATTCCGGAGCGAGGCACAGGAGACGGCTACTCGTAGGTAAAGGTTTACCTGACTTAATATGGCTGAATTCAACAGGGAAACTTTGGCTCTGTGCCAGTCGTAGGAGAGTTAATTCTGCTTCTTGGTATTCATCTGCAGTCAGAACATTATCATCCGAGGCCGCCCCATGCAATACCCAGGCAGTAGCTTCGAGGAATTTATCATAGGACTGGAACTGACTACAATCAGGCAAATCGGGATTTACGGCTGGAATAGTAAGTCCGCAAAAAGTAGCTCGTTTCACCTCCTCATCTTCCCTTTGTAGATGGAGAAGTGGACTTTGGGGCCACTGATCTGTGTGCAGAAGGAGAAATGGTGGTCCCTGATTCCACCTGCTTGGGTTGGACAACTCAGCCAAAGTTTTGCCACGTGTGATATCGTCGGCTGGATTTGTTTTGGAATCTACATAGTGCCAAGCCCCTGGGTCGGTCAATTCCTGTATCTCTGCTACTCTCGTTCCAACAAAAACCTTGAATCTACATGAATCAGATTGGATCCAGGTTAGCACAGTAGTTGAGTCAGACCAGAGCGTGACCTGATGGATTGGAATACTAAGCTCTGACTTCAGAAGCTTAGCCAGCTGAGCTCCAGTTAAGGCAGCACACAACTCCAAACGAGGGATTGACTGCAGCTTTTTGGGGGAAACTCTTGAACGGGCAGTCAGGAAAGCTACTTCTATGTCTCCCTGGGGACTCTGTGTCCGTAAATAGGCTACAGAGCCATAGGCTTGCTCTGAGGCATCGCAAAATATATGTATCTCTCTTAGACATTGAGTGTTGTCTAACTCTGCAGTAACATAACATCTAGGGAGAGAGATGAGTTGGAGATCTGGCAACTCCGACTCCCATGCCTGCCAGGCGTGGAGTAAGTCACTTGGTAGTTGGGGGTCATCCCATTCTCTCTTCTTGTCCCACAGGCGCTGAACTAATATTTTAGCTCTGGTAGTGTAAGGGACAATGTAACCCAATGGGTCATATTGGCTGGCCAAGACCTTATAAATGTTGCGCATTGTGGGGACTGAGTAGTCAATGGGACGGTACTTGTATGACAGTGTGTCTGATATACAGTGCCAGTGTAGACCAAGTGTGGATTCTTGAGCATCTGGTTGACCTTGTGTCAGCCACAACTCAATGCTGGTGGACCTAGCATGAGATAGGACATGGCTCAGGATATTAGGGAAGTTACTAGCCCATTGTCTTAAATCAAACCCACCTGTAGCTAAGAGGTTTCGCAACTTTGTCACCAGTGACTCTGCTTCTTCCTTGGAACTGAAACTTTGGAGGAAGTTGTCCACATAGAAGGATTTCTCAATGCTTTCACGTACATCTTCTCCTGTTTGACTATGATCCATGATGTGTTTCTGTAATGCAAATGTTGCACAACATGGACTGCATGTCGTCCCAAAGGGAAGGACTTGCCACTCATAGACTTGGGGATGCTCTTCTCTCTTGAGATCTCGCCACAGGAAACGTAACAGAGGGCGATCCTCTGGCAGTAGACGCACCTGGTGAAACATTCCCCTGATGTCACTGCTTAAAGCCACTGTGTGCTCACGGAACCTCAGCAGAACAGACATCAGGGTAGGGCCTAATGTAGGACCTGGAAGTAGGAGTTCGTTCAGGTTCTTCCCTCTGTGCTGAAAGGAACAGTTGAAAACGACTCTGTTCTTTCCATTGTGCTGAGTCATATGGTGTGGGATATACCATGATTCAGTTGTCTGTTTCACATGTTCTGGAGATATCACTGAAGCATATCCTTCCTCCTCCAACCTTTTCATCTCAGCCCTGTAAGATGCTGCTTGAGTTGGATCTTTGGCTAACCTTCTTTCTATTCCTCTGAGACAAGGCAGGGTACTATCATTTGGAGCTTGCAGTATGGGCATGTTCTTCACTCGAAGCAATGGAGTGGCATATCGAGCAACTCCATCTACCATAACTCTAGTCGTCTTTGACTCAAGTAACGCAATGGCCTCTTGATCTTGCTTGGATCGAGTAATGAGTTTCTCACTGCGATACGGAAGTACATCTAATTGCCATAATCTCTCCACTTGCTTATACAGGTCGGTAGGGGAAAAGGAAGTAGAAGTGAAGAGACACTGTTGTTCTGAGAGGCAATGCTTAATTTCTTGAGTGGGACCCTGCAATGTCCAACCCAGTCGGTCCTAATGGCAGCAGGTCCATTTGGAGGGCCTAGACGAACTGGTTCAACCGGTGTTATGAGGTGTGGATAGTCAGAACCAATGAGGAGGAGTGGCTGTACGGAATCAATCTGTTGCAGCGGTAATCCCTGAAGATGCTGATACTTGTTCTGTAACTCACTGATTGGATGTGTATGTTCAGCCAGTCCGAGTGGTTCAGCGGTAAAGGCCTTGTGAATCTTGAAGGAAATCTCAGGTTGGAAGGCAGGTGACACAGTAAAAGCCACAGTAGCCCCTTGTAGATTGTGGCGGTCTTGACGTACTGTACGTAAAACTAATTCTTCAGGCTGACCCATCAACTTAAGCTGTTGAACTGCCGAGTGAAGGAGTATTGTACGTTCGGACCCATCATCTAGTATGGCGTAAGTTTCCAAGCAATGATCTCCATTTCTCAAGAGCACCTTACAAAGCTTTAACAAAACTTGGCGACTGCCAGTGGGTCGATCTAGATACAAAGTCTCTGTGGTAGTGCTCACTAGGCAGCTCTCAGAGATTCCAGGATCAGGAGAGTCATTTGTCTTTGTGGTGGGCCGATTATTAACCTCATGGAGGACAAACAAGTGCCTGCTGTTACAGATCTTGCAAAGAGTTCTGAGATTATATCTTGCCGCTTGGTGCCCTCGTCCACAACGCCAACAGCGATGGTTTGTTTGAATCCATTCCACTTTCTTATCTTTGTTCAACTGACTGAAATGAGAACAGCCATTCAAGTAGTGATCATGTCCATCACAATATGGACAGAAGATGTTTCTCTCTCTGGACTTAGACTCAGTATCTTTCACTGGCATGGATCTTGAGACAGTGCATTTCTCTGTACCAAGGAATATACTTGTTGGGTTGGTTGGACGTTTGAAATCCTTACTTTGTCCCTTTCTGCTCATGGCTACTGGCTTACTCTTGGAAAGAGAGAACCTGGAATTATCTTCTTGGACCTGCAGCTCGAACTCTAGCCAGTCTGAGAAATCCAGTAATGTAGGGATAGATACTTGATGTGGATAGATAAACCTTCTGAAGCTTGTCTGCAGATCATGTGGAAGCTTACACAATAACCTTGAAACATGGGATCCGCATTCCAATTCAACATAACCCTTCTTGCCCAGCTGCTGAAGCATACTGACTAATGAGCGAACTCTTAATGCAAACATCCTAAAAGCTTTCACATCTCCACTGATGATGTTCGAGGCATCCATAAGTTCTGCGATTCTCTGAAGGGCCAGCTGGTGAGGTTGTCCATACTGCTGATTAAGTGCTTCCATAGTATCTGAGAAGGGATACAAGGAGTTGCTGTAAGAATCTGCTATAAGCAGAGCTTCTTCCAATTTTAGGTGGTCGACGAGTATCTGAAACTTGAATCTCTCAGTGGCATCAGCCGGTAGAATATTCTCCAACGCGATTCGTAACCGAGAAAACTCTCTTGGGTCTGGCTTCACAAAGTTTGGGATGGTGGGAGCTGGTCCACGGTAAGTGCTCTCTTGGCTGGGAGGGATACGTTGCTCTGTGTGACGATTGACACCTCTGCTGTCATCGGTTCTGCTGTAGTGTGAGGGTCTCTGGGGGGAAGACTGTTGAGGTGAGATAGGACTGGAATAGGTCTGCTGTGAAGTCATCTCAAGCCTCTTAAGCCTCTGATCTAGGTCGGAAAGGAAGTCATGTCTACCCTGATCATCTGCACCACCACTCACAATTTTAAGCAGTTTCAATCAAGGTAAGGGTACAGGTTTAGCTTCTTTATCCCTTTGTGTGGAATGAAGACGATGCTGAGGGGGATGAAGACGAGGCTGAGGAATTGGTAAGGACATACCTGCTAGATTATGACTGGGCTGTTTGCTTGCCACTAGCTGTTTCATCTGTGCTTCAAGAGCCTCATTCCTTTTTTCTAACCGTCTCATCTGCGCATTTGCAAAATACCGCAGTTCCTCATTCTCCTTTCTAAGCTGCTGAAACTCTGCTAAGACCACTGATGACAACTCAGAATGTGGAGTGGAGAATTTATGCTGCTGTACCTCTTCCCTGATAGGGCTCCATTCAGGTGGCTGCCAATGCTGAGGACTTTGTCTGTGTTCATGGTAGGTGGCAGCTATGTTGAGTGAGGCTGCTCCTGGTGGCTCAGAATCGTCACTCAGTTCAGGAGAAGAAGTGTCTGCTCTGTACTGTGACTGTAGCCTTGGGTGGTATCCGGTGACATCAAAGTCTGATAAATAACTAGGTTAACGCACTGATCGCTGGGGTCTGACAGTGGGCTCAGGGGATTCAGGTCTGGTGTCAGGATCACTTTGATACATCTTACTTGTGACAGCTCCTCATCCGGCTCGAAGGACCACTTGTAATGAAGACTATCTTATGTTCTGGTGGAAAATGAGCAGTCACAAGACGTCCGGTCAGAGACGTATATTTCTTTAATGGGTGGTAATTTTGCAGCCACATTTAAACAGTAGTGGTTCTAAAAGGAAATATAAATAACAATATTTAAATTATAACATATTCAAGATAACATTGGGCATATGGTTATACAGAGAAGAACATAAGCATTGTAGTACTATGATATCCATCATTGTATCATCTAGAGTGCTCAAGTTTGGCTGATAGTACTCACTAAATACTACTATTAGTGATATTATGCATGCAATAACTCAATGTTTCACAGATAAACAAATATAATAACGTCACATAAGGACCGAGTCGATTAACACCGATAAAATAGTGTCACGTTCTCTGAAACGTGATCTCAATCGAGGCGATCGTACAGAGATGATATAATGCTCATATATCCTTTGTCTATCATCAATAATCCTATATACATATTCAACGTTACTTAGAAACTGAGATTATATGCTCACAGCTAGATATTGAACTCTCTTTTACATGTATTTACCTCAGATAATCTCAACGATGCAATGGACTATGAATGCATCCTAACATCAAAAGATATTAAATTACAGATTCAAAATCACCATAATACTACTTGAAATACAACTCGTAAAAGGTAATAACATAACTGAACAAAGATTACTCACTGGTATATGAACGCACTCTGTCAAATCGATCAAACCAGGCGGCATAACTCCATCAAACTTTCTCTGTGTATGCTCTATAGACCACGCCCCAATAACTAGACTGTTTCGTTAATGCACGTCTTCTATGCCTTAAAGCAATATTTATTTAGCCACAAGGGGGCATTAGTGTATCTTTTATAAATAGAATACAGATTGGAGAGCCTTTTTTACACTCCATGTGATTCCGGACTCGATTAGTTGTTTGGCAAGACTGTGATTCTTCTTTAATTTCTATGGCAGCTCATTTGCCAATTTTGCAAACATCACAAACAATCCATGTGATAGATATTTATGGGACATAAATGTGTTTGACAATGTTGTGCATAAATGTGTGTCTGTTTTGTATGCAATGGCTCATGCATTTTAAAGAATGTTTAGAAGCTATGAAGAATATGACAATATGAAGAATATGTTTGATCAGCAAGCCATGTGCATTATTGTTATTGTGCAAAATGTAGACATTTGTACTGTTTTTCTTCCCTTTTTATTTACTTATTTATTCATATTATGTAACTGGTTGGGCTGCGATAAAACCAAATACACTCGGCAGGACACTTGTGTGAACTTGAGGGGGACTGACTTCATCATACATCTATTAAAAATCACCTTGGGACCGGTTAGTAAAAAGTCAAGAGCAAAAATTGCTCTTAAAAATGGAAGATGCTTTTAAGAAAAGCTCTAGCATCATTGCTTTGAAGATGTCACTTGGTTTAGGATTTATTTTTCAAATGCAGTAACATTTAAATATTCATTATATAACACAACGTGATGTGTTTACATTGAATGTACTTGATAGATCACCTTAAGAGGTTGTGTAAGCATACAGGTAGGACGTAAATCCCAGAAGCAAATTCCTTGTAAGAGCAAGAAATGCAATCGGCCTATTGAAATTATCTTATATTAGTGAATCGGTTTCCCTCCTACTCTGTTCCAGTAAGTAGGGCAGCATTTGGATGGGTGGAGACGTAATGACTTGATGTATTAAGTTAGCGATGTCACTTGTATCCAACATCTGCTGTCTAAATGAACGACCATCTCGATTCTCCTCCGCTGGACCACCAGCTGCTGTGTGACAGCGTGCGAGGGAAACGACCGTGACAGACGGGTGAGTGACAGATGCACGGGGGACTGGAATGCACTTTACTACTCCAGACTTCCTGAGTGACAGGACGTCAGCCTATGCCAAAGAAATGTCTTTTGTGAAAGTGTACGATCTCAATGTTTGGTTTGGTTGAATGCCAGCCCGCCCATTTAGATCAATGTCCCTGTGTGAATTTAAACCTATAAAGCAGTTTTGAGCGGGTCGCGGAGTGTGTAGTCAAATAAACAACAGCATAAAAGCGTAATTCTAAATGGATTGCTGATGCAAGACTTTTATTTTGAAAGACGTGAGTGAACGCTGTTGACTTTCCTGTCAGAAGGAGTTTAAGTAAAGCATGTCTGAGAAAAAAAAGCGTCGTCCTGATTCAGTATCTGTTGTCAGATGAGATGTTGTCAGGCTATATGTCAGTGTCAGTATTATAAAGGCCTGTTCACACCTAGACGAAGATCCCGCGCGCTTATCGCAGACGGTTAATACCTTGTGACTAAACAAAGGGTGCCAATGTGAGTGTGCACACCAGTGCGCAAAACGGCAGACATAAAAGCGTCATAAAAATAAAAAAAACGCCTCTGGTTATTATTTGGGGTGCCTTTTCACGTGCCTAGAGTTGCTGAAGTTACAGTAAAACACGAAAGCTCAAGCACAAAATTTGCAGAGCACACATTGATACCTAAGAAGAAGAAGACGACGAAGAGGAAGTAAGTAGATGAAGACGAAGATGCAACGAGGCAAGATGAATGTAAATTTGCTGAACACAAAAAACTTTTTGACAAACGCCAAAGCAACTACAAAAATCTCGATAAGAGGGAGTTGTAATGGTGAGGAATTGCAGATCAAGTAGGATTCTATGGCGAGTTTCCATTGAATCCTATTTGATCTGCAATCAAATCAAAAGCACCATCTACTGTCAGGGAGTGAATTTGCACGTTCACTCTGCACATCGCCAGTGAAAATCGCTTGGGTTTAAACACAAAGACGCATTAAAAAAGGCTGGCGATAAGCGCACGCGATAATTGTCCCGGTGTGCTCGAGGCTTAAAGGGATAGTTCTCCCAGAAATGAAAATAAGCCCATAATTTACTCACCCTCAAGTCATCCTAGGTGTATATAACATTCTTCTTTCAGACGAATAAAATCAGAGTTATAATACAAAAGTCCTGGCTAATCCAAGCATTAGAATTGGATTTATAGTTGCTCTCTTTTTGAAGTCCATAAAAAGTTTATCTGTCCGTCAAATAACGTGCTCCACACGGCTCCGGGGGGTTAATAAAGGCCTTCTGAAGCGAATCAATGCGTTTGTGTAAGAAAAATATCCATATTTAAAACCTTATAAAGTAAACTTTCGGCCGACCGCCTTCTCTGTTCAATTTATGGAAAAATTGTTGAAAGTTCCTCTGCCGATCGAAAGACTAACGCGGCCAGGTGGGCTCGTCATGACGTCAAGTATGCATCTTTCAACATTCACCACTTTTCCACGGAAGGCGGTCAGCCGAAAGTTTACTTGATAAAGTTGTAAATATGAACATTTTTCTTACACAAACGCGTCGATTCGCTTCAGAAGGCCTTTATTAACCCCCCGGAGCCGTGTGGAGCACGTTATTTGACGGACAGATAAACTTTTTATGGAATTCAAAAACAGAGCAACTATAAATCCAATTCTAATGCTTGGATTAGCCTGGACTTTTGTAATATAACTCTTATTTTATTCGTCTGAAAGTAGAATGTCATTTACACCTAGGATGACTTGAGGGTGAGTAAATTGTGGGCTACTTTTCATTTTTGGGTGAACTATTAAATCTTGACTCTCACATTGCTTAGATAGATCTTGACCAAAAATGTATTCACCTCTTGATATATATAAATGCATCAAATGTTGGTTGAGATCTTGTTTTGGCACTGTAAGAGTCCAGCACTCTGTAAAGTCTCCTCCAGCACATCCCAAAGACTTTCAGTGAATTTAAGGTCTGGACTCATAAGGCGCCTCATAAGGGGTCATAAGGTGTCATAAGGTGCCGATTCATGTGTGAAAATGATTCTTCATGCGCTCTCCCAACCAGTCTGAGCCTGATACATCTTGACATTGTCATCCTGAAATATGGCCATAATGTCTTCCTACATGGTTGTTTAAAGGAAAACTCCAAGAGTTTTTGAATCCATTCATCCGATCTCCGGGTCTGGCGGTAGCACTTTTAGCATAGTTCAGCATAGATCATTGAATCTGATTAGACCGTTAGCATCTCGCTCAAAAATATTACCAAATAGTTTCGATATTTTTCCTATTTAAAACTTGACTCTTCTGTAGTTACGTCATGTACTAAGACCGGCGGAAAATTAAAAGTTGTGATTTTCTAGGCCGATATGGCTGGAAATATAATCTCATTCCTGTGTAAAGGCCCTTTCACACCGGACGCGTAACGAAAAAGCGAAGCGGAAAAAGCGAATATTTCGTGTGTGAATAGTTCGCGTCAAAACCATTCACACCAGCCGCGACGCGAGTTTGCGACGTTTCAGAACTCCAACATTCCAAAACATTCGCGCCGACAGCTGAGAAACACGGACACGTAATCATTCAGTGGAGACGAGCTTTTAATTTTCTTTAAAAGACAGAGAAGAAGGTTTTGGGTGCACCCAGTCTTAAAGAACAGAGAGTCTGAAGGGGAGTATGCTAATCTTGTACAGGAGCTAAAACTTTATCATGGCCGGTTCCGCACTTACTTTCAAATGTCCGTGGGACAATTGAGGAGCTCCTCCAGACAGAGACGGTAGCAGCGCATCTGACGAGACACACACACACACGCACACGCACACACACACTCTAAAGGAACGGCTCGATCCGGAGCTGCTGTGTTCACTTTCACATTCACTTTCTATAGTCGCGGAAGTAATTACATTTTTTTTTTAAATCAATGTATTGATTATAATATCTGTAGCCTATAGTGGGCAAACACATCTGCATCGGTACAGCTGTAAACACAACTACAGCTGTAATCTCGTGAGAAATGCGACACCTGGCAAAAGTTAATGTTGATTGAATGGCTAGTGACATCAACTGGACATTTCGTGACCTTTGTTTCCTTGTATGTGATTGGTTTAAGCCTTTTCTGTCGCTGCGAGTGTTAAAAAAATCGACATTGAAACGGAAAAAATAAACATAGTTTTTTCGCCGCAGCACATTCGCGTTCGGTGTGAAAGCACTCATAACACAAACAGCTGATAAAAAAATAAAACCATCGCGCGCGTCAAAATCGCGTCCAGTGTGAAAGGACCTTAATAATCAAGGAACTTTACTGCCGTACCATGGGTGCAGTAGGGCAATGATATTACAGAGCGCCTGAAAATAGACTAACTTCCGTCAACATAACTGACGTGACAACCTGCTTGCACAGGTAGCGTGCTGGGGACTATTTTCAGGCACTGCGTGATATCATGGCGTAATATTATTAAGCAGGAATGAGAGTATAGTTCCTAGCCATATCGGCCTAGAAAATCGCAACTTTTCATTTTCCGTCGGCCTTAGTACACAATGTAACTACAGAAGAGTCAAGTTTTAAATTGGAAAAATATTGAAACTCTTTGGTCATTTTTTGAGCATGATGCTAACGGTCTAATCAGATTCAATGATCTATGCTAAGCTATGCTAAAAGTGCTACCGCCGGTCCCAGAGATCGGCTGAATGGATTGGAAAACGGTAAAACTCAACTATTTAACTCTAGGGGAGTTGGAAAATGAGCCTATTTTCAAAAAAAGTGGAGTGTTCCTTTAAGAAATGAAAAGCTACACACTCCATCAATGAGGGTTAGAAGTAGCCTGACAAGCCAGACCCACATCAAGATGTTGAGTCTAGGAACTCAACATTGGCAGGGCTCAATCCGAGGGGTGGGATAAACGGTTGTCTTTCAAATTCCCTCTGCACACAGTAGGATAGCGCTACAACCAACCAGAGCAACGAAGAAGGTGAAGTGGAGCTAGTTGATATATTAAACTTTCGCCGTATCCTGTCGGCAAAACTCCAAACACATCTTCCTTTCTTAAGAATGACTTCAGTGCCGTTCTTTGTTCTTTTCTCAAAGAAAAGCTTAAAGGTAGGGTAGGTAGGATTTGGTTAAAAAACTTTTTTTCCAAATTTGTTTAAACTTTCTTTATATATCAATACATAATTAAAATGTAAGTACTCTGAAAAAAGAAAGTATGAAAATTGAGTGTCTGTAGACCTCTCACGACTGTTTTAAAGACAGCTCATTATTTCCATTCACTCCACCTTCTCCCTTCTGGGCTCTTTCCAAAGCCACGCCCCCAAAACACATGAACGTGCTACGCCGACCGCTCAGCTGACGCATTATTTACCTGAGGCGAGCGGAGAAGAAGGAGCGGAGTGCATGTAGTGACATCATGTCAGAATCACATGTAATAAAAAATTTAACTTTATCATTATGAATATAAACAAATAAGATGTATTTTAGTACTCACTCTCAAGCTAGAATAATGATACTGGTAAAGTTCAAAATACACACACAACACAGTGTCTACGACACACACAGATACACGATAAAAACATTGGTATAGTATATAAAAACAAACCAAGGGCCGAAATAAACGTGCAGGTAAAGTTCCCGGGGAACATGGTATAAGAGTTTAGACTAGGGTAGTAGCTAAAGCTAACTTCGTTCTAAAAAAAGTTCCTGGATGCGGTGTACTAGCTTTTACACATGCATTTTGTTATCTAAAGTTACATTTTGTGAAATTCAACACGACAGCGATCAACTTGAGCTAAGCATATTGAGCATTTATCATCTCTACTAATGGTTCGCTAAGTGTATAACATTGTAACTTTATGCTAAGTAATGTTAGGTTAGCTATTAGGCAGCTACGTGTGCTAGTGAGACATGCTTCATGAAAACATAAACCAAAAAAATGTATAATCAAAATGAAAGATTACCTGTCCAGCAGAAATACAGCCTCTTGAACTCAAACGGGTGCGCCAGGGTTGCCAGGTTTGCACAACAAAATCCGCCCAATTGCTACTCAAAACTAGCCCAAAACAAGCCCAATCGTGTTTCTCCGGTAAAAATCGCGTTTGGGGGGTAAAATATGTGTCTTTTTGGCAGGGCTGCCTGCTAAAATTCGCAAATCCCGGGGCAAAACATCACATAATTGGGGTCGCTTCAACCCGCGGACATGAAAAACAGCCCGCGGCAACAGTGTTTGAAGTAGCCCGACTTGGCAACAGTGGGGTGCGCGCATGTGGGCAGATCCTGTAGCAAAAGCGGTGGTAGCCATGGTAGCGAGAGTGACAGGCGCCCAAGCCAATCACTTGATTCGGCCCGAACGAAAATAATGAGCTGTGTTTATTGCACCCTAGCTGCAAATTAGATTTGCTGCCGCTAGGGTGCGTCTAGATTTCTAGACTAGGTTAGAAGAACTGTTGCCAAACATATAACATGTTAGAAACATAATAATCCCTGAAATAATGATACAATCATAGACTCTTAAGCATTTACATCCAAACAGTGACTTTTTTTCAATATCAAATATGTTATTCAACAGAAAACACATGCAAACTTGTATTTATTAGATTTTGTCCAACGCTTCAATAAACTGTTACATTCTACATTTTAGACTATTATTTCATATGTCAGACTTTACAGGGTTAATAGTTGTTACTGTAGTCATACTCTTGGATTTGAGGTAAAATATCTGTTGAAACATGAGAGAAATGGAGATGCTTTTATGGTTGACCACGAGAGGTTTTCATTCGTAAATATCAGTGACCTTGTGTTTTGCTCCAACGACCTTTCACTCAGTATTAGGCATGAGCTGGAAAAGTACAGACATAGAAAACCCCTTTTTGCAGGAAAGGTTGCCGGCGGTTACCTGGGGACATGTTTTTCTTTGAAGAAGAAGATCTGAGAATGAGCAGAGCTTGAAATCAGTTTCATAAGTAAGATTGCGCTCTATTTGTCATCGTGTTTTATCGCTCGGAAAACAAATGTATCTTCATGCACAGCTGGCATCCAACACTCCCGAGTTGCTCTGAGAAACCGTAAAGAGCAAGTGTAAATATGCTTTTCATTGCAAAATTGCAGTGCACATGCAAGTTTATGCATATTGGGTTTGAATCACAAGGTTTATTGGAGTTGATAACCAGGAGGTAGCTGACAAATACATTACTGTTCACTAAGGCCCCTATTTATTTGGGATCTCAAATAAAGGGTACTCGTATGCTTTTGCAAACTATCATATGTGCGCATTCTATTTTTTTAGAATAATTTAGTCTTGCCGCTCAATGACATTTTATATGAAATAATAATATTTAAGTTCTACAGTATGTATAAGCTTATTTGCATTATTTACATTTGAATATACATGTAATTTGTAGACCATATCAGATTGGATTCATGTCACCAATTCAGACAAAGTCTATGTTTTGTTGCACTTGAACCACGAATACATACACACACACAAATTGACTGGATTCGAGGATTTTTGTGCTTGAAATTTTAAAAAGTAACAAATCTTTCCCTCACGGGTCAATTTTACCCCCTTATGAATAAATGGAATATGAGGAATGCTTCAGTACACATAGAAAAACCAAAAAATGCTCAAAATTCTAACTAAAACTGCTAAAACATTACCATAAAATATATTTTATAATGTTTACATGTGTATCTGAATGCATACTGAAGAGATAAACTCAAGAACTAACTGACTTTAGGACCCAGCGGAACAGCTCATTTGCTCCATATAGAGCTATAAGACTAGCCTGGCGTGGCCATACTCAATTCTAGTCAGAATATGAGTCTGGTACCGCTCCATTGAGCTTTGATTATGGGGCGTGTTTCAACTGAGCCAGGAAAGACCTCAATTGGATAGACCCACAACCAATCAGAGCAACGGAGCGACGCGTAACGTTAGTTGTCAAATGTCAACAGAACTCAACTGCACTGTAACCAAGTCCGTGTTTTTCTCCATGTCCGCGGGTTGAAGTGACCCCAATTATGTGATTATATAAACCCAGGAATGCGAATTTTAGCAGGCAACCTTGCCAAAATAACATATTTTGCCAACCAAACGCCATTTTTTTCCGGAGAACACCCCGGAAAGTTATTGTTTTGGGCTATAGTTTTGAGTAGCAATTGTGCGCGACATTGCAAAAACACTTGGAAACCCTGTCTGCACGCCCGCTGGATTAAGTAACGTTACAAGAAAAATATGAGTGTAAACGATCTTTGCCAGTAATAAAATAATTTAAGGATACACAGAGTACTTACCAACACGATCATCGTTTCTGAGAGAAATAGTGAAGGTGAATGCATATACGAACAAGTTCTCCGTTTAGGATAAGAGAAAATTCAACCCAAGAGCCTTCGATGACGTGGATGATTACGTTACTGTTGATCATCTGTCCATCATCGTCTAAAGCCCGCCCTGACAATTTCACTGGTCCGAACAGTTTCTGTTCGGGCATAATTACTCCTCTATGGAGCGAGTCCAGACCGAATTGCCCGAGCAAAAAAAATTGTGGGCGGGGCTAAATTCGGCTGGCATCCAGGCTACTATAAGACCATCTAGTGGCAAGAGTCATGAAATTTCATGTTATATTATCTTTTTTACCACAAGAGGTCAGCAAAAACGATATTTTGAGCGGAATTAAACAGTTTATGCATGAAATTGTAAGTCAATTTGGATTTAAGTTGAAAGAATATGCTTAAATTATTATTTATTTATTATATACTGATACTTATATATTCTGGGCGTATATGCTTGCCTGTATACAGTATGCATCATCAAAAATTTGTTTTAGTACATCAAGACACTTTAAGTGTTTATATAGTGTGTTGTATATAGATCACAAGTGGCCAAAAATTTGGTTCGCATATTTAAGTTTTTCTTCCTTTGAGATGGAAAATTGACAGGTTGAGGTTCAATAAATGTTTTGCCTGCTAGGTGTCCACGCTTGTCATGTGACTGAAAACTATGAATAGGAAACATTTTTAAAATGCATTATTACAGAATGTTTTCCATTGGCGCTAATGTTTTAACTTGCAGCAAGCGAATGGTATATTTATTATAAAACATTTAAAAAGCTATGTTTGCTCAGCCAGAGTTTTGTCGAGAGCGCACTCACTCACACAAAACGTGCAATGTACGCAGGAGATTCATTCATCATACAGTGGTTGACTGTTTTTGTTCTATTTCAGCAGCAAATAAACACAGCAGAACCACAGCCCATCTGATATGACTGGCATAACGCTGGCTTTGCGTTCGAGATTCGCAAATTTAAGGACCGTCTCTAAAGTTACATACAAGATTCGTATACACGTTTCTAACTTCTATAGCATCTGAAGAGAATGACTTAGTCACAGAACCAGCTGTAAAGTGTTCATCTAGGTGTCAGGTATTTTTGATATTTAATCAAATAAAATATGAATGAAAATATGGATATGCATTTTTTCACTAGGATACTGTTTGGGCTCAAACACACAATATGCTAGATTTAAATGTGTCATAGCTGATAGAACACTGATGAGAATTTTGCTTGAGATTATATTTACAGAGATAATATTAGATATTATATTTACACCAAATTATTATTATTTATGCGTTATGCGTTGCTATTGATGATGGCCATTTATAATGAAGAAAATCCCACCGAATAGAATCTAGCTTAAAAAAAGTGCACAGAGCTGCTTGATTTATGTGTTGTTTGTTGATTTTCAAAAATAAAACTTGTTGAAATGTTTTAAGTATGCATCTGTTCGTTTTGAACACTTTCATCTCATTTGAAGAAAACCGCGATAATATTGATAACCGTGATAATTTGGGTCAATATAATCGTAATGTGAAATTTCCATACCGTTTCATCCCTAGACAGACGGGATCTCGCTCTCGCTCTGGTTGACGTGCACATGCTCTCTTCCAGGAGAAATGCACATACAAGAAATTCTGCCCTTTATGATTTCATAAATAGCCATATACTTGAAAAAAAAAAACTTTCCGAAACTCCAAGTATAGGTCTCTGCAGGATGGTAATAGGACTTATCAGATCAGTGGGCGTGGCCATAAACAGAGAGTCGTAGTCGTTACCTGATTTGCCCACGTCACAATGTGGTAGGGGTGGACTCGGGTGAAGGGATCATTTTCATTTCGTGGTTTATAAACACCCATCAGTTTGAAAACACGCACAAATTTAGAAACACCCACTTTTGCTCCACAGAGACCTCATACTCGAAACTTGTGAGAAACCGGAAGGAGTATTTTTGGCACAGAAATACTCCGTCATACATGGCCATGTTTAGCATGAGAATCCAATTCTTTAAAGGGTTAGTAGTTCACCCAAAAATGAAAATTCTGTCATTAATTACTTACCCTCATGTCGTTCGACACCCGTAAGACCTCCGTTCATCTTCGGAACACAAATGAAGATATTTTAGTTAAAATCTGATGGCTCTGAAAGGCCTCCATTGGCACAATGGCACTTTATACTCTCAAGACCCTTAAAAGGTACTAAAGACGTCGTTACAAAGTCCATCTCACTACAGTGGTTCTAAAATAACTTTATGAAACGGCGAGAATAGTTTTTGTGCGCAAAAAAACCCTAAATAACGACTTATATAGTGATGACGATTTCAAAACAATGCATCATGAAGCTTCGAAGCGTTATGAATCAGTAAGCCGAATTATGATTCGGATCGCGTGTCAAACCGCCAAACTGCTGAAATTTGGCGATCCAAACTGCTGATTCGACTCACTGATTCATAACGCTTCGAAGCTTCATGATGCCGTGTTTTGAAGTCGTCATCACTATGTAAGTCATTATTTAGGGTTTTTTTGCGCACAAGTCGTTATTTAGGGTTTTTTGCGCACAAAAACTATTCTCACCGATTCATAAAGTTATTTTAGAACCACTGTAGTGAGATGGACTTTGTAACAACGTCTTTAGTACCTTTTAAGGGTCTTGAGAGTGTACAGTGCATTGTGCCAATGGAGGCCTTTCAGAGCCATCAGATTTCAACTAAAATATCTACATTTGTGTTCCGAAGATGAACGGAGGTCTTACGGGTGTCGAACGACATGAGGGTAAGTAATTACTGACAGAATTTTCATTTTTGGGTGAACTAACCCTTTAAGTGTAAAAAACTGTAAGGCACGAAACAGCATTAGTATTGTTTTTGTGCGTGATAAACATCTTGCATTTTAAATTGAGCAGACAAGCAGTCGAATAGACTTGCACAGCCTTTAAAGTCAACCAAAGTAATGGAATTTCTCCTCCCTTTTAAAATGGATTAGCCTGTTTATTTTGCTATCCTAACTATGCATGATTATCTGATCAGATGCATTTGAATTTCCCACTATGTGAGAATCACTGATTCACTGCAGGGCAGGAGTATTTTCTTTCACCACCCCACACTTTCTCGCATGTTACCACCCCGTAAGAATGTTCTTGACTATACAAATGTTTCACTGTCCTCAAAAGTGTCCTGCTTTTTGCATTTTGATGATATTGACCCAAACACATCCCTGCAGTGGTGACTCTTAAACGTAGCATCTGGCTAACAGAGACATTTGGCAGTAATTGCAGCTTTAACTGGCATGCGGTAATGAAGATCCATGGGCCTGGTTAAAGGTTTATCTGTGCACGTATGGCCCAGCAGATGCTAATGCACAGATTAACGTCAATGGGCAAAGACCTCTGATTTCCACACATGGGCGCTTCTTCATCAGCGTGTTAATATGCTAAAGTTTACCGACTAGCAGCATTATTATGTTTCGCACACATTCTACAAAGGGAGGTGAGAATCCGTTGGCATATATTTCTTCATTACTTTTGACATCAAAGCAACACGCAGACGTTCGGCATCTTTTTTTTCCTCTTTCATTCTCTCTCTATTTCACACAGTCACTTTTCACTTACTTTTCTGAGTATCTAAGCGCTTTTTTCTCACACCCATTCTTATTAGACTAACGCTTCTGCAGCAAATTCGCATAAATGTCTGATTGAAATCCAATTCTTTTTATAAAGACACGCAGGTGAATAGTTGAGACGCCGACTGCTCCTCACCCCTCATTTCCAAACTCGCATCTTTAAGCCTATTTTCATGTCGTGCGTGGCGTTATCTGAGGTTCCACTGCATAAAGAACTTGGGCAAGAATAAACCATTTACTGAATCATGAATATGGAAAATTTCCTCATTCCTTTCAACATTTCCAATTATCGAAAAGTGCTATGTGCATTGTCAAATAAATTCACACCAGTTCTCTCTCTCTCTCACACACACACACACACACACACACTTCTCCGTTTGCCTTTATCTGGCTCAACACAGTGGCTCTGTTCCAAAACTTAGTGAGCTACTTTACTGTGTGCTGCCTACACAGACAGCTGCCTTCTAACCCTGCTGAGAAAGAAAATGTTTAAGCTAGTTGAAATTGTTTAGCATTCCTGCCAGCTGATATTTCAGCTGGAAAAGCTACTGACAAGTGCCTAATACCCATCTAAAACAAACAAATCAGAAGAACCTTGCCAGCAAAGACCAGGAAACCCTCTCCGGCTGGTTTAAGCCTTTGTTTTCAGCCTCCTAAATTTAACCTCAAGTGGATGATTTCAAATCGCCATGCAGGAGTTTAAACTTAGAATATATTTCAACTGAATTGAATATTGTATGTTAAGTTAGTGCTTCCAGCATAAAGTATGCTATTGATTAAAATGATTTTAATTAAATGTTACATGGAAATATTGACCTGTTCTCAGCGCTTGAATGTGTTAGTTGTGACAGGGCAAATGATGCATTAGCTTAGTTGCATGTCTAAAGTATAGCAACACGAAACATATTATTTAACATTTATTACTTTAGCAGAATTTTTGGTAAGACTTTACAATACGGTGGACTAATATGCATTAATTCATGCTTAACTAATGCACAGATAATCATGAGTTAATGTATGACATGCATACATATTGAATGATTACTGCATCAGCAACTAATGAAGATTCTGTGTGATTAATAGGTTAAGTAATATATGAATTGTTATTAGTTAAATGTGTCATAATGTGTTAATTTCCTAATAACATATTATATTAACTAATAATGTAAATTAACGTGTTAATTACCACAACGGGTCGAAGCCATGCATTTCAACTTCCAGTTGTCTGCTTTAATTAATCATTAGCTAACGATTTGCAAAGGTATATTATTATGTAATGACTTTACTTGTTGAGGCGCATGACTACAGATATCATTTCTATGCTGATGACACGCAGATTTACATACAGTGGGGAGAACAAGTATTTGATACACTGCCGATTGTGCAGGTTTGCCCACTTACAAAGCATGTAGAAGTCTGTAATTTTTATCATATGTACTCTTCAACTGTGAGAGACAGAATCTAAAACAAAAATCCAGAAAATAACATTGTACGATTTTTAAGTAATTAATTTGCATTTTATTGCATGACATAAGTATTTGATACATCAGAAAAGCAGAACTTAATATTTGGTACAGAAACCTTTGTTTGCAACAGAGATCATACGTTTCCTGTAGTTCTTGACCAGGTTGTCACACACTGCAGCAGGGATTTTGGCCCACTCCTCCATACAGACCTTCTCCAGATCCTTCAGGTTTCGGGGCTGTCGCTGGGCAATACAGACTTTCAGCTCCTCCAAAGATTTTCTATTGAGTTCAGGTCTGGAGACTGGCTAGGCCACTCCAGGATCTTGAGATGCTTCTTACGGAGCCACTCCTTAGTTGCCCTGGCTGTGTGTTTCGGGTCGTTGTCATGATGGAAGACCCAGCCACGACCCATCTTCAATGCTCTTACTGAGGGAAGGAGGTTGTTGGCCAAGATCTCACAATGCAAGGCCCCATCCATCCTCCACTCAATACGGTGCAATACTTCCCTTTTGCAGAAAAGCATCCCCAAAGAATGATGTTTCCACCTCTATGCTTCACAGTTGGGATGGTGTTCTTGGGGTTGTGCTCGTCCTTCTTCTTCCTCCAAACACGGCGAGTGGAGTTTAGACCAAAAAGCTCTATTTTTGTCTCATCAGACCACATGACCTTCTCCCATTCCTCCTCTGGATCATCCAGATGGTCATTGGCAAACTTCAGACGGCCCTGGTCATGTGCTGGCTTGAGCAGGGGGACCTTGCGTGCGCTGCAGGATTTTAATCCATGACGGCGTAGTGTGTTACTAATGGTTTTCTTTGAGACTGTGGTCCCAGCTCTCTTCAGGTCATTGACCAGGTCCTGCCGTGTAGTTCTGGGCTGATCCCTCACCTTCCTCATGATCATTGATGCCCCACGAGGTGAGATCTTGCATGTTGCCCCAGACCGAGGGAGATTCACCATCATCTTGAACTTCTTCCATTTTCTAATAATTGCACCAACAGTTGTTGCCTTCTCACCAAGCTGCTTGCCTATTGTCCTGTAGCCCATCCCAGCCTTGTGCAGGTCTACAATTTTATCCCTGATGTCCTTACACAGCTCTCTGGTCTTGGCCATTGTGGAGAGGTTGGAGTCTGTTTGATTGAGTGTGTGGACAGGTGTGTTTTATACAGGTAACGAGTTCAAACAGGTGCAGTTAACACAGGTAATGAGTGGAGAACAAGAGGGCTTCTTAAAAAAAAACTAACAGGTCTGTGAGAGCTGGAATTCTTACTGGTTGGTAGGTGATCAAATACTTATGTCATGCAATAAAATGCAAATTAATTATTTAAAAATCATACAATGTTATTTTCTGGATTTTTTTAGATTCCTTCACTCACAGTTGAAAAGTACCTATGATAAAAATGACAGACTTCTACATGCTTTGTAAGTTGGAAAACCTGCAAAATCGGCAGTGTATCAAATACTTGTTCTCCCCACTGTACATTCTAAACCTGGTCAATTCGTAGACATTTCTCATCTTTCCAATTACATCTCTGAGATTAAGTTGTGAATGTCCAACAATTTTCTCAGTCTAAATAGCTCCAAAACTGAAGTTATGCCCATTGGCTCTCCCCATCAACTGCGTAATACTGCGTCTATAGATCTGTCGGTTGAAGGTGTAGCCTTGGAGTTACAAAGTAAATTAAAAAATCACTGAGTCATCTTCGATGCCACTCTGTCATTTGAGCCTTTTATACAGAATACGGTTAAGACCTCCTTTTGTCATCTTAGAAACATTGCACGTATTCGACCTATGCTGTCTTTCTCTGTAGCTGAACGATTGATTAATTATTTTGTTTTCTCACGAATTGACTATTGTAATGCTCTCCTCGTTGGAGTATCTAAATCTTCTGTTAACAGATTACAATATCTACAAAACTCTGCAGCTAGAATTTTAACTGGGGCCAGGCTTGGCGACCATATAACTCCTATTCCGGAGACGTTACATTGGCTTCCTGTCAGGTATCGTGTAGATAAAATTTTAATGCTAACATATAAGGCTTTACATGATTTAACTCCCCAGTATCTGGATGATCTCTTAACTCCTTACACGCAGGCTTGTCATCTGCAATCTTCTGACTGTGGTCTATTAGCTGTTCCTAAAACCCGGCTCCGTTCCAGGGGTGACAGGGCCTTCTCAGCAAATGCTCCAAAACTGTGGAACTCTCTCCCAGCTGACATTAGGGAAGCAAAATCATTTTATTTTAGGCTTGCTTTTACTTGACTTGTTTTTTATATTGCGTCATTTGGGATTATTTTGTCTTTTGTTATACTTATAGTATAATACTCTCTGTTATTGTTGTATTTGATTTTTTGTAAAGCCTTTATGTTAAGCACCTTGAGAAATTAATTTTAAAGGCACTATATAAAATAAATGTATTATTATTATTATTATTAACTAATTGAAAATTAATTAAAAACACATAACCACAATGACATATTACTTAACAATTAGTTAATAGTCATATAACAGTCAATATCCTAGTAATATGCATGCTAATAAGCAACTATTAATAGTTAGAATCATACCCTAAACTAAAGTGTTACCGTTTGTTCATAACTTTGAGAGAACCTTACCAGAACGTTATCTAAAGATCTGAGAACGTTCCCTGTTAGCTGAGATTATACATGGTTTGTTTACAAAGGCATTATGCCTTATAAGATTTTAATGTGATGTTTCCACTGCAGTACGTCAGAAGCTTGTTAATGCGATATGATTATCTCCAAAGAGCTAACACTATTAGGTCCGTGTTAAATACATCACAATTAAGTATTCATTCGCGTTAGACTGCGGCCCTGGACGTTGTAGTGTGTTGTAACTGCTTTCTGCATTAAACATAATGCATTAACTTATCTCACATTCTTCATGTTGAATCCCACTGTGTGCTGTGATATGCAGAATCTGAATTTTTAATGAGTACACTCATTTGACAAGGGCGGCTGGTTTTATGGACATGATATGAGGTTTTTAATCCTTCATAATATCATACTAGATCTTTTGCTGTCAGCCCGTCTCTGAATGTTCTCTCTGTTGAATCGTATTAGAAGGGAGAGAAGCATATCAGGGCAGCTTTACAAGTGTAAAGTAGTTCTCTAGTTTACCATCAAAGCCTGTGTCTTCCCACAGCAAATTCAGGAAAATAGAGCTGGCGCTTGATATGGAAATATTGACCCGTTCCTAGAGCTTGACTATGAGTTGTGACAGGGCAAATGATGCATTGGCTTACAGTTGCATGTCTACAAAGTAGCGACACCGAACCTAATTGCAAAAAATAAGAAAACTATATTTAAAATAATTGGGTGATATAAAGTCGCAATTGCGAGAAATAAAGTCAGAATTGCGAGTTTAGCCTATCCACCTTATTCCTGATGAGCCGACTGCATTTTGAATTATGGTTGGCACTTCCGGTCTGGGGAACTTCCATTCAAAAAGACTGAAATGAGTCATTTCAAATCATAAGGATGTGCAACAAATAAAGCTTATCCGTCAGTTTGACTGAATGAGCTGTCAATTTTCCTTCATGTTTTTTTATTTTCAGACATCATGATTATAACGTAACGCTTGGTAAGTACATTATGAGTATATGTTATATCAAGAATATCTATGGTAAGAGCTCTTTTCAGTCGCTGCATTCTTTTCCTTGTGATTATTTATTTTTCCCCTTTGTATTTCGCTGTAATAGTATGAAAAAGGACAACTTATACTGTACATTTGTGGTCTGTCCTCCCGATTTAATTGACGATATATCCCATTAATAATTCACTGGAATGCACGAAGAATCTCTCGTTTTTCTCCTCAAATCCTCACGTCACTTTCCAGGTTTGTTTTCGCAGGTAAATACAATTTATTATCTGTCAAAATGACGGAAATAGTATCACACAATGCTGAAGTCAGTGAACATATTTGATTAAGGCAACGTATGTTACATATTACAGATATTACTAGTGTTATTTAACCCGTCCGTTATTGATGTGGAAAGAATCACGCTTTTGGGGTTATTCATAGTCTGTTGGAAGTACCTTGTTGATGCTTTTACACTTTTAAATGTCCTTTTAATTAGGGCTGTGCGATATTGAAGAAAAATGCGATATGCAATATCCTTGTTAAATAATGCAATATTCGATATACGATACGATATTGCTTTAAGTGTGTAAAATCTATTTCTTTTCCCAAATGATATCTTTCACTTAAAAAATAACTGACTGTGTTTACATGAATACTCATCAAGACTGTGTGTGTATTTGACAGTATGCGTGTGTAACAAGACACGAAAAAAAGAATGGCTTGTGCGCACGTTTCCGTGTGTGTGTCAGACAGCAGACAGCGCGAGACTGCAAGGAGTTGTATTTCGCAAGTTATTGCATTTAATAACTCTTTTAAACGTCAAACAAGTCACATAAGTAACAGTCGTGTGCCCAGTCTATTCTCTGCTATATGCATCAACCTAAAACATACACTTTTCACAATGTTGAAGTAGCCTATTAAAATTATTCAGATATTGCGTACCCTTGCGATATGCATATTGCGATATTTACATTTGCGATATTTCGATATATTGCGCAGCCCTACTTTTAATTTTCGATGGTTGAAGGGTGAGTAGAATAATGTAATCTCAATGTATCCAGTATAAAAAAAAAACGTATTATTGTGTTCACAGAGCAAGCCTTTCACTGATTCTTTACAGTTTAACGGAAGTTACACCCATAATTCACGCAACGCATCATGGGGCGTAGGAATTAAGTGGATATCTCGCAATTTTGACTTCATAAAACGCAATTGCGACTTTATATCACGCAATTCGGACTTTATAACTCGCAATTCTCATAATTATGAGTTATAAAGTCCAATTCTATGGGGGGAAAAAAAGACTGACTTTTTTCTTAGAATTACGAGTTTATATCTTTATTCTGACTTTATAACACACAATTGCGAGATAAAAAGTCAGAATATTGAGATATAAAGTCTTAATTACCTTTTTTATTTTTTATTCTGTGGCGGAAACAAGCTTCCATACTATCATCCAATAATTTAGGGTCTGTGTTTTTTTTAATGTTTTTGAAAAAAGTCTCTGATGCTCACTAAGGCTACATTTATTTGATCAAAAATACAGTAATATTGTGAAATTCTGTATTCCACTTACGAAGAAAGTGTAACACCTCTCGCAGTTCAAAACGCTTACGCTACATCCTACACCATTCGTCCTGGAAGCCTTAAATTTTACTTTATAACGTGTTAAATATGGATATTTTTCTTACACAAATGCCTCGCTTCACTTCAGAAGGCCTTTATAAACCCCCGGAGCTGTGTAGATTACTTTTATAATGGATGGATGCACTGTTTTGGCAATTCACTGCCATTATAAAGCTTGGATTGGCCAGGACATTTTTTAATACAACTCTGATTGTATTCGTCTGAAAGAAGAATGTCATATACACCTAAGATGGTTTGAGGGTGAGTTTTTGGTTGAACTATCCCATTAATGATGACAATTGGACCCTAATCTGAAGTGTTACCTGTAAGTTATTGCTACTTGTATTTAGGTTTGTATTCCCTTTTTAATGTGTGTAATGTGAAACCAAAAATAACCATGCAATGTTTTGAAAGCATGCTTTTTTCCAGAAACCAACCTATAAAATAGAAGTAAATCACCCACAGCAGTTTAAGTTGAGTTTTCAGAATCAGCACCTGTTTTGGTTCACTTTGAGGCCAGACCGGTGGAATCAACCACGGCTTGACTTTGTATCTGTGACCTGAGAAGCTCACGGAAGCATGATCATTTCACATACCCCTGAACATTCACTCCCAGCGGCTATAGATAGTGGAATCCCAGCATCAAAATGTCAAAGATTGGTGTCTTGATATAGCTTTAACCATTTCCTGCTGGGCTCCAAGAGTCTAGTGTAAGTCATGCTGTGGCATGTTTAAAAGGGCCGCAGATCAGCGAGGAGATAAAAGCGAAACAGGAAAGATCCTCCTAATGTGTTTCTCCGAATGACCCCAAAGACAGATCACTGTACTAATACCTGCCATACGCCAGGGGAAATTAATGGTACGTTTGAAGAGAGCATTGCCATTGTTAACATCAGAGAGCGGGTGTGTGATTGTGTGTTTATGATGGAAAGAAACTTAAGATTGGACCCTGTGCAGGTGAGATACGACCAAAACTGACACACACAATTTTATACGTTTGCTGGAGTCGTGTCTTAAGGGACAGATAAACTTAAGTGCACCAAATGTTTGAATTTGTGAACCACACCAGAGAGCAGTTCTACATAGAGGTAGAGGAAAAGCAGGATAAATGTATCACTCAATAAATTAAATATGGGTAATAATTTAATGCACAATGCGCTCAGTGTTGCCATATCAGATCTATACAAATGCAATTCAATCTTCTACTTCCTCTCAAAATATCTCAAAAATCTGTTTTGGGTGATTTAAGCCTGAAGAGTGAATTTTATTTGGTCAATGGGTCGTTTGAGATGCTATTCTATTTTAAAATGCATGACTATATATAATACGTTCATTAATAGATACAATTGTATTTACAATATTTATTTTAGTGCTGTCAAATCGATTAATCGCGATTGATCACATCCAAAATAAAAGTTTTTTTTTACATAATACAGTATATGTGTGTGTACTGTGTATAATTATTGTGTGTATATATGTAAATACACACTCATTCATGTTTATATTTAAGAAATATTTGCATGTATATACTGTATATATTTTTATAATGTATATTATACTGTATATAAATATAACTAAATACTAAATATATACGTGCATATGTGTGTATTTATATATACATAATAATTATACACAGTACACACACATATATTATGTAAACACATACGTTTATTTTGGATGTGATTAATTGTGATTAATCGATTTGAGAGCACTAATTTATTTATTTGTGTGTGTGTGTGTGTGTGTGTGTGTGTGTGTGTGTGTGTGTGTGTGTGTGTGTGTGTGTGTGTGTGTGTGTGTGTGTGTGTGTGTGTGTGTGTGTGTGTGTGTGTGTGTGTGTGTGTGTGTGTGTGTGTGTGTGTGTGTGTGTGTGTGTGTGTGTGTGTGTGTGGGGGGGGGGGGTGTGTGTGTGTGTGTGTGTGTGTGTGTGTGTGTGTGTGTGGGCATGTTTTCGTGAAATATCAGGACACAAATGTGTATAATGACATGGGTATGACATAGTTATTACAAAAAGAGGGTGAAATATGAGGACGTTCCCCATGTCCTCACTTTTCAAAATGCTTATAAATCACACAGAACAAGTTTTTTTTCACAGAAAGTGAACTGCACAGTCTCCTGTGAGGGTTAGGTTTAGGGGTTGGGGCAGTGTAAGGGGATAGAAAATACGGTTTGTACAGTATAAAAACCATTACGCCTATGGAATGTCCTCACATTTCACAAAAACAAACGTGTGTGTGTGTGTGTGTGTGTGTGTGTGTGTGTGTGTGTGTGTGTGTGTGTGTGTGTGTGTGTGTGTGTGTGTGTGTGTGTGTGTGTGTGTGTGTGTGTGTGTGTGTGTGTGTGTGTGTGTGTGTGTGTGTGTGTGTGTGTGTGTGGGTCACACATTAGATTAGAGTCCTAAATACGACTTTTTCCTCAATAAACTCCTAATTACTGCGTATTAATAGTTAGTAAAGTTTTTGTTAAGTTTAGGTATTTTGTTAAGTTTAGGCTTAGTTATATGCATGAGTAACTGAGAATTGAACCCTGACTACTATACTCATTAATTAATATAATTTAAAATCTCAGAAAATAGTTTTCAGACAATTTCAGCTGGTGTTTTGGTGCACAGTAGTGCCAGAGTTATGTTAAAGGGGTCATGAATTGAGAAATCAACTTTCCCTTGAGCTTTTGATATATAAAAGGTCATGGTATTATAAGAATATCCTGTAAGTTTCAGAGCTGAAAACTTCCTTTCTTGTTTTCTAACATTCCTTTCTTGATGTGTGTTATTCACTCTCTTGCCTTGATATTTGAAGGGCACGTGCGTGTGTGTGTGTGTGTGTGTGTGTGTACGGTTTGCGTTATATTCACCTGTCGGGCGGGCCAAGTAACGTTAATAAAAAAATAACATTCCAATCAATCGCGGGTGGATGAGAGATAAATCATTGTGTTTGTTTGATAAAGATATTTTGCGAGTCCTGTGGGCGATTCATTCCAGTTGCCATTTCCCCACTGGGGAGCTGAAGCTCTTTAATTATGCAAAGCTTATCCAATCCTAGCCGTGGCCTATTACTTATTCATTATGATGTTTTTGAATGTAAAAACAACGCGAACGTCATAAGTTGACCTCAGGCAACAGCATAACATTTTTTTTAAACTTTCAATTTCATTGTGTTTTTGTGTGTTTTTTCAGTGTAGTGTTCTCCTTACTCTTGTTAGTATACTTGGTTATTCATGAGTTAATGATTATGTTCACCTGTCTCCCATTCTGTCCTCAGTGAAACACACTATTGAGTTAGGGTAACTGATTTGGTAACACTTTATTTTACAGTGTCCTTGCTACATATTTTACATGTACTCACTATATAATAAGAGTAAATGTGACCCGTTCTGGCTAAAGGAGTCGTAATGTGCACAGGATCATTTCGAGCTACAGGCAAAACAAGTGAAAAATTTACATTTTGAGGTTTTCACAAAAATGAGTTCATTAAGCCCTCGTCTAGCAATCCCAATGCTCCAAATAGCAATTAAACATCTAAAAGTATCTTTATTTGTATGTTTTCTGAGAGGAGTACCTTTCCCTTGTCCATGAAAACGATCTTACTCACAGTCACTGACAGATCCGACGCGTGCGCACAAAGACGCCTCAGGCAGCGAGCGATCCTGATATACACTCATACAAAAGAATTACAGTATTTCAAAATATCTGTTTTGGCGAGTATTCACGCAAACATTATCTGTTGTGTCTTATGTGAACGTTTGGTTAACTGTTGTGGAAAAACATCTGATGTGTGACATTATATTAGATCCGTGCGGTCTTAATATATAGGCTGTCTGTTTCATTAAGTTCATCAGAATTGTGGTATCATGGAAAAAAAATGGTATATATATTTTTTCCTATAGATATTTGGTTTTGAATTTGGTGGAAAACTTCAGATTTTTCTGACTCTATCGACTTCAAATAGGTGTAGCTCAGTCATTTGACCGATTCAAACAAATAATACATCATTTTGACGATTTTTAATAGAGAATGTGAAAATAATAATAACTCAAATTTGCTCATTGTGACTCATTTTGCCAGCACGGGTCACAAATGATGCATAGTTACATACAACTAAACCCTAATCCTATACTCTAACCCTATATTAAGTATGTTGTTGATTAATATTACTCAGTACTTAAATATATAATCACAATGTAACAATGACACCTTAAAATAAAGTGTAACCACTGATTTCCATTAGACATATAATAAAGCCATAGAAAATCACTCAGAAGATTTTAAACAGTGCTAGTATAGCATAAGCCACTGCGCAGCATTAATATATTGTGTTTCCCCACACCACAGGCAGCTGAATGACACTGACTTTAATTCATATCAAATGCGGGGTGATTATTATCTCCCTCTCTCTCTCTCTGTGTGTGTGTGTGTGTGCTGTCTGGTGCTAGCGACATTGAGAGCAATGAGCCGTACTTAGACAGATATCAATGGGTTTTGCCTGTAGGTGTCTGACAAATCTAAATCAGGAAGAAAAAAATCACGGTTTTGCATGCATCTTTCTTTCTCAATTAAATCTGCCAAACAAGATTCTTGAGTGAAATGGTCTTTCATCAGTTATAGGGACATTTGTCAAAAAACTGTCAGTGAATTCAGCAAACTCCCTCCCTCCCTCCCCATCTTAATGACACATCTCAGGGCATGAAAAGAGGACAATTACACACTCATTCCTCTTCTCATTATTTATCATGATCTGTGTTCTCCCCTCCCTCACTCCGGCTCGCTCTCCTCTGAGGCTGGGTTGAGTTCAATCAAACACATCCTCCTCCCACTGTGAAATATGAGAGTTTAGAGATGCAGCTCTCCACAGATGGTTTCCGCAAGGTCAGAGGAAAATGTGGGGGTGGTAGGTACTAGTAGAGCTTGCATTGTGTATGTGAAGTATATATGTGACTATATTTAGATGTGTGTGGTTTGTGTAAAGTGGTGGTGACTCTTTCTGCATGTTACATCCGTGAGTCTTTATCAGTGAATCAGTGAATCATGCAGTCAACCGATTCGTTCAAAAGAATGATTCATTCAGTGACAGTGGCTGATTTCGAAACCACAAACTAGCACACACTGTTAAGCCGGATAAGTTGAATTTACTTTAAAAAATCGAGGAAACTAGTTGCCTTAAAAAAATTAAGTACTGTGAACTTAAAATTTGAGTTTATTCAACATAAAATAATTTGTACTATCAATTACTTTGAAGTTATTACACAAAGTATATTTAAGCTCAATGTACTAAGTAAGGTAAGTTTATATCAATAGTTTTATTTTTTTTATTTGTTAAACTAGAAAATTAAGGGAAAAAAGCTAATAAAAGGTATATTCATTTAATTTAATTTTGTTTTAGTTCAATTCAATTCCAAAACCTATACACCGTAAAAAAAAAAAACCCATTCGGTAACACTTTATTTTAAGGGTCCAGAATAATGCATTAGTTAAGCATTAATTAAGGGTTAACTTGTTCACAACTAAGCATTAGTTAAGCACGAACACACTAGTAATTAATGATTAACTTTACATTTAAAGGGTCCGTAATTATGCATTAGTTAAACTAGTAATTAATGATTTGCTTGTTCACAATTATGCATTAGTTAAGCATGGACACAATAGTTATTAATGATTAACTTAACATTACAGTAAGGGCATATTAGACATTATTTACAATTTAATAAGCCATATATAATTTTTCTGTAGCTGTGTAATTATATGTCTGTATTTTCTGTTAAGTTAATTGAACAATAAGCTAGTAATTATGTTTAATTACTGCTGATTTTGCCGTTATAAATTACTAAAATAGTGTAATAAAGACAATTTGAGCCCCTATTCTGAAGTGAAAGTTTTATTCTCATTAATTATGGCACTTATTGAATGATATTTAAGTTTATTAACCAGAATAAGCCAATAATTAAGCCTAACTACCATTAATACAGTACTAATAAAGGCAATTTGACCCCCTATTCTAAAGTGAAAGTTTAATCCTCATTAATTATGGCACTTATTCAGTGATATTTAAGTTTATTAACCAGAATAAGCCAATAATTAAGCCTAACTACCATTAATACAGTACTAATAAAGGAAATTTGACCCCCTATTCTAAAGTGAAAGTTGTATCCTCATTAATTATGGCACTTATTCAGTGATATTTAAGTTTATTGACCAGAATATGCAGCTTTTACGGACACAAAACATACTTTTGTTGTATATTTGGATAAATGGTTTAAGGTAAGGTTAACATTGAAACAAACGTAGGCTATTATGTATTACAGAAAAAAAAACGAAAAGTATATTTTATTAAATTTTAATTCAAATTTCAATTCAATTCAAATTTATTTGTATAGCGCTTTTCACAATACACATTGTTTCAAAGCAGCTTCACAGAAAGTGCATTTCATAAATGTACATTGAAAAATGTTAGAAAAGAGAATGTTAAAAAAATGTTAGGATAAGTTAATCAATCATGTATTATTTTAGGCCATAACAACGCTGGCGTTGAGTCGTCTCTTCACAGGCGTCGAGTCGTCTCATCACAGGGGCATCTGAAGTCTCCATCAGAGGCTGGATACAAACTGGAGCTGACGAACTAGTTACCTCGGGACTAGTGTCCCGAGATAACAGAAAAGCAGATGGGAAATAATTAGCATAGCTGCTGTTCAGAATATTAATGCTGTTGGTGCGATTTAACTGTAGTATAAAACTTATTTATAATGTGAATGCTTGGCTAAAGAGATGCGTCTTTAATCTAGTTTTAAACTGGGACAGCGAGTCTGAACCTCGAACAATATCCGGAAGACTATTCCAGAGTTTAGGAGCTAAATGTGAAAATGCCCTCCCTCCTTTAGTGGACTTAGATATCCTAGGAATGACCAGAAGCCTCGAGTTTAGTGATCTTAAAGAGCGCGATGGATTGTAGGGCGATAAAAGATCAGTTAAATACACTGGAGCTAACCCATTTAGGGCTTTAGGTCAGTAGCAATACTTTGTAATTGATACGGAACTTAATAGGTAACCAGTGTAGGGATGATAAAATTGGTGTTATATGATCATATTTTCTTGACCTAGTAAGAACTCTAGCAGCTGCGTTTTGGACTAACTGTAGTTTGTTTATCGATGATGCAGGACAACCAGCTAATAAAGCATTACAGTAATCTAGTCTCGAGGTCATGAATGCATGAACTAACTTTTCTGCATCAGAAATAGATAGCATGTTACGTAGCTTGGCAATGTTTCTAAGGTGGAAAAATGCCGTTCTTGTAACATATGAAATATGACTTTCGAAAGACAAGTTGCGGTCTAATATAACACCCAGGTCTCTTACTGTAGTGGATAAAGCGACAGGACATCCTTCCAAGTTAAAGTTGTATTGTGAGAGGTTTTGTGGGCAATTTTTTGGACCAATAAGTAACACCTCCGTTTTATCTGAATTTAATAGCAGAAAATTACACGTCATCCAGTGTTTAATATCATCAACACACGCTGTCAGTTTAGATAATTTAGCGTTTTCATCTGGTCGTGATGAAATATATAATTGAGTGTCATCAGCATAACAGTGGAAATTAATTCCATGTTTTCTTATAATATTACCAAGTGGCAGCATATATATAGAGAATAGCAGAGGGCCTAGCACGGATCCTTGCGGCACCCCATAGTCTACTGATGTTATCTTTGATTTTTTGAAATTTTAGTAACAATATAGCTTTACAATTATATGTTGAGCCACTAATCTCACTCAAACCTCTAAACCTACATATAAACATTTCTTAAAAGTATGTAACGTTAAGGCCAATTTATACTTCTGCGTCGAGTGCACTCAGAGGGTACGGCGTACCCTACGCATAGACGCGTTGGATACGCCGTACCCTACGCCGTAGCCTGACGCGCAAATTTTTACAAATTTTACAAATTTTTATATATATATATATATATATATATATATAACCTTAACCCTCCAAACCTAAAGTGAGGTCCCCATGAGATAACAAGCTTATAAATCAGAAATAATTTTTTTGTTTTTTTGAAAATGTAAAAATGCTGAAAGTTTTCTGTGATGGATAGGTTTAGGGGTATAGGGTTAATGTAAGGGGGGCGAGTATACCGTTTGTACAGTATAAAACCATTAAGCCTATGGAGAGTCTCCACAAAGATAATTAACCTGACATGAAAAAAGAGATGTGTGAGAGAGATTTTACACATGACAGATTAGAGAGGGAGAGAAATCAAAGAGAAGGGCATATCAAAGAGAAGGTGGAGCATATGTGAAACCGAGAAAGCTCCAGGAAGTCAACGTATTTTGACACTTGGTCAGGACCCCTCGGCGTCACTTTTTAAAGCACGGTACAATTTTAGCGTAATTTTCCGACGCGTAAGGTACTCCATTGATTTAATGCGTCAGATCAGATGCATTTAATTCTTTGCATTTGTAAAAGTAGACAAGATTTTATGAATATTTATAGCCTACTCTTATATTTTGGAGCAACTAACCCAACTCCTACCCTACACCTACCCACTTCTAAACAATATAAAACACGTAACAGGAAAATATAAGTTCAGTCACAGGTATTTATTGCAAAAACGGACCAAAAACCAACATGTCCTCCAACCAACACGCCTATATAGGTCGTTTGTCACTTCCCTGAAATACGACCCATTGGAGCGTTTACTAAAGTTGCACCCCTATCGACAACAGTACATTTTCATTTTAATTCATGAAATACGACCCATAGGAGCATTTACTAACGGTGTGCTCCTATCGACAACAGGACACTTTCATTTTAATGCCTTGTTCCCTTTTATTTGCGTCATATTTCGGGTTTTGCATAGCTTAATTAGAGCATTGCAAAATATAACATCATGTGATCATGTGATCATGCAATCGTGAGTTCTATCCCAGGGAACACATGTGCTCATAAAGTGCATATGCACTATAAATCACTGGGTAGGTTTAGGGGTGGGGTGGGTGTAGTTGTTAATAAAACATTTTTTTTTGCTAAATGGAAATATGACAAATGGTGGTAAAAAGTCCCCACAATGGGCCTCATTCAAGAAACACGAGCAGAACGAAATTTGTGTGTAAATCTTTCATAAAGCGGATTCGGATTCACGAAAATGTTCGTATTTTCAAAATGTTGGTTGGTATGAAAGAAATGTACACCTTCTCTCTACCACGTGTAAATGGTGCGTAAAACTTTTGAACGTTCTATGTTCTAATTTCTAAAACTGATGACATTGCATTTTGATGCACTACCATAATAATATTTCATAATTTTCTTTTTAATCTTTTTTTTTTTTTTTTTACTGTTCAACGTTGGGTAGGCAGCGCTCGTCACTGTCACTTTTTACCAAGCTGTCCAATCACAATCAATAAATCATTCCACTTGGACACCGAGTCAACAATAATGTAGAAGTTAATACTGTGTTTTACTGCATTTTTTATATTCAGTAATAGTCTTCAAAATGAGATACTAGTAACACATTACTGCAATGGATATTCTGTATCATAGCAACCAAAGTATCTCCGCTGGAAAAATGCTGCCCTTGCAAAGCGTTTTCAAGCGCCACCAGCTGGCCCTTTTCAGAAGAGCACCAGCTGGCAAAAAATATTTTGGTGGACACGATAATTTAATATTTATTGCTAGGCATATGGCCAATTAGTCTCTTTAGCATTTATGCAAAATACTAGAGCCAAACCTGAGAAAGAATCCCAGAAGATTCCACAGCGTTCCTGGCCACGTCATTTGCAGTTGTAACTCATGGGCGGGGATAATGCTAATTATGAATGAGCGTGCACGCGCGTACTATTTACAAATGTTTGGAATTAATTAATATACACACGTTTAAATACCAAATCCGTGGTATACGAAGCGTTCGTGAATCTAGAGGAGAGCTTTCGTTAAGGTCCATTTTACACGCAAATTACTCAGAATTTGCTCATATATTTACGAAAGTTCCGACAGTCATACGTAAATACGCACATGAAAACCGTAAATAAAGGTCGTAATAAGGTGCTTGAAAAACTTTTATTTTTTTTGGAAGGACAGTCTGCCAAAAACAAGGCAAGGCAATGCTATTATTTATATAGCACATTTCATAAACAGTGGCAATTCAAAGTGCTTTCCAGAGAAATGGAATTAAAATATTCATAAGAGAATAAAATAGAAAATAAAACAAATATATGTATATATAATGTAATCCCTGAGAACATGTTGGAAAAAAGGATAACTCACTACAAGAAACAAAGCAATGCACAGATGTTTACCAGTACTGCTAGACTACCTGACAAATGTGTAAGAGCTCATTTGTAACATTTTCTGCTTGTCATCGGCCCTAATATGTTGTAGTCGAGAGAATCTGAGCTTGCCACATGATCAATGGGCAGGCAGGAGAGGGACGTCTCACTATTAAGCGCATTCATCGGGGAAGATGCAAACTGTGTGGGTGCTGAGTGATGTGCCAGCTGAGACGTTAGTTGTCAGATAGATTAGAAACTGCACTTTTTGGTGCACAGCCAAGCGTGAGCCTTCAACGCATACCAATAAAGAAAAGACTGCGACGATGCATTTCATCAATTTCATCGTTCATGCCCTGGAAATTTTCTCTTGCTTTCCAAAACACAGAATGAAAAGGAACAAAGAAAAGTGAGAGTTTTATTCACTCACTCCAGATTATTTGATTGTTTGTGATCAAACACGGTAAAAAAAAACTGTAATTTGTAACAGCAAATTGTAAAGTAAAATTAGATATTTTCAAGCTAGAAAGGAAATATTCACACAGATTTGCAGGTGTTCTTCTCTATTCAACAACAACTGAAGCTGTTTAGCTTCAAAAACGATAAAAACACACCAGAAAAATGTGATGATAACCAATGTATTTTTCCTTAAAGGGTTAGTTCACCCAAAAATGAAAATTCTTCCATTAATGACCCCCATGTTGTTCCACAGGTAAGACCTCCGTTCATCCTCGGAACACAGTTTAAGATATTTTAGATTTAGTCCGAGGGCTTTCAGTCCTTTGAATGTAAGTGTATGCACACTTTGCTGTCCACGTCCAGAAAGGTAATGAAAACATCATCAAAGTAGTCCATATGTGACATCATTTGGTTAGTTAGACTCTTTTGAAGCGTCGACAATACATTTTGGTCCAAAAATAACAAAAACTAAGACCTTATTAAGCATTGCAATAGCAGTGCGATTGCAGATACTAGATAACATGTCACAGCGTCTTACGTCAGCAGCGTCACTGTGGCGTCGTGAACGCGGATTCAAACTAAACCGGAAGACAAGACAATTCAATTCAATTCAATTCAAATTTATTTGTATAGCGCTTTTCACAATACACATTGTTTCAAAGCAGCTTTACAGAAAGTGCATTTCATAGATGTACAGTAAAAATGTTAGAAAGACAATGTTAAAGAATAATGTTCGAAAAAGTTAATCAATCGTGTATTAATTTAGGCCATAACAACGCTGGCGTTGAGTTGTCTCTTCACAGGCGTGGAGTCGTCTCATCAGAGGTGTCGGGGCATCTGAAGTCTCCATGAGAGGCTGGATACAAACTGGAGCTGATGAACTATTTACCTTGGGACTAGTGTCCCGAGATAACAACAGAAAAGCAGATGGGAAATGATTAGCGTAGCTGCTGTTCAGAATATTATATTAATGCTTTTGATCCGATTTAACTGTAGTATAAAAAGATAATTATAATGTGAATGCTTGGCTAAAGAGATGCGTCTTTAATCTAGTTTTAAACTGGGACAGCGAGTCTGAACCTCGAACAATATCAGGAAGACTATTCCAGAGTTTAGGAGCTAAATGTGAAAAAGCCCTCCCTCCTTTAGTGGACTTAGATATCCTAGGAATGACCAGAAGCCTAGAGTTTAGTGATCTTAAAGAGCGCGATGGATTGTAGGGCGATAGAAGATCCGTTAGATACACTGGAGCTAAACCATTTTGGGCTTTATAGGTTAGTAGCAATAGTTTGTAATTGATACGGAACTTCACAGGTAACCAGTGTAGAGATGATAAAATTGGTGTTATATGATCATATTTTCTTGACCTAGTAAGAACTCTAGCAGCCGCGTTTTGGACTAACTGTAGTTTGTTTATTGAGGATGCAGGACAACCAGCTAATAAAGCATTACAGTAATCTAATCTCGAGGTCATGAATGCATGAACTAACTTTTCTGCATCAGAAATAGATAGCATGTTACGTAGCTTAGCAATGTTTCTAAGATGGAAAAATGCCGTTCTTGTAACATATGAAATATGATTTTCGAATGTCAGGTTGCGGTCTAATATAACACCCAGGTCTTTTACTGTAGTGGATAAAGTGACAGGACATCCTTCCAAGGTAAAATTGTATTGCGAGAGGTTTTGTGGGCAGTTTTTTGGACCAATAAGTAACACCTCCGTTTTATCTGAATTTAATAGCAGAAAATTACACGTCATCCAGTATTTAATGCACAATGCTTAATGTGTGAAATGAAATTTGGTTACTATTGTAGATCTACCGTTGGGTTTTGCTCAATGCTATGTGGAAAAAGCAAAATAATTTAAAGGGGTCATGAACTGGCTTTTTAAAAAATTGTATACTATTGTCTGAGGTCAACTTATGACGTTCACGTGGTTTTTACATTCAAAAACATCATAATGAATAAGTAATTGGCTGTTTTCTGCCCTGGTTTTGAGGCTCTCTCAAGAAATGCTCGGTTTTTATGGGCGTGCCGCATTGAAGACTTGGAAGTTAACGCCCACAGCTAGGATTGGATAAGCTTTGCATATATTTAATGAGCTTCGGCTTATGGTATATTTCCTTAATCATCTGAAATATCTATGCGTTTATATGGCGGCATTATTATGCCATTGATAACCGAGCGCACAACTGATGCTTGCTCGCGCAGTAAATTACTCCAGCGAGAGAATAACAGATCTACACGCGAGGAAACGGCAGCCCGCAAGCTCCTTTTAAACCCGTGCGTCATCATTCCCCACACTCGTGCTCGAGCTTCTATTTTGCTCGCGCGAAAACTGTTTCTTTTTGTCAGTTGTGGGGCGGGACTTTACTTATTTCATTGTAACCTGAAATGTCATTGGTCAATCCCGTTTTTCCGGAAGTCAGTTGTGAATGGACGCCTTTTGTAAAACATGCAAAAGACATGGCTTCATCGACGGACCAGATGCAAGAGAGTTGAACTTTATTTACTGACTGATTGCATTATTAATATAATATGTCCTTACCAGATACTATATTAACTTTATTTATTATTTTTATGGAGCTGTAGCTACTGGGGAAAATGAGAATACATATTGCTGTAGTTCACCGCTACATTACCACTATACTTCCACTAAATCTATGTTGTTTACCCAGCTACAATTATATCACTGCAGAAATGTGAAAAGTGTCCATTAAATAGTTGATTTCAAAAACTTCAAAAACAGAGCAATGCTTGGATTAGCCTGGACTTTTGTAATATAACTCCGATTTTATTCGTCTGAAAGAAGAATGTCATATACACCTAGGATGACTTGAGGGTGAGTATATTGTGGGCTAATTTTCATTTTTGGGTGAACTATCCCTTTAAAGTTAGACTGGTGACAGTTAAAGGGTTAGTTCACCCAAAAATGAAAATTCTGTCATTAATTACTCACCCTTATGTCGTTCGAGACCCGTAAGACCTCCGTTCATATTCGGAACACAAATGAAGATATTTTAGTTGAAAGCTGATGGCTGAGAAAGGCTTCACACAGGCCTCCATTGGCATTCAGTACACTTATACTCCCAAGACCGATAAAAGGCACTTAAAATGTCATTACAAAGTCCATCTCACCACAGTGACTCTACAATAATCTTACGATGCGACGACAATAGTTTTTGTGCGCAAAAAAAAAATCAAAATAACACCTTTATCCAGCTTGTTATTGCCTTCCGCGTGTGCCTCCACGACGCATGCGCGAGAATATGATGTAGCGCCGGGGCTCAGGATTCCATGAAATGCACACTCTAACCCCATTTTGAGAACTACGCCGAGACCTAAAGCACGATCAATGTAGAATCCAACAGCTGAGATACGTGCGTCTTCCTCTGATTGTAAACAAATCACTTCTGGGTCATGTGTCCGAACGCCGGATCTGCGTCATATTCTCGCGCATGCGTCGTGGAGGCACACACGGAAGACAGTAACAAGTTGGAAAAAGGTGTTATTTTGATTTTTTTGCGCACAAAAACTATTGTCGTCGCATCGTAAGATTATTGTAGAGTCACTGTGGTGAGATGGACTTTGTAACGATGTTTTGAGTGCCTTTTATCCGTCTTGGGAGTATAAGTGTACTGAATGCCAATGGAGGCCTTTCTCAGCCATCAGCTTTCAACAAAAATATCTTAATTTGTGTTCCGAATATGAACGGAGGTCTTACGGGTCTCGAACGACGTGAGGGTGAGTAATTAATGACAGAATTTTCATTTTTGGGTGAACTAACCCTTTAAGGGGTAAAACTTTTAAATATGGCACATGAAATGCTGATTGGTCAATCAATAATGTCATCGGTTATTGCTTGTTGCATCATTTAAATATACAGAAGTGCACTTAAATTTCAGCCCATTCCTCGCACAAACATATGACTTCAGACTGGTATTTCACGTGCAATATTTCATGGTGGGATTTTGTTCATTCCCTACACGAGTCAAAGACAGAGTTGTCTTATCTTGGTGTGTACACTAAATTAATTGATGATAATCAATGTGGAAAATGAAGGTGCTTCTTTGACTCTATTAATTAACCCTGTTCAGACACCAAAAAAGGCTTATAATTAAACCTAATAACTAGATTAAAAGTGTGTGTGTGTTTGTTCGATAATGCAAAATAAAGAGGGAGGCCATGAGACGTATACATTCCAAACAAACACACACATAGGCGTCTATCTGAGTCACCAGATCATGATTGTCTGTCGTCATGACAACTCTGACCCATCTGCTAGCTGTCATTGCCATGTCTGCCAAGAAAAGGCAAGATGATATGAAGTGATGTGATATGTTGATGATGGTGTGTGTGTGTGTGATATGATCTAAGGTTATGACAGTTCCATTTAAAGCTCTAGTTAGTTTCCGCAGCGTTCACCGACACCCCGCAGCATATCTACGTGCCGTTTAGACGCAAGTGTGTGTGTGTGTGTGTGTGTGTGTGTGTGTGTTGCTGTCGCTACACTGAAGCGCTGTCATGTCATTACATTTCTCATGCTCTGCTGACTGCTCTTGTCTGCGCTGATACCAAACTAATAAAGACTAATGAATCCGTCTAACTGATGATAATAATGTCATTAAAATGCAAATCCTTAATTTCTTTTAATTGTATTACATCACATGCAATCAATCACAACAACTTATTTTGCTGTCAAAACTTCCTTAGCCCACTTTTATTATAATTACACAAGCAGAAGAACAACTTGGCGATCATTATGTCTGCATTTACAAATATTTACATTATTCTTGATAGTCATCATTGAATCCTCCAATAAACGTGTGTTGACAGTGAAAAATGAACAGGGAGACCATTTAATTGCATTCAAATTAAATGAATCAAGAGAAGGCAGTGTGACGTGTTATTCAATCCACTTATGTTCCACAACATTTTTCTTTCCCAATGTTTTTTTTTTTGTCTTATGTACCTCCATAGCCCCATCAATAAGGCTCGAGTACGCCTTCAGCAACATCAATTCTTCACTAACTCAAACTGGATGTCATGTAGCAGTATCATTAGTATTATTAAGTGTGAATTATTACAGTGATTTCCTTTAAATAAAAAACAATTGAGCTGAAAACCAGACTCACCAAGTAGCTTCATCGCCCTAATATGATACACCTGAGCTTGAAGTTTTGACAGTTTTAGACATTAAATGTAATTATCTAATTGAATCATTTTGTGTTTATTTGTTATTTTATTTTTAATTTGATTTAATTAAATTTTTCTTTATTTCATTTTGTTTTATTTAATTGTATTTTTTTCAATCCAAGTGGCACATTTAACAATTGCAAATTATATGAAATATCACCCACACAGATCCATTATATAAACTGACAACATTCATATGCTAATGTTTTCTTTTTGTTTTTTTAAATAATTTGACAAAAAAACATAAGGTTATTGATAGCCCTAAAATTGAAGTCTTATGTTCTGTTTTACAGGTTTAAAGGGGATGTGTAATGCTATTTGTCTGGCTATCACCAGACCAAGCTCAATTTAAGATTGAACATTGGTCTGGGGAGTCTGCTCTGTATTTTCTACTGCACAAGAGGCGTGATCAACGGGCATAGTTCAAATGACTCTGAATGCAATTGGATAGTCCTTCAACCAATCAGACCACAAGAGGCGTGATCAACAAGGCATAATTCAAGTCAAGTCAAGTCAACTTTATTTATATAGCGCTTTTAACAATGTAGATTGTTTCAAAGCAGCTTAACAGTGTTAAACAGGAAAATAATGCAGCAATTAAATAAATAAATACCTGTATGCAATTGGATAGTCCTTCAACCAATCAGACCACAAGAGGTGTGATCAACAAGCATAATTCAAATTGTTCTGTACGCAATTGCATAGTCCTTCAACCAATCAGACCACAAGAGGCGTGATCAATGGGCATCGATTCATCGCTTCTCTATCCGTCATCGTGTTAAACCCACCAATAGTGTGCCAGGTGGATAAGCCTGTCTGTGATTGGTTTCCCAGCAAAAGTGTAACAGAAGCAGGATAAATGAATGTACAGGTGTCCAGCCTGAGCTGCAGGGCAAAATCAAATCGCCGGCAGATCAGGCTGGGTTTACCCAGTCTATAATGCTATTTCACTGTTAAAGAGTTGGATTATCATGCTAAAAATGGCCAAAGTTTTAAAAAACGAGTTGGATGTATGACAGAGAATTTATGTGCCAAATCCACTCCTTCAGGGTTCTTATAAGTTTCGGACCGTTTTTTCGAGTATGGCCCTGTATGATGTCATAAAGGGCGGAGTTCCTTATATGAGCACTTCTCCCGGAAGAGCAAACACACACATCAACCAATCAGGGTTAAGCCACAGGTCACAGATTATACAGATTATTAGATAATTTCCGAAAACAGTCAAGCTCGGTACAGCGTATCTGTCTTTTATAAACCTGATAAAACTACTCAAGATTAACATGAGATTAGCAGAAACTGTGTGTGTTATGTCTCCTTTAACAGCACAAATTCCTGAATCTGCTGGATATGGCCTTGGTTGAGAATCACTGACAGACCTCAGAGTTGCTGGATTCAGCACCATGGACAGCGGCTTTATATGCACCACTAAGGTTCAGCACTTTGGACAGCACCTTCTGCACCAACAAATGGAGTCTGCAATCAAGACGACAGGCAAGAAATCTACCTCTCAGAGCATGTGTATTTAATACTGAGAGCTGGAAATGGAAGCAATACAAGCTTTTTTTCTTCCCTCTGCTTTTATTTTTCATTAGCTTGTTTCAAGATGCAAGCTGAACAAGGCCACATCACTTCTCTGACCTAGAAAACTACATCTTAACAAGAGGCCCCTACATTTATCTAGTGGCTTTCATAAGCGAGTGGTTTCTCAAATGTTCAAAGACTTTAGAGAGCCCTGCAGTGTTTGGGGAGAGATACCACAACTTTAGTGATGAAGCAGGCTTAGGATAAAATCACACATTGGACACTTTAGTGTGCAGACCAACAAGACAACAGCAGAGGTAGTGAGCAGAGACTAGAGTGAATGAAAAGATGTATCCAGTGTATCCAATCGATAAATCACACCCCTGAATGGATAAAAAAGTAGTGGTGCCTGGGGGGTGTGGGTTTGGCTGGTTAGATTTTTCTGAAGGGCTCTTAACAGTGTGAAATGGATTTGTGTTTTCCCTGTATCTGCTGCCTGGGAGTCGCAGGCATTTATGGCTCACGCGATTGATTTATAAAAAAAATAAAAAGCTAATATGGCAGGGTCCAGATCATACACTTTCAACTTATCTGCAATTGAAATGGAGATAATTGCTTTTTCCAGGTATATTAGGCATCCTTGGCTGTACTATGATACAGTAATAGTATGAGATGGTAATGCTGTAATATATATATATATATATTAGTGCTGGGCAAATTAACGCGTTAACGTGGGCGATTAATTTTTTCAGTTTAACGCATTAAAACATTTTAACGCAACTAATGCAGCTTTCGTTTTTATATCCATTTTTGCGCAGCATTACGTTATATGATCACGCTCTAATTCATGTTAATGCTTTTAAACAATCTAAGCGTGACAAGACACAAGAGAACGCGCTGTATGTCAATGGCCCTGTCCCAAATGGCACACTTCATGCGCACTTTCAGTCTTGTGGACTTACAATCGAGGGACACCCTGACACACACACATGCGTCAGTCTCGTGCACACATCGAGTTCTCTTTCGCTCGAAATAACAACAACACAGAGAATTTAGCCAAAATGCCAGTTTTGTTGAGTATTCTGATATTAGGAGTCTTAAATGAGCTAAATAACGTCTTAAATGAACTTGTGAGGAAATTAGATGCATGGAACAGCGCGTCAGATCCTCATCATGTTCGGCAGCGGCCGATCTTAAAGTGACAGGAGCACTGATGATGCCTGTCATTAATGTTCATCAAAGAACAACGGGAACAGAGAAAATTGTAGCTTTAATGATGATTAGTCTATATTTCATTTATTATTTATGCAGTTAAGAAAGGTGTTTGACAACTATTACATTTCTGTATATGTCTAACAGGGAAGGCCATGGGTAAATATAACATTTATTATAATGGGTTTATGTAAAGATTGTTTTAAGTTCAATTAAATTAAAAGTTGTTATTTTTTAAAGCCTAATAAATGTTGAAATTGGTAGCTTTCAGTTATACTGTAATGTAACGTCATTAATGAGACATTAGTATCAGTGATACTGGCCTTCATTCATAAAAAGATGCCATTACAACACATATTTAAAATATGCTGTCTTTAAATTGCTTCTACATTAATTTGGAGAGTAACTGAAATTATTACAATATCAAAATATTAAAAACTACAATGTTTTTTAATTGCGATTAATCAAGATTACAGAAATGTTTTTTATTAATTAGTTAATTTTCTGTCATCGATTCACAGCACTAATATGTTGTTATATATGTGGAACGACATGAGGGTGAGTAAATTATGACCGAATTTTCACCGTCCAATTTTTTATTATAACTTACACTACCATTTAAAAGTTTGAGGCCGGTAAGATTTTACCATGTTTTTGATCAAAAATACAGTAAAAATAAAATAAAAACATTCCTTGTAATCGCAAATCTGAATTTTCCGCATTTCTTATTATTGACAATGTTGAAAACAATTGTGCTGCTTATTTTTTTTTATTTTTTTTTGTGGAAACAGCATTTGTTTGAAATAAAAATATTTTGTAACGTTATAAATGTATTTACTGTCGCCTTTGACCAACTTGAATTATTTTTTTTAAATCTTACAAATCCCAAACTTTTGGACAGTAGTGTATTTTTGACCAAATGTATAATTAGCACGCGTTGTGCATGGCAGTATCATACTCAAAGATTTAACAGATTGAGCTGCAAAGTAAAGGGAAAAGCCCAAGATCCAAGTGAAGATGGTGTAAAGGTCACCTCTAACCTCCTTCTCCCCAGGTACTTGTTGGGTTAACTAGGGTGGTGAATGTGGATAAGGACCTTGGTGCACTTTGGGCCATAACAGCATAACTGCAGGTCTCGAGTTTACCCCTAAGATCCTCCCATCGTGTTAAGGTGTGTAAATATATATGACATGTGGGAAGTGGAGATGTAGATAAATATATGAGATGTAATGTAGAGAGGCTGTGCTCTTGTGATAAGATGCACTCTGCTGAGATATCAGCTTTCTCAATGGTTGTTGTGGCAATATGTCATTGCAATATACAGCCATGTTACTATGTGTGTGTGTGTGTGTGTGTGTGTGTGTGTGTGTGTGTGTGTGTGTGTGTGTGTGTGTGTGTGTGTGTGTGTGTGTGTGTGTGTGTGTGTGTGTGTGTGTGTGTGTGTGTGTGTGTGTGTGTGTGTGTGTGTGTGTGTGTGTGTGTGTGTGTGTGTGTGTGTGTGTGTGTGTGTGTGTGTGTGTGTGTGTGTGTGTGTGTGTGTGTGTGTGGGTCAGGCTCTAGATTCTCCTCTTAAAGGGATATTTCACCCAAGAATGAAGATTCTATCATTATTTCTCAGTCTCATGTCATTTCAAATGTGTACATAATATTTATTTCAACACAAAATGGGAATTTCTGAACAATCTTTAAACGGCTACACACACATGCCTATAAGCATTCTATCTAGTGTTGAAGATAACGCTATATCTTACTGATCCCAAACTTTTGAATGGTAGTATAGCTGGTTTGGAGGAAATCCATCATTCTCTGTGCATGGCAGCATAAAAATGAGGAAAATGTAGAGATAAAGCATCAATTGCACAGTTGATGTGCTTGCTTTGCTCTTTATTACATTGCACTAGCCCTAAGTCACACCATAACAGACTGAAATATGTAATTATTCACTGCTTATCATGCCCGAAGTGCCGTTCAAAGTGCCATTTTTGAATCTGAACACAAACGCAAATGAGATTTGAGAGTTTTGGTGAAATAGTCCTTGTGCCTCATCTTGTGGCTGTTGCTTTATGCATCTGATTATAAATTCAGTTCATGTTTCGACAGTTGCATTCGTCTTGCCCAACCGCTTCCATTCCACGATATTGAGAGCAGCGGAATTAAGGTCCTCAAAAGAGTTTGTTAAATAAGGTGCAAATGTTTGATGATTAAACATTTAAGCTACTTTCTTGCTAAGTGCTTCACAGTGGAAACCAGTGCACTTACACAGGAGAAAAAGAAGAGTTTAACCACATCAAAGTGACAGAAATCATTCCCCTTGAAAAGCGCCTCAGTAATTAGGAGACGTAATCCATTCGGCGCAATCCATGTGATGGAAATTCAGGGTGCAGTATAATTGAAGTAATTTGACAACCCCGTTTTCAAATTAAATTTGCTTCTTTTCAATGCATGAGACTTTTTACGCTCTGGACGGGACTGCGCTTAAATAAGTTTGCCCTGCGGCTTGATGGATGTGCCGAACGGATATTAGATTTCTGAAAGCTCCACCAGTAAGTGGCATATCTCTTGTGTTTAATTGAATGGTTCCCTACAGACTAATTTTACCCCTTTGAGTAAACTTTCTTTCAATGTGGATGAAATATTGTAGGAGAAAAAGTATTGGAATGGCTCAAATGTTATGGATTCATCTGTCATGGCTTTTCAAGGCTATTGAAAGAAAACACTCCTTGTTCGTCACAACATGCAACATCTCAGCCAGAAGTGATTTTAACCCCTTTGAAGCGACCGGCTTTATCACTAAGACGTATGGTAGCAATATGTACTCTTGTTACGGCCTTAGCTAGCCACTTTGAGGTAATGTTTCCCCTCACTGTCACCAAGAGACCTTCTTGTGGTGTCAAATGTCTCTGAATGATTACTTTACTTATGTCCTCTCTTAGAAAAGCACTAACATGGAGACCTGTTCAGCAGAGGATCTATCTATCTATCTATCTATCTATCTATCTATCTATCTATCTATCTATCTATCTATCTATCTATCTATTTATCTATCTATCTATCTATCTATCTATCTATCTATCTATCTATCTATCTATCTATCTATCTATCTATCTATCTATCTATCTATCTATCTATCATCTATCTATCTATCTATCTATCTATCTATCTATCTATCTATCTATCTATCTATCTAATTATCTAATTCCATTTAAAATGTAATATATTTCTTAAAGGGGGGGGTGAAACACTAGCAGTCAATCTCATGTCAATCTTGAGTACCTATAGAGTAGTATTGCATCCTTCATATCTCCGAAAAGTCTTTAGTTTTATTATATTTATAAAAGAAAGATGCGCTGTACCGAGTGTTTCCGGAAAATAACGAGCGCCTGGAGGCGTGTCGTGTGGGCGGAGCTAAAGAGTCACGAGCGCGCGCAGCTATTCAGTCCCTCCACAAAAAAACGTGATTATGCGATCGCATGATTTAATGCATAATCAGCCAAAGTCTGCATATTATGCGGGGGCCGCATTTTTTTAAATACGCCGCACTTTCGCCACGAAAATTGCCTATTTCCGTGTGCAAAATATGCGGGGCTAGCAGGATTTCATAATCCCCACATTTTCGTTGCAAAAAGGTCATATATATTAGCAGAAAGTTTAAAAATGTTCGTTTACTTCACACAAGAGCCGCCATTTCCTCCTATTGCCATGGGAACGTTTTGAAGTGACGTAATTACCCGACGCGAATGTCATCGAAAAGCTGCAAACCCCGTGGTGAAACCATAGATATCGGTGAAACCATGATGAAGCACGCAAATTCCAATTTGCCAACAAGAATAACAGCAAAAGACCGCGCAAAGCAGTTTCCCCGGTGTGTTGACCGATTAAAAAAAACAGCATCATGACGCTTCGAAGCGTTATGAATCAGTGAGTCGATTCAGCGGTTTGGATCGCCAAAGTATTTCAGCAGTTTGACACGCGATCCGAATCATGAATCGACTCGCTGATTCATAACACTTCGAAGCTTCATGATGCTGTTTTTTGAAATCGGTCATCACTGTATAAGTCGTTATTTAGGGTTTTTTTGCGCACAAAAATATTCTCGTCGCTTCATAAAGTTATTGTATAACCACTGTAGTGAGATGGACTTTGTAACAACGTCTTTAGTATCTTTTATGGGTCTTGAGAGTGTAAAGTGCATTGTGCCAATGGAGGCCTTTCAGAGCCATCAGATTACAACTAAAATATCTTCATTTGTGTTCCGAAGATGAACGGAGGTCTTACGGGTGTCCAACGACATGAGGGGAAGTCATTAATGACAGGATTTTCATTTTGGGGTGAACTAACCCTTTTTAAGAGATTGCACTTTGTGCATTGGAAGCACTCAAATGTCTGTTTTGTATAGCTACCTCTGTAAAACAGGAAGTTATTTATTCATTTTTTCAGAAGTTGTAGCATATTCCTTTTGTAAAGCTACAGAACTTGTTTGACTCAATGTTTTGTAAATTTGAGCCATGTGTTTATTAAGGTCTTCAATAAAACAAGATGAGAACTTAAATATTCCCAGCACTTTCTGTGATATAGTGCTTTTTTTCTCTTTTTCATCAAACCGCAGTTTTTGCAAGTTCCCGCAATTTTATCGTTTTTTAATTTTAACGTTATCCTAAATAAACCATGGAGATCAATCAGATTTAGCCATACATACATGATCCAGAATCAGATCTAGAGGCTGAAATTGAACAGGAGAAACAGCAACGACTACAGCAGGATGTCTGTATGTACTGTAACTTATATACTTGCTTAGCGGCTTGTAATGCGCAAGTTTTACAACATTTGTGTGCGTTTACTCATGGTTTAAGAGGATATAATTTGGTTTAGGGACTATTATATGTGATTTAATGTTAGCAGCAGCAAGCGTAACGGTTTTGCATGTCAGACTAGTACGTGTTTACATAGAAAAATAATGGAATAGTAGCACATTTGAATGAACGAGACGATAGCTAACAACACAAAGACATTTGAAGCAGTTTTACTCACAGCCTGCTTCCAAAACACGAGTCACGGCCGTGAACCTTAATCGCTGGGACCGCTCCATCTTTCAGCATTAGACGAGCTACAAATCCGGCATCGAACTAGGCCTTGTTTATAAAACAATTGTCGCCGAAATGCAGGGAACAAACAAAAATACTTACACAACTCCGTTGCTGCTCCGGAAAAACAAACTCCATCCACTGTCCCATTAACGCTGGGTTCTGTGGGAAGCTGTGCAGGGTTGTCTTGCCCTGACAACCAAAAACACACATCTTTGGTGACATTGTTGATGTCGTGAAGTCCTGTGACTGCAGCGCAGCCGAGCAAAGCGATTTGATGGGCGTACTGCTTTCGCTCTCTCGATCTGGTCTACAGGTGCACGCGCGCCCTTCCAGGAGAAGTGCCCTTTGGACCCGTATAAGGAAATTCCGCCCCATTTAACGTCACACAGACGCATACTCGAAAAAAAACTTTCCGAAACCGGAAGGAGTATTTTTGGCAATACTCCATCAAACGTCCAATTTAATTTTTGAAACTTTGTCCATGTTTAGCATGGGAATCCAAGTCTTTAACAGTGTAAAAAGCTCAGTATGCATAAAACAGCATTTCACCCCCCCCCCCTTTAATAACAATATTGAAAACACTTGCGTCCCCATGAAATCAAAATGGAAGTTTTGGGGCTTTTAGCATGAATATGTTAGCCTTACTGTTATCTATAAGCTGGTGTGCGCCAAAACAATAACAGAATTCGCATTTAGAAAATATAAGCATTCAAAACTTATAGTCTCTTAATTCCACCAATATGGATCAATGATTTTGATGACATCCCTGCACTTCAGCTTCTCATCAGATGTTCTGTCCAATCAAATGCTCTCAAGAATCTAAAGCGTCCCGCCCACTACATTATAAATAGACGTGGATGTTGCGGCTAAAATCGGTCACTTGAACACACATTTAGGGCCCTATCATACACCCGGCGCAAAGCGACGCCAGACGCGACGCGTGTGTGTTTTGCTACACTCTAAAAAACGTTGGGTGAAAATGGAAAAGCAATTGGGTTGTTTTAACCCAGTGAATGGGTCGTTTTAACCCAGCGGTTGGGTGAAATGTTTGCTTAAAACAACCCAATCGCTGGGTTAAAACAACCCAATTACTGCGTTAGTCGATTTTCAACCCAACTTGGGTTGTTTTTAACCCAGCATTTTTTAGAGTGTAGTTTCAGCCCAACGCATTTATCATTTTCACGTCTAGTGCCACGTTGTTTAAATAGCAAATGCACTCGCATCCATCTGGTCGCCCTTGGGCGTGCTGGTCTGAAAACGAGGTGTGTTCAGGCACATTGTTGGCGTGTTGCTATTTTGAGGCAACTGAAAGCGACCAACAAAACCTGGTCTAAAGTCAATGGCGCAGTATTTTTTGTGTTATTTAAAAAGCGCGTTAGTAATATGCACACAACGCAGCAGCACATTTTTAAATATAAAAAAATAAAAGGATTCCTCTGGAGAATCTCCAGAGTTCAGTCACAAATTCCGCCATGTAAATAGCGAATCTGTCATTGTGTAAACGCAACTGGCTTTTAAAGGGAATGGGAGATGACACTCTGATTGGTTTATAAAATCACACCCATGACTCATTAAGAGACCAGGTTCAACCCTTTTGGACCGTGGGCCTGGCGCGCCAACTGTTTTTTTCATTTGGATTCAGATACGCCATAAGTGCACCTGCTCCATGCGCTTCAGACCATGCGCTCAGATCGTTAAAATAGGACCCTTACTGTTTTCTACATGGTGAATGGCACATAGTGCACTATATAGGGGACAGACAGTGTAAATATGCTTTCCAAGTCTGGTTTCACGTCAGTGTGATATGATCTGCCGCAGCGCACACACAGTCTGCTCCAGTCCAGAGACACAATAGCACAGAGCGGATGATATACGTGAGTCGACACAGACCACAAAATGTATCGGACCCATTTGAATTCTGCACAGAATGCTATATTTTAAAGCGATATGGAGGAGATTAGGAGGAAACTGCGGCTTTAACGAGCGCAACGGCTTTGGACGAGCTGTGATATAAACTGTGCAATATGTCCCGCCCTGTCTTCCTGTTTCAGTGGAAATTACGTCAACCTTTAATATTCGGAAAATAGGATACATTTTTCAGGATTCTTTGATGAATAGAAAGCTCAAAAGAGCAGCATTTCAAAACTTTTGTGTATTTATAATATGCACCCTAAGTTTATGGTAATATGAATCTATTTTTTCTTTTTTGAAAGTTCTGTTTACTTTTGTTCGATAAACCCTGCTGTTTTTGGGTCACTTGATGTCCTATGCAAAAGCTCCATCCTGAAATACGACCAGAACCGCCACAACACAGCATGATCCAGAAAGAATGGATGCCTTTTCCTGGTTATCTGCTTGTTGTACATGCATTTTATCTGATAGTCTTGTGCCTCCACCCCTCCTGCTAGTCTGCCTGAGGCCAACACCAGCAGAAACCAATTAGCAGACATGTCCATTGATTGCACATTGGAGAGCTGCACATCTCCTTGCCTTCATAAAGCAAGGGACACAGGGCGGTGCAATCCGTCACTTTAATCAAGTTTTCACAGACTGGTGTGATGTTCATGATTTGCTCAATCAAGGCGTCATGGGCTATTTATCCGCTGACCTCTTCCAACCCCTCCTCCCCTTGCTCCTGTTCCTCCAACAGACTGTCCACAGGAAAATGAGAGTATTCATCAGGGTCTCCCGAGAGAAACAGGCCATTGCTGTGACGGAGGAGTCTCTGCTGCAGTGGACAGAGCCGGTGCCGGTCCCACTCCTCACGCTGATTAGTTTAGTTTTCACGCCGCAGGGCCACATCCGTGCTCCTTATTGCAGAAGCAGCTCAGCAGGATGACCAGGGGGGGAAAAAAACAGCCTCGCCAGATCTTTGCAGAAAGAAAGAAAACTAGGCAAATGGATGCAAGGAACGGGAGAGTGGGTGGAACGAGTGATTGATTTCGTCCAGTTCTCAAAGACCTGAAAGGTAAATAAGCTTTTTTTTCCCCACTGATGTCTAACGGACTACGGCGCCTGCAATCAATTCTTCAATTACAAGTCTTGCTAAAATGTAAGACGCCGAGCACATCATAGTTTGAAGTGTTCATTAAAAGCAAAAGGATGAATGGATATGTATTAACAACAGCATCTTGAGCCGATATCACCTTTTGAGTCCATAAAATACAAACATAAAAGATGCCTCATCTGAAAAATGTAGTCATGTTCCTTCAGATATCAACATTTTAGTCTCTTTAAAAGATATATACAACTTTTTAAAAGTTTGGGGTTAGTAGTGATAAAAAAAATGACATTTGTAATGTTATAGAAAAAAATATATATTTCAAATATTGGACTTTGAAAACAGACAGACAGATAAACTGTTTGCTTATGATTACATTTCATATTTGAAATCACCAATGAAATCTGACAACAACTGTCTCATAAATATGGTTTCTAAAGTCCCGTTTTCACCTAAATTACCCGGTACCAGAAACTTTTTTTCCCTCAGACCTGCTACTATCTGCGTTTCCACTGCGGTCTAAAGTACTGTGTAGATTAGGCAAATTAGTCCAGAGACATGGGACTGCGCGCGACTATTCCTCCCAGTCACCGACGGACAGTAATCATTTTTGTGTGACACTGTCTGTAACAATGACAAGTATGGAGGAGACGCAAGCAGCGCTGCTTTTGCTGGTTATATTGGTTTACTAAAGAGGTAATTAACAAAATGGTGGAAAATAGACAAGCACTGATACTAAAGTGTATTCTGAAAGCTTGTAAAGCTAGATTTAAAATAAGACAACATACTCAGACGAACATGCGCCATCAGACAGAAAGAGCAAGACTGATATTTACTGAATGCAAAACGAACCTCGACTTTTAAAAATGGTGGTTGAAATAAAATGCTGTGTGAGCTCAACCAATCAGCATGTTCAGTGCCCAAGTCCCACCCCCGAAAGTTCTTGAACTTTGAAAAAGTACTACTTCGGGAGCAGGGCCGTTCGGAGGGGGAAATATTTACCCGGAACTTCATTTAGACCCTGGTTCCTGCGGTCAAAACACACCCCAAAGTTCCTAGTTCCTGGCTTAAAGGGATAGTTCACCCAAAAATGAAAATTACCCCATGATTTACTCACTCTCAAGTCATCCTAGGTTATATGACATTCTTCTTTCAGACGAATAAAATCAGAGTTATATAACAAAAGTCCAGGCTAATTGAAGCATTCGAATTGCAGTAATAGTTGCTCTGTTTTTGAAGTCCATAAAAAATGCACCTGTCCATCGAATAGCGTGCTCCAGGCGGCTCCGGGGTGTTAATAAAGGCCTTCTGAAGTGATTTAATGCGTTTGTGTAAGAAAAATATCCATATTTAAAACTTTATCAAGTAAAGTTCCAGTCGATCGCCTTTCGTGGAAAAGTGTTGAATGTTGAAAGTGAAACTCAAGATGTGTACGTGACGTCACGACGAGCGTACCTGGTCGCGTTAGTCTTTCGATCGGCAGGGGAACTTTCAACAATTTTTCCATAAATTGAACACGGAAGGCGGTTGGCCGAAACTTTACTTTATAAAGTTTTAAATATGGATATTTTTCTTACACAAACACATCGATTCGCTTCAGAAGGCCTTTATTAACACCCCGGAGCCACGTGGAGCACGTTATTTGACGGACAGATGCATTTTTTTGTGGACTTCAAAAACAGAGCAACTATTACTGCTATTATAATGCTTGGATTAGCCTGGACTTTTGTAATATAACTCAGATTTTATTCGTCTGAAAGAAGAATGTCATATACACCTAGGAAGACTTGTGGGTGAGTAAATCATGGGCTAATTTTCATTTTTGGGTGAACTATCCCTTTAAGTGCTCGAATCATGACAACAAAACTGAATTTTTCAGCCTGGACAAAGCTAATGCACATGCGCAATCCTAAATGTGTGTCTCAGAACATTGCCTGATTCTAAAACAACCGGAAACAAACTTGACTTTGACTTTACTAATCAACGATTGGCTCTTTCATTTAGAAGGCGGGGTTTATTCACCATGTTAGGCGTTGCACTTTCTCCCATTCATAACTAATCGGAGTGCACCGTCTTCCTTTATATAAAGTCTTTGATATTAAGCAGCACAAGAAACGTTCAACAGTGATAAAATAAATGTTTTTTTGAGCAGCAAATCAGCATATTAGAATCATTTCTGAAGGATCATGTGACACTGGAGTAATGATGCTGAAAATTCAGCTTTGCATCACAGGAATAAATTACATTTTAAAATATATTTAAATAAAAAATTGCTATTTTAAATTTTTATAATATTTCACAATATTAAATGCTGCCTTGGTGAGCATAAGAGACTTCTTTCAAAAACGTCAAAAAATCTTACCGACCCCAAACTTTGTTTATATTTCACTCTGCCAATATTTACTCACCCTCATGTAATTTTAAGCCCATATGCTGTTCAGTTTTTCCATGAATCAAGGTGAATTTCGAAAAAACGTCACATATCTTTCACTGCCATTTAACAGCAGTTTTTAGTTACTATGACTGTCAAGCTTTAAAAAGCACTATAAAAGTGCTATAAATGTATTAGCCTATACAATTAGTTCCAACAACTTTCATGCAAGTCTTCTGAAGCCATAAGATAGCTTTGTGAGAGGAAATGTTAGTCTGTATTAAGAGCTGAAGGTCTGTTGCAATCATATTCAGATTCATTGTTGAATGGAAAACATGTATTTAATGTATGAGAAGATTCTTCTGAATTCACCTTGTGTGTCCCACAGAGAAAAATAACACCATACAGATTTAAAAAAAGCATGAGGGGGAGTAAATGACGACAGAATTTTCCTTTTTGGGTGAATTATCCTTCCTCCCGGCAGCCTCATCATCTCACTGCCAGGAATGTAAGACTCGGATTTCGGATTTAATAAAACTGGGATTGTTATCGGTAGTCACAATGTTCCATTACATTTCTACTCATAAGTACAGGAGAACTCCAGCAGCTAGGATCCCATTTTGAGTCACTGCACTGGACTGGAGGAGTGTAAACTTTGATGGTGGAGGTAATAAACACACACACACACACACACACACACACACACAGTGTGGTTTATTTGCAATGGCATGAGTGCAATAATCAGTTCAATAGAGCACAACAGCCTGAGAGAGAGCAACATCTGAATGGTGATTTAACTTTATTTTCGGTAGAATTCGGGTCCATGTGTGTGTTCGTGTGTGCCAGTAGTATTAGCTCATTTCCAGCATATACAGAATCTCTCCAAAACCCCGCCCTCCACAGACATGACCATCAACCCGATGTCAGCCAAACTGGAACATTCAAAACAATTGACAGGCTGAGAGCATTTCTAATTGGCTAGTTCTCTTTCATTAGTTAAAAAAGGATTTCAGTACTAATATAGGCCTACTATATGCATACTGTGCACAAATAACAGCAGAATGACCTGCAACATTTTGCTAAATGTGCATAGGCACGGCATGTTTATACTGTAGCACATTACAACGGTGCTTTCATAAAATAATCATAACCATAAGGAAAAAAATTGAAAGTAAAAACTGATTTAAAATGTAATTGACAAATGAGAATAAAAGAGAATAATACATGTTGTGTAAAAAATATAAACTGCAAATCTGAATACTTGACCTTCCATTTGAATGATCCAGAAGTAATAGCAGGAATTGTAGCTTGTCTCTTCTGACTCGTCATTTGATCAGACTGCCAAGGGTTTTGCATTTTAACAAAAAATAGGCATATCTGGTTCAGTATTATAATTGGATGCCACATGCAAAGTCCCTGTGACAACTAGGATACTTCTGTTTAACATTTATAGCCAATAGAATAAGCCTACTGTTTCACTTACCGTTCAAAATGTAAAAACAATATGCAGTATACAGTGTGTACTGTAGCGTGCAGTATCCTATACACAATAAGTAATAACCTTCTATTCAGAATATATCCAGTCTCAAGAGTCCAGTCTCAAGTGTTATTTTTCAAGATAAAATTGTTGTTCCCCTTTCAAAAAGAAGTATACTTCAAGTTAATTTTATTAAAGGAACACACCACTATTTTTGAAAATTTTCCAACTCCCCTAGAGTTAAACAGTTGAGTTTTACTGTTTTACTGTTTTCGAATCCATTCAGCCGATCTCCGGTAGCACTTTTAGCATAGCTTAGCATAGATCATTGAATCTGATTAGACCGTTAGCATCTCACTCAAAAAATGACCAAAGAGTTTCAATATTTTTCATATTTAAAACTTGACTCTTCTGTAGTGACATTGTGTACTAAGACCTATGGAAAATGAAAAGTTGTGATTTTCTAGCCGATATGGCTAGGAACTATACTCTCATTCCTGCGTAAGGAGCTTTGTGCCGTACCATGAGTGCAGCGGCGCAATGATTTTACACAGCGCCTGAAAATAGGCTAATTTCCGTCAACATAACCAACGTGACAACCTAATTTTCAATGTATTCCGGTTCAAATAGATATGATTCAGGATCTGCACCAAAATTTTAATATCTTCTCTCACAAATGTCTCCATGGTTACAAGGCACGCTCCCTGTGCAAGCAGGATGTCACGTTGGTTATGTTTAATGAAATTAAATGAAAAACTACGTCTTTCATTTGTACTGCAAAATATACTACAAGTTAAATACATGTAGCACATTTTTTTTAGTTTATGAAAGTACACTTTGAAGTATACTCTCTGTAAACTACAACCCCAAATCAGAAAAAGTTGGGACAGTATGGAAAACGCAAATAAATAAAAAAAGAAGTGATTTCTTAATTTTTCTTTGACTTGTATTTCATTGCAGACAATATGAACACAAAATATTTCATGTTTTGTCTGGTCAACTTCATGTCATTTGTAAATATGCATCCTTTCCTGTCATTCAGACCTGCAACACATTTAAAAAAAAAGTTGGGACAGTGAAGCATTTACCACTTTGTAATGTTGCCATTCCTTTTCACAACACTTAAAAGACATTTCGGGACTGAAGACACCAAGTGATGAAGTGTTTCAGGTGTAATTTTGTCCCATTCTTCCTGCAAACAAGTCTTAAGGTGGCAACAGTACGGGGTCTTCGTTGTCGCATTATGCGCTTCAAAATGCACCACACATTCTCTATTGGAGACAGGTCGGGACTGCAGGCAGGCCAGTCAAGTACCCGTACCCTCTTCCTCCGCAGCCAGGACTTTGTAATGTGTGCAGAATGTGGTTTTGCATTGTCTTGTTGAAATATGCATGGACGTCCCTGGAAAAGATGTCTTCTTGAAGGCAGCATATTATGCCCCAAAATCTCTATGTACTTTACAGCATTAATGGTGCCTTCACAGAAGTGCAAGTTACCTTTGCCAAGGGCACTGACACAACCCCATACCATGACAGACCCTGGCTTTTGGACTTGTTGCTGGTAACAGTCTGGATGATCCTTTTCTTCTTTGGTCCGGAGCACACAGCGTCCATTCCTCCCAAAAAATACCTCAAATACTGATTCATTTGACCACAGTACACATTTCCACTGTGTGATGGTCCATCCCAGATGCCTCCGAGCCCAGAGAAGTCAACTGCGCTTCTGGAAACTGTTAACATAGGGCTTCCTTTTGGCACAGTACAGTTTTAACTGGCATTTGTGGATGTAACTACGTATTGTGGTACTTGACAAAGGTTTGCCAAAGTAGTCCTGAGCCCATGTGGTGATATCGCTTATAGATGAATGACGATTCTTGATGCAGTGCCGCCTGAGGGATCGGAGATCACGGTTGTTCAGCTTAGGCTTGCGCCCTTGTCCTTTATGCACTGAAATTCCTCCAGATTCCTTGAATCTTTGAATTATGTTATGCCCTGTTGAATGTGAAATATCCAAATCTCTTCCTATCTTTCTTTGAGGAACATTGTTTTTAAACATTTCAATAATTTTCTCACGTATTTGTTGGCAAACTGGCGATCCTCGGCCCATCTTTGCTCCTAAAGGATTAGACCTTTCTTGGATGCTGCTTTTGTACCAAATCATAATTACAATCACCTGTTGACATCACCTGTTTCAAATCACATCATTATTTAACCATTTTACCTCATTACTAGCCCTAAATTGCTCCTGTCCCAACTTTTTTTGAAATGTGTTGCAGGTCTGAATGACAGGAAAGGATGCATATTTACAAATGACATGAAGTTGACCTGACAAAACATGAAATATTGTGTGTTCATATTGTCTGCAATGAAATACAAGTCAAAGTAAATGTAGAAATCACTTTTTTTTTCTTTTTTTTTCATTTTCCATACTGTCCCAACTTTTTCTGATTTGGGGTTGTACTTCTTTAGTAGTTTTATACTGCTTGCAAGTTTATTTTAAGTTAACTTTAAGTGAAGGTATTAATTTGAAATATGCCTTTAACTGTACTTTAAGTTTGAAGTAAAATTTGAAGTAAAGTACTTAAAAGTATTTAAAGTTTGAAGTAAATTCCTATGTACACTACCAGTGGACTACACAAAAATCCACATACTCGGAATTAGGAACATATCTGTTTTCTCTATGAATCAATATTTTCGAGTTTATAAGACAGCATGTACAACTAGGGGAGAGCGGGGCACAACCTAACGCTTTTTGACTTTCTCAATTTGTGTAAATTCACTTGGGGTTCAGAGTATTTATTTTTTTCTCACATTAATTCCCCACATGTCTAGTACAAATTGCCATATTTCTAATAGGGGCTCAATGTAACGCAGTGTTACAACACACCCCATCTGCACAACTGGGATTTAAACCGCGGCTCGTGTCTTCTGCTGGTAAGATCAGCATTAAAGAACAATCTCAACTGTTAAATAACAGATATAAGATTAAAATATTATCGGATTTGTCTTATTTTAAGTAAACCCAAAAAACAGAGATGAAAAAAACTTAAGTAAGAAATGTACTTTTGCTATGGTTAAATAAATGTTCAGTGATATCTTCCAAAGATTTTTTAATTTTGGCGCTATTTTTTTATCTAAATAATGTTGATATGGCAACTAGTAAAAACACTAAGTTTCGTCATTCTGGCATGTGGAAAGTTTTAAACCATGTGTGTTACAACTAACCCCGCGTCAGGTTGTGCCCACGCGCTCCCCTATGTGAAAAAAGTATTTAATAGGCTACTCAATTAAAATAGTAAACACAACTACAAGCCAAGTATACTTAGAATATGTAATTATACTTTTAAGTATATCTTGGTCAAAAGATTGAGTTGTATAGGCAAAATATATTTACACTTACTTAAGTGCAATTTGAAGTAGGCCTATATTTTCTGAGAAGTACATAAAAAAGTAGAGGCTACTTTCTTATTTTTAGTTTAAAAGTGTACTAATCTAAACTTAATTGTTGTAAGAGTCAGTTTGAGCATATCAGTGCAAAAGCTAATTTAGCTCTATTGCTCAGTCTCAAGATTGTTTGACCACTTGTATTGATTTCACACTAGCCCACTTCACGTGAAGCGTTTCATAAAACAGGAAACTGACACCCCATCCCGCTCATTTCCTGTTTATCACTGATGAGTTCTTCAACGAGACAAAGGTTAGTAATTCAAGTTTCTCTCGCCAACTCCATCTGAACGATTATAAATGGTTCTGATTATTCACTTTGTCATGTGTGTCGACTGCATTCATCATGCTGCCTGATAAGTGACATCATAAGCAAAACACAACAAGCACTTCATAGGAGTGTAAATCTGCCCATAATTGCTGGGCTCCTCGGTATTGTGTCGTTTCCATGGCAATTAAGGTTTCAGATTAGGCAATGGATTAGGATTGGATTATCTGGGGATTACGATGGATGATTGCAGCAGTCAAAACAAGTTAATTACGCTCTTCATCCATTTATTTCAATCAATTTGAATAAACATAGAAAACTCAATAGTGCACTCTAGTGGAGGCATTGGAAATTACACCGAGAAGGAGATTTCTGACACCGGCTTGATTAGTCATACTCGTGTACTGAATGGGCATTCATTATATTAATATTATTTTACAGTCTCAGCACCAAATATCAGATGTGTTTTCATTATGTCCAGGAAGGATCCAGACGGTTTGGCTCAATGTGCTGCAGAATGATCAGGCTTCATTTCATGGAAAGATTCTTTCAAATGAGCTCATTCTATTCAGCTTCATTTACCTCACACTTAAATGTGATGGGGAACGTCTTTGTACCTTTTTATGATTGAAGCTCAGCTGTTAGCCAGATTATGCAGGTATATTACAGCTCGCAGGAGTCATGCACTCCAGAAATGAAAATTAAAAAAAGGAAAGTCCAGTTCTTCACAATTTTTGCCTGAAACTTACAGAACTGTCTTGTCTGATCAGTTACATTTTTTAGGCTGCGTTAGAGTGGTTTTTATTGACATTTTATATTGTTCTTTCATATTGACATTTTTTACTTTCGAACAAATACCAATAAAAACAAATAGGCCTATACATTTTTTAACCATTTAATCTCTGTTCAATCACAACTGACATATTAAAGAGATCTCTTGTGAGATTTGAACTACCTATAGACCTGTAAGAAGTGTGAATTGGGAAATGTAAACTAAACATATAATAGGTGGATGTTTGCCTATGATTCTTGCCATATTGCATTTATATTTATGTCCCATCCCCATATTTCCCTACATTTTAATAAACCTACATGAAGGGTCTTGGGTCATTTTCAGAATGTGCCTGTTTTACTTACAATTCATTTTTAGTTAGAAAACAGGATGAAAAACAGACTTCTTGACATGAAGTCACATGACTTTATAGATTTGACCTGTTTAGTGTTTGAAAACCTAATGTTACAAAATACACATTGTATTTTTTCAGCATATAAGACAATGTGTAAGTCTTCATTCAACATTATATTTATATTTATATATATATAATATATATTAGTGGTGGGCCGTTATCGGCGTTAACGTGAGACCATTATCGGGCGATAAACACCCAAGATGGCGGCGCGAGTAGTTCGCGAGGCTCTGGGTCTCTCCAGATTCTGCAATTTTGCGGTATTTTTCTTGCTCATCTCGGGTCTGTTCGTTCAGAATAGTTGTGCCTTAACATCGTACACCCGTGGTGAGATTTTGGATATTGGTTTGCGAATTTCCGACAGTTTTATGGACAATCTTCGACTCCTTCCTGAGATCGCTAGGACACCCGAGGCTATGCACTCTACCCGGCCGGGCGGAAGTGCTCGCAGGCGGCGCCGAGATCGTAAACAAAGACGGGGTATACACGGAGGACTGAGAGCTAAGCTAAGGCTAAAGCTAAGGCTAACCCCACATCGGCTCTCTTTACCCAGTATTTTCCTTGCCAATGTACGGTCGCTGGTGAACAAAATGGAGGAGATTCGACTCAGCATCACACACAGCAAGAAACTTTTGAACTGTAACGTCCTAATCTTCACGGAAACCTGGCTAAACGGCGGAATACCGGACACCGCTATTGAGCTAGCGGGATGCCACACGCTCCGGGCGGATAGAACATTAGATGGCTCCGGTAAGACCAGAGGTGGTGGATTGTGCATTTACATTAACAAAGCCTGGTGCACAAACTCTGCTATTGATGGGAGTCATTGTTCAGCTAACCTCGAGTTTCTCATGGTTAAATGTAGACCGTTTTATCTACCACGGGAGTTCACTTCCACCATTATAACTGCAGCCTATATTCCCCCGGATGCTGATGCCAAGCTTGCTATGAAAGAACTTCACGCAGCCATCAGTAAACAACAGACTGATCACCCGGAAGCTGCTTTTATTGTTGCAGGTGACTTTAATCATTCAAACTTAAAGTCAGTGCTACCCAAGTTTCACCAGCATGTTTCCTGCCACACCAGAGGAAACAAAACCTTAGACCATGTTTACACAAACATGACTGGTGCTTACGTTGCGACCCCCTCCCCCACTTGGGACAGTCAGATCACCTTTCTTTGTTCCTCATCCCCAAATATGCAGCCCTCATCAACCGTGTGAAGCCATCAGTGAAGACCATCAAGGTGTGGCCTGCGGGGGTTGATTCCACACTCCAGGAAAGGTTTCTACACACAGACTGGAGTGTGTTTGCTTCTCAAGCCACCAGTGGTGCTCACGCAGACATTGACCTCTACACCTCCTCTGTATTGGATCATATCAATACCACCATTGACAGTGTTACAACCCAGAAACAGATCACCACATACCCAAATCAGAAGCCATGGATGAACAGGGAAGTGCGACTCCTGCTGAAGTCACGCAATACTGCCTTCAGATCAGGAGATGCACAAGCCTACAGTACGTCCAGGGCAAACCTGAAGAGGGGCATCAAAAAGGCCAAGCACTGCTACAAGCTAAAGATAGAGGGACACTTTTCCAACTCTGACCCTCGACGCATGTGGCAGGGCATTCAGGCCATCAGTGACTACAAACGCCTCTCTTCACCTGCTCCACATCCATCACTCTTAACACTGGTGTACCACAGGGCTGTGTGCTAAGCCCGTTTCTCTACTCCCTCTTCACCGCCGACTGCAAGCCTGTGTATGGATCTAATTCAATCGTCAAGTTTGCGGACGACACAACGGTGATTGGACTCATCAGCAACAACGATGAGACTGCCTATAGGGAGGAGATCCAGCACCTGGCCACATGGTGCACCGAAAATAACCTGCTCCTCAACACCACCAAAACGAAGGAGCTCATCGTGGACTTCAGGAAGGAGTCAAGAGGCACACACGACACCATCCACATCAATGGAATGGCTGTTGAACGTGTCTCCAGTTTCAAGTTCCTGGGGATCCACATCTCGGCGGACATGTCGTGGAAGACCAACACCTCCAGCCTGGTCAAGAAGGCTCACCAGCGCCTCTTCTTCCTGAGGACACTGAGGAAGAATCAGCTCTCCTCGGCTATCCTGGTGAACTTCTATCGCTGCGCAATAGAAAGCATCCTGACCAACTGTGTCGCAGTGTGGTATGGGAGCTGCTCTGTTGCGGAGCGCAAGGCACTGCAGCGGGTGGTGAAAACTGCCCAGCGCATCACAGGGACTCCACTACCTGCCATCGAGCACATTCAGAGGAAACGCTGTCTGCATCGAGCTCGCAGCATCCTCAAGGACTCCTCTCACCCAGCCCACAGACTGTTTTCTCTCCTGCCCTCCGGCAGGCGTTTCAGGATCCACCGGACCAGGACCAGCAGACTAAAGAACAGCTTTTTCCCCAGAGCTGTCTCTTTACTGAACTCAAACCCCCGTTGATCCACTTCCCTCATAAACTGATAACTCTCCTACCTCACATCCGCCTTCACTTTGTTACTTGCACTACCGACTGTTTATTACAGTCACAACTGTTTACTTATTCATTTTGCACTACCATACCTTAACTGTATTATGCTCATTTGCACTGCCGACTGTTATTTACAGTACCTACTGTTTACATTTGCATTTTGCACCGTACTTCTAACTGTAATATGCAATCACTTTCCACTGCACTTTTACACTTTTTTTCGGATAGCTTCTGTCCATAATTTATTGCACTACCTTAATCCACTGCCATATTCCTCATTTTAGCCTAACATATCATTGTATACCTCTCTCTGTAAAATTCTGTTTATAGTTATAGCCATCTGTATGTTATATTACATATCCACCTGTAAATTCTGTTTATAGTAATAACCATCTGTATATTATTCACTGTACATATTCACCTGTAAATTCTGTTTATAGTAATAACCATCTCTCTATTTATAGATATATTTATATATACTCAGTACATATCCATGTCCTGCACTTATGCAAACGTTGTATATCCTGCACTTGCTGCTATTGCACTTCTGGTTAGACCTAAACTGCATTTCGTTGCCTTGTACTTGTACTTGTGTAATGACAATAAAGTTGAATCTAATCTAATCTAATCTAAAAAAAATATTGCCGTTAATCTATTCTCAAAGTTGGGTTGGGGGCTGGGTCTATACTATGCAAGCTATGATGACTTTCACCTTGATATTTTAGCGCGGATGTACACCTAGCCGAATTGCACTGTAGTAGGGGGCGAGAGAACAAGTCTTCGAACCTGTGTGTATGCCCTCTAGTGTTGTCAAAAATATCCATATTTCTATATGTATCGATACTGAAATATCTGAAACGATACGATAGTCATTTTCTACAGTATCGATATCAGCTGCGCTCTCCTCTCCGACCGACAGCGTCTGCGTTCGAAACCGCGTACTCATTGAGTAGGTACTCATTTTCAATAAGTACTTACTTAACGAGCGCTAAAAGAGTAGGTACTATATTGCCGGATCTCGTTAAGTATGAATGCGATCCGCACTTTATGCGCCATGTCGACGTTATCATGTGACCTATGACGTTATCAGAAGCAACAACTTGAGAGATATGAGTGACAGGTTTAATTCATCGATCTATAAATATCTTAATATTGATTAAACTTGCTAATTTTGTGGTCTTGTTGAAGAAACAGCTGCCCATTTATCTTGTGATTTTAACCCTACTAATCCGACCCAGTTTTATCCTTACCAAAACCCCAAATCGTGATCTCTTGAATATGTTGTTCATTTCTTTATTTTATATGCAAAGAATTTCATCCACAAGCAAAATTGGCCTAAATCTCCTTTATATTTTTCTTTTTCTTGTTAAATTTAACTTTTTTTTTCTTTGTATATAATGTATGCAAACCCCATGATATGTGTTTTGTTTTATCACTATGATTGTTAAAGGGTTAGTTCAACCAAAAATGAAAATTCTGTCATTAATTACTTACCCTCATGTTGTTCGACACCCGTAAGACCTCCGTTCATCTTCGGAACACAAATGAAGATATTTAAGTTGAAATCCGAGGGCTCAGAAAGGCCTCCATTGGCTTTACACTCTTAAGACCCTTAAAAGATACTAAAGACGTCATTACAAAGTCCATCTCATTACAGTGGTTCTACAATAACTTTATGAATCGGCGAGAATAGTTTTTGTGCACAAAAAAACCCTAAATAACGACTTATATTGTGATGACCGATTTCAAAATAATGCATCATGAAGCTTCGAAGCGTTATGAATCAGTGAGTCGATTCAGCAGTTTGAATCGCCAAAGTCATGTGATTTCAGCAGTTTGGCGGTTTGACACAGGATCCGAATCATGATTCGGCTCACTGATTCATAACGCTTCGAAGCTTCATGATGCATTGTTTTGAAATCGGTCATCACTATGTAAGTCGTTATTTCGTTTTTGTGCTCAAAAAAAACCTATTCTCGTCGCTTCATAAAGTTATTTTATAACCACTGTAGTGAGATGGTCTTTGTAACAACGTCTTTAGTAGCTTTTAAGGGTCTTGAGAGTGAACCCTGCCATTGTGCCAATGGAGGCCTTTCTGAGCCATCAGATTTCAACTAAAATATCGGAGGTCTTATGGGTGTCGAACGACATGAGGGTAAGTAATTAATGACAGAATTTTCATTTTTGGGTGAACTAACCCTTTAAAGATACAACCATGTAATTATAAAATAAAAGTTATGAGTGACAGGTGCAGTAACAGCTCATAGCATCAGTAACTCCACAGGCCGACCTGTGCGGTTTCCCTCAGTGTCTGCACAGAGACGTCTTTCAGCTGCTCGAGGATCTCACCTTTGGAGAAAACTGTTGATTTTATACTCGAAAAATGTAAGTACCACTATTAAATATTAAGACTACCCCAGAATGATTTGCATTGCTAGCCCACTAAAACACTTACAATAATAATGACAAATGCTGACCAATACTTAATTATATTCCTTTTGTTGTTGTTTTTTTTTACTGAAAATTATATAGTCATATGACCTAGCGATGCATGAATACACTAGAAAAAATGCAGCCGATGTGAATACATAATTTTCAGTCAAGCAATGAATAAATGCATGAGTAAATATAATATTTTATTTACTGACAACAATAGTAAAAGAATGAATAAATGTAAGCATCACAATAAATGAATAAAAGTCAACACATGAAACAAAGCTTTATTCAAACGTATTGTTCTAATAAACCATCACGCATTTACAGGCGGTGAACCCCACATCTGCTGCCATCTCAACACAGCTGTGCCAGTTCTGTGGCTTTATATTGATGAAGCAGTTGACCACCGTGAACACCTTCGCCTGTCCATCATGCCCCCCCTGAACCCCACAACCTTGAAGCAAGAGTTGAGAACATGTGCGGGACAATCTGACTGCTGATGTCTGCTCCAAACATCCGTGTGCCTGCTCTCCATCAGCATGACTACTTAAAACGTTTTACAATTCATGTTGTCAGCATCATCCCATTTCTAGCCATATTTATTAATTTACTATTTTTACAATTACATGCTATTTGCATTGTTGCTTTATGACTTTAGTGGTGTAGTGGGCTAAACACTGAACTGATAAGCAGAAGGTTGTTTCTGCTTGGATCTCCGCAGCCGTCACCACCAGTGTGTCCTTGAGCAAGGCTCATCCACAGAAGCTCTGCAGCAAATTCACAGACATCAAGATTCAGAAAAGTGCTAAAATAGCTCTGTTTGAAATTAAGATACAACTTAAAGGTCCCATGGCATGAAATTTTCATTTTATGAGGTATTTCAACATTAATATGAGTTCCCCTAGCCTGAATATTGTCCTCAAGTGGATAGAAATGTTGATCGGTGTAAAACCGAGTTCTGGCTGTCTTTCTCTGCCTTTGAGAAAATGACAGGCCAGACGAGCCAATCCTGAAGTCTCCTGTTATGACGTCCAAGCAGGAACGGTTACCTCCCTTTCCTCCACCCAGAGAATCTGGCACGCCCCATGGCTTGTGAACGAGTGAACGCTGGCAGTTTCTCAGTGTTTGGGTGTACAAATGAAAACAGAAGTCTTTTTTCAGTTCCTTCTGATCTGTGATCAGTGATTTCTTATGTGTAGCTAATTATTTATTATTCGTGCACACGCTGCGGCTTCTCTCTCTCCCGACAGAACTGTGTTTTCGTGTTTTCTATCTTGTGAGTCAGTGTTTTTGTACGTCCTCGTCGCGTCTATCTGTTCTACAATGTGCATACAGTCATGAGTTTCTGCTCAACATCAGCAGAGTAACATCTTTAGAGATAAACCTCACACACGCCGAAGCTCGGGCTGACCGGTTGGCCTTCAACATCACCGACCCCCAGTACTGCATCTGGCCCACAGCGGAGGCACCAAACGTGGCGTGAGATTAAGCAGAAGGGGGGTAAGCGTGAGAATATCCGGGCTAGCCAGCCTAGACCCACAATAAACTGGATTACATTCGATTAATGCTGTTGTGTCTTTATTTGCGCTGTGTACTCAATGCGCGTCACTGACGCTTTTCATATTTTTGGAACATATCTAAAAATAATGCTATTATCAAAACTTACTAACTCGTTCATCTCGCTGTAATGGTACATTGCATGTGTTACAAAGTTGGTAGAATAATGATGAAGACGGACTCGGCGTGACTGGGACTCGTGTTTATTCAGAACTCTCAGATACAAACACAATAAACTCGCGCTGACAGACAGCGCTTTCACAAATCAGTAGTTACTATAAATAACTTTGTTAGCAATCGCTCCGTCTCCGTGATGTCCGGTACCCGAACGAATCTATGGCGTTATATATGTGCCTCAATCCTGAGCGCGTAATTGTAAGTTTTGAGCGCAGAGAAATATATTTTGCAAGCACATTACATTATATTTTGAACAGAAATTAACAATCGCAAAAAAAAAAAAATTGAGCAAAGAAAAAAACGATTCAGTGCTCAATAAATGTATTTGCTTGTTTGCTATTATCCATATTAGCGTGCAATAATAACCCCCCTCTCACGCAGTTTACTCAGGTGCTCTTTCACAAACTTTTTCTCTGCGCTCCTGTCAAGTCCCTCTCTCTCTCAACCTCTGAATTCTGTTCGCGCTCAACTCTTGACACACGCTCGCTCAACATACACAACAGCGTTACAAGTGTGCCACAAAACCAACCAATCAGAAAATTAAAGGTCAATTGTGATTGGCTGTTGGGGTCTCCAATCAAATCGCAGCACAAAGAAGACAAAAAGACCCTGCTGGAAACGACGAAAAAGGCAAACATGACAGAGTCAAATGTTGAAAACGGCAACAATATGCCACAACGTCAGGTGAGTTAGTAATTTCTAGTTTTATGATGTTACGGTTTTCTATGCCTTTGATGAAACCTGATATTATCCAACAGTTTCGTAAAAAATAAAGTTTGTTAGATAGCTGAAGATATAGTTATAATAAGCTAATAACCTAACTTACCAGCTAGCGTTAATGACAGCAAGCATGGCTAACTCTTGTAGAATATTACTTTGATTATTGTAATTTTAATGATTTAGGGTCATGGTGCAGTTGAGTCAGCAGCCAGAAATTTGGTGTCTGTGCTGCTAAACAGTATGGCCACAAATAGCCCCACACGGCCATCAGAGACAGAGCTCCCTGTCCCTAGAAATGTGCCTGTAACAGTGCCTCGAGAAATGACATGGTTCGTTATTCACCTACAGTACTGAAGATATGCTTGTAGTCAATTTTCAAATCATGACGAATTTTATTTAAGTCCACGTGGTAAATGCAATTTGGTAACGTCCAGTTGGTTTAATTACTTGGATGTCTACTGTATATTCAATGACCTTGATTTCTAGGCCAATTGCCTTGTAGAAAATATGCTATTTAGAATATTAGCTTGATTGTTATATTTACTGTATATATAATAAACTTATATAAAGCTATAATTGAATCCACAGATCTTTTCCAGGATATTTCAAATCAAACTTCAGCCGTGGTAAAAAGAGGTGTTTGACTGCCACCAAGCAACTTGTAAAGACAAGCAAAACAACTCCTCTCAATTTTTATCTTCTTCCCAAAAATACATCCCACACACCTTTGCCAACTGAGGAGCTTGAACTCCTCCAGGCGGGTATGGGAAGACAAACAGTGTCTCTTCCAGAAGATGGTGACCACACAGAGGTACATATCCCAGTCCAGCTTTTTGACTTGAACGAAAGATATTTATTGTAAAATATACATAAGTCTTGTCACTGTCAAGGATTTTTGTGTGGGTATCTTTATTTTAATTATCTTTCTTGCTAACCAAGATTTCAAAGCACCTGGCTAATACATTTGCAAAAATGGAGGATCTTTGTGGGGGATGGCTCTTGCATAAGGCAACAGGTCTGTAAGTCTATGATTGGTTTGTTGAATTGTCATATTTACTATTAATCAAACGCCAATCTTCGATTTATTTTTGGTGCATGTAATCCCTTATGGTGTATTAATTACTTGCTGCAAGCATTAGAGATGACAGACGGACAAAATGTAAGACATTTTTCTCTCTCTCTCTCTTTCTCTAAATAAAGGTGGCAGTGGTCGACGAAAGCTGACTGTCATTCCACCAGAAGCAGAGGGGTATTCTGTCAAAGCTCTGCGAGCTGCGTCAGCAGGGGGCAAAGCAACTTTTTACATCGTACCACTCCAGGAGACTTTAGACACCTCTGCCTCCTGACTCAGAGCATTTTTCAAAAATGCCAAAGAAGATATGCTACCAGTGTAATGAGGAGATGCCTTTGCATATGCTTGCAGTACACATTAAGACTAGCCTGACGTCGTCATACTCAATTCTAGTCAGAATATGAGTCTGAGACCGCTCCGTTGGGCTGTGATTATGGGGCGTGTTTCAACCGAACCAGGAAAGATCTCAATTGGATAGACCTACAACCAATCAGAGCAACGGAGCGACGCACAACGTTAGTTGTCAAATGTCAACAGAACTCAACTGCACTGTGTAGCCATGTCCGCGGGTTGAAGCGACCCCAATTATGTGATATACAAACCCAGGAATGCGATTTTTAGCTGCCTGCCCTGCCAAAATAACACATATTTTACCTCCCAAATGCCTTTTTTTTCCCGGAGAACCCCCCCTGGAAAGCTATTGGGCTTGTTTTTGGCTAGTTTTTTAGGAACGTTAGCAATTGGGCGGGTTTTGTTGTAAAAACTTGGCAACCCTGTCTGCACGCACGCTGGAATAAGTAGCCTAACGTTAGAAGAACAAGATTAGTGTAAACGATCTTTGCCGGTGTTGTAAAAAAATAATTTAAGGATACACAGAGTACTTACCAACACGATCATCATTTCTGAGAGAAATAGTAAAGGTGAATGTATATACGAACAAGTTCTCCGTTTAGGATTAGAACAAACTCAACCCAAGCGGCTTTTGATGACGTGGATGATTACGTTACTGTTTATCATCTGTCCATCATCGTCTAAAGCCCGCCCTGACAATTTCATTGGTCCGAACAGTTTCTGTTCGGGCATAATTACTTCTCTACCGATCAATTCCAGACCGAACTGTCCGAGTAAAAATGTTGTGGGCGGGGCTAAGTTCGGCTGGCATCCAGGCTACATTAAGACATGCAAGGGAAAACTCACCTTTGATGAGACTGGTGAAGAGGTGAGAGCAAGTTTGTTTGTCTAATGTAAATGAAAATTAAAATATTATGAATACTTTACTTCAAATACTGTTTTGTAAATCTGCAGTCCTCTGATGAGTTATGGGTTGTGGAGAACAAGTGCAAGGTAAGGCCATAACTAAAATCACCTTAATTGCCTTTTGCACCAGTAATCTTTGTTTCAGTTGCGTGTAACATGGAGCGACTGTCTTTCAAATTTCAGGTGGTTTGTCCAATTTGGACCAAAGAATTCCCAGACGAAGAGATCACATTCCTTTGTGGAGAGAGGTAATCTGCTTTGTTCAGCTCTCTGTATAATGTTTTTATTTTTCAGGTTAAAGTCTATGTATACATATACAGGTGTTTGAAACTGCATTTGTTTTCATGTACAGCTTTGAATCTATAGTGACCTCTGAAGCAAATAGCAGTGGCCCAAGTACCCATGCTCAAACTCCAGTATGTAAATCAATGAGGTATGTTTTATTTAGATGCCTTTCGTGTGAGTTTATATCAAATACAGAAATATTTATTAACACAATCCATGTTTTCATGTTTTTTAGCCATCTTATCTAGACATCACATACTATCAAATTTTCTAACACAGCACATGGTGCAGTAATTCATAATCACATATAATTTAATTATTTTCCAAACACTGTTCTGCACACTGCTGGATGGAACTATGAAATGGCAATGATGTATACACATTGTTTTTGATAATGTGGGACTATTTAATATGTTCTCTGTCCTCTTTAAGTACGGAAGATATATTGGACTTCCTTAAACGTCAAGTTGACACAACAAAAGAATTCAAGTTGTGTGTGGAGCGAGAAGACCTTCCAGACAGGGGCATCCTACAGTGGAAAAGAAAGAAAGCTGCAGCTCCTGCCAGTACTCTCAAGGTGGTGTATATAGGAGAGGCAGGTATTGATACAGGAGCCCTTAGGAAAGAGTTTTTAACAGGTAAGTTGTCTTGTGTTCTAATATGAAACAAAACCAATCAATCAGCTAAAACTGGGTATTGCTGTTTTGTCTAAGATATGGTTTCAGGTATTGAAAACAGATTCTTTGAAGGAGCTGGAAACCAGGGTAAAAATCCCAAGTACTCATTGACAGACCTTGATAACGAGAACGTCAGGTTTGTACATACTTTTTTTCACATTACTGCATGTAAGGATTTTATAACTGAGATGTTTTCTACCTTGCACACAGAACTGTTGGTGAAATAATGGCAGTCAGCCTTGCACAAGGTGGCCCACCTCCTGCTTTTTTGAGAGGGTGGTGCTACAGCTTCCTCTGCAAAGGAGAAGTGGACTTAACTTCTCTGTCTAAGGAAGATGTGGCTGATCTAGAATCCTGTCAACTCATCAGCAGGGTGAGCACTCTATTTAAGAGTTTTCAGATATAAATTAGATAAAGATTAGTTTTAACACCTATTTTATTTGCTGCTTTATTTAAAAAAAAAAAAACTTATTTTATTTTTTTCTCAGGTTGAAGATTCTGCAGATGCTCAGTGTCTGATGTTAAACACTGATGAAATTATAAGCTGCGGATACACGAGCCTGATCAACCTGGACAGCAAAGAAAGCATCATTCGGTAAGACTTTTAAAAGAATATTACATTTCAAAATATTTTTCATTTAAAATTTTAAACATTTCATACCATGTTTTTTTTTTCTCCAAAGAGCAATTGTCCTACATTCTACTACCAGACTAATTCCAATGGTGCAGCAAATTCGAAAGGGCTTGGAACTGTATGGCCTGGTGGACCAGATGGCTACAAACCCTGAAGCTTGCCGCTCCCTGTTTGTTCCTGGGAACATTATCAAGGTGTCAATTTTAACTGCCGCTTAATCCTTTCTTACATTTGCCTAGTAATATATTGGAATTTCCATTTTGTATAACCTTTACAAGCCTATATTTCAACCAAATATGCATTCACTGTTTCTTTATAGCCTGATGCTGATTTCATAATGATGAGCGTCCAGCCCAATTTCAGTGAAAAGGGGACTTCTAAGGAGAGATCTGAGCGGAAGATCATCAACTTTCTGCAAGATTTCTTGCAGGAGGCTGAAATTTCAGGTACTATATACTTTATAGCATGCATACACAATTACACATAACAATTTGAATGTACTGAGCACATTATTGAAAAATTTATTTTATCTGTAAGTTTGAATAGATTCTCATGTTATTTGAAATATACATCAATCACAGATGGGGAGACAGAGAGTGCAGCTGGTGACGCAGAGGCTGTTGCAGTGCCACACGTGCTCCAGTGGATGACGGGGCAGTCCCACATCCCTATCCTCCCTGATGAGAAGAGAAATTTCAAAATAACATGCAACTTTGACCACAACTGCAGGGAGCGACTAGGAGATCACTCAGTTTGCTACCCAATTGTGAGTGCATGCACTCAGACTGTGACTTTTCCTGTACAGCATCTTAGCACTTACATTGACTTTAGAAGAATCATGAGTGAAGCAGTAAAATATGGTGGTGGATTCCACAGAGTTTAACACAATGAGATCTACTCAAATCAAACAGTTCATACAACAGTTCAAATCAAACTCATAACAGTTGTTGTTACTCTCAAGTTATACATCCCAAAGGGTGCCACTCCTTTTTTTTTGCTGGTTCATTAGTAAACATAATGAGATGTTTTCGCCAAGTGCAATATTTTAACCAGCTAAGAAGTTCAGGTTTAAATGTCATTGTTGGTTGGATACTATGTGCAAGTATCGTATGTACAAGTCATGACCATGTGACTGAGAATGTTCCATAGGATCAAGAGTTCCCTGAAGTTCTGCCAGGGCTTCATCATTGGGCACACAATTTCGGGAACCACAACTGCACTGTTGGTGTTCCCTTTCGAAAGGGAACTCTCGCTGCGTCTAGCTGACGCTATGGGGAACGCCCTCGGCGTGACTGGTGTCTGAAGCTACTATCGAATCACGGCAAAGTCTTTGACCGACGTCAGCCCATGACGTCATCAACGTGCGACCCGGAAGTATAAAAGGGCGCCGTGCCAACACATACACATCTTTCTCGTCTTCAGGGACTGTCTGTTTGAACTGCTATACGAGTTAAGGTAAAACAAATTCAATTATTAATACACACGAGTGTGTATTTACTGCCTGGGATCAAGAGCATGCACAGTCAAGTTCATTTGAAGTTGTTTGTGTGTGAGTGTGAGCGGTTTTCAATCTGAGATCGCTCCACTCTAGTCTGGCTTTTTTCCTGAGGGAAGAAAGTTTGGCATCTGGGACTGGATGATGCTGTCCCGCTCAAGCTGAGGCTGAGCGTTGGCATACATCATGGGTTCTCAGATGCAGCTCGCCGATCGTCGCGACGATCTGGCGGTTAACGAGACTAAACAGCAAGTGCTCTTAGGGATGGCTGGTGAGAGTGGTATGAATCCTCTCAGCCACCTTGACCGTGTATGCTGAGCTGATGAATGTTATGGAACGTACTGCAGGCAGGCTGCGGCTGCCATGTTGGCGCGTTAGAGGAGAGATCGCTCGTGGTAGATTGCACAATCGTTTTCTCCTTGGCCATAAACCATCAGCTCAGATGAGCCTTCCATTCCTTCTTGATCTTCTTACAGAGATCGAGAGGGCATGGAAGAATCCATATTCGACCCAATTTTCATCAGCATCAGCGTTTAACTTCGCTGATGTCGAGGGGATAGGGGAATATGGATATGTGTTGAGGCTACCGACTGGCGAGGAAAGTTTGCAGACTTTTCTCGCATTTCGTGGGCATCAACACTGAGAGCTCAAACTGTGCTTTAATGGCAAGGGCATACACGGCAGCGGGTCAGGCTGGTGCTGCTTTTCACACCATGGCGGTGTTTCAGGCGTACCAGGCGGACCTGCTGGAGGATCTCGACCAGGGGGCCGGGCTGTCCCCTGAGGCGGTTGCTGAGCTGCGCCGCACCACAGATCTTGCTCTCCGGGCCACCAAGCAGACTGCTGCTGCCATCGGCCGCTCTATGGCGGCTATGGTGGTCACGGAGAGGCATCTGTGGCTGAGCCTGGCTGATATAGGGGAGAAAGAGAAAGGCTTTCTCCTCGTTTCGCCGACTGAACTTTTCGGCACCTCCGTTGAGGCGGGGGTTGGAAAGTTCAGGGAGGCGAAGGCGCGTTCAGCGGCATTTAAGACATGCATACCGCTGAGATCCGCGCCCCCACCCAGGCAGGCGGGACCTGGTCCTTCACGGTCTGAGGACCGTAGGCAGGACCAGAGAGCTAGCGTCTACTCTCGTGCCCCCCCCTCCGTGGAGGAGCAGGGCACAGAGGAGATGGGATTCCCGGGGGGAAAAAGGATCTGAGGGAGGTGATCCAGGACCAACGCTCTCGGCGTTGGTGATGGATCACTTCCCTTGAGGGCGGTTACACCCTAGCCCTCTCCTTTTTCCTTTTTAATGTCTTTTAATGATTTTTTACCCAGGCACTTCTTACATCAGGCCTGAGGCGGGCCCATGATGAGTAGAACTATGTTCTGACGGCCCGTCCGGACCTGCTCAGTGAGAACGCCCCTTTCAGGCATTCAAGGGCGGTAGAACATGGTGGTGAGAACCGCACAATGAGTCTTCGCTCAGCATGCCGCAGGTGAGAGTGGTCATTTTTGTGTATTACACTAAAAATATGTATTTCTTACAGACCCCAGGTTTCCTGTATAGAGTTGGGTATTCATCAACGACTGAATGCTGAGGCGTCAGTTGGGATGTGGATGAAGGAGGCGCGTTGCTGAGGCACCGCCACCGTTGGTAATATGTACCACTTAGATCGGAGGCTCTAGTAAGGCAGGTGCCAATGCTGAGGCATCAAGGTACTGCTAGCCTAGCTGGCTATCAGGTTAAAGAGGGGCAAAAACGCTCTCCTGAAGGTCGGCTGTCAATTGTAGGCCTCAGTAGGCCTCTTGAACAAGGCGCGTTTTCAGTTGGAAGGCCTCAACCAGGCCTCACTGGAGGTATGTACCGATGTGCGCATCGGGACAGCTAGCCTGGCGGCTATCAGGTTGTAGGCCTCATCAGGCCTCCCTGAAGGCCCGCTGTTAGTTGTAAGGCCTTATTAGGCCTCCCTGAGGGTGAGCTCTCAGGTTGTGATCACTACCAGAGGCAGGTTGTAGGCCTCATCAGGCCTCCCTGAAGGCCTGCTGTTAACTCTAAGACCTTACTAGGCCTTTCTGAGGGTGAGCTCCCAGATTGTGGTCACTCCCAGAGGCAGGTTGTAGGCCTCATCAGGCCTCCCTGAAGACCTGCTGTTAAATTCTAAGGTAGTAGGCCCCATCAGGCCTCCCTAAGGTGTTCCTGGGATCCAGTCATCTAAAACAGTTAAGCACGAATTGCAAACAGGTAGCAGGCCTCTCCAGGCCTCCCTAAAGGCTGATTATCTGGTAGTAGGCCTCAATAGGCCTCCCTTGAGAGCGAGTTCCTTAATCAGGATGCTCGGATAGCCTGCGTAGCTTGACTGTCGACTAGTAGGCCTCAATAGGCCTCCCTGAGGGTGAGCTCCCAGGTTGTGGTCACTCGAACGAGGTAGTAGGCCCCATCAGGCCTCCCTAAGGCGTTCCTGGGATCCAGTCATTTGATACAGTTAGCATGCATTGCAAACAGGTAGCAGGCCTCTCCAGGCCTCCCTGAAGGCTGGTTATCAGGTAGTAGGCCTTAATAGGCCTCCCTTGAGGGCGAGTTCCTTAATCAGGATGCTCGAAAAGCCTGCGTAGCTTGACTGTCGGGTAGTAGGCCTCAATAGGCCTCCCGGAGGGTGAGCTCCCAGATTGTGGTCACTCGAACAAGGTAGTAGGCCCCATCAGGCCTCCCTAATGTGTTCCTGGGACCCAGTCATTTGAAACAGTTAGCACGTATTGCAAACAGGTAGTAGGCCTCTCCAGGCCTCCCTGAAGGCTGCTTATCAGGTAGTAGGCCTTAATAGGCCTCCCTTGAGGGCGAGTTCCTTAATCAGGATGCTCGAAAAGCCTGCGTAGCTTGACTGTCGAGTCCCAGATGGTGGTCACTCGAACGAGGTAGTAGGCCCCATCAGGCCTCCCTGAGGTGTTCCTGGGACCCAGTCATTTAGCACGTATTGCAATCAGGTAGTAGGCCTCTCCAGGCCTCCCTAAAGGCTGGTTATCAGGTAGTAGGCCTTAAATAGGCCTCCCTTGAGGACGGGTTCCTTAAACAGGATGCCCGACTAGCCTGCGTAGCTTGACTGTCAAGTAGTAGGCCTCCATAGGCCTCCTTGAGAAAACAAGGGTAACCTCAGCAGGCGGTATTGCTGTCAGGTAGTAGGCCTCACTAAGGCCTCCCTGAGGACGGAGTCCCGAGCCTGGATGCTTGGGTTTCCAGCATGGCTTGCGGTTAGGTAGTAGGCCTCTATAGGCCTCCCTGGAATACCCGCTATCAAGTAGTAGGCCCACAGGGCCTCCTTGAAGTTGAAGTTCCTGAGCTAGGCACTTTGATTACCAGTTCTCTGTGAGAAATTGTGGTAGTTGGGCTTACAGCTGGAGGTTACTCGCCAGGCAGGCTCAGCTGCTCCCCTCTATGAGGGTCGTCTATGAGTGCTCAGCCGCCTGAGCCTGGTCAGACGGTCGTAGGCCTCTCATGATGCCTCCCTGTTAGATCAGTCATTAAGGCCCTTTCGGCCTCCCTACTGCTTTGAAACACAAGCACCTGGTAGATCCTTGATTTGAGCAGGCAGACTCCCCTCGATAGCAAGGGTTGAAAAGCACTACGCTGAGTGTTGCTCTCTTGGATAACCCGTCTCTGAGTTCCGGGCTAAGTAAGACTGCCTGTGTTTCAGTCCCTTAGCTTGGACGCCCCTTGGGCACCATCCAGAGGCTCTGTTTGAACAGACAGGGTTGGCTAAACCGAAGTGTCCATAACACTTAGGGCACCAGGTCAGGCCTCCCTGGTGGCACTCGGGAGAACATTTCCCGAGTAGTGACTGGCTGGGGTTCCTTCGGGTCCCCTAGCCACATTCCCTTGAAGGGACCCCTTCTTTGGAAGTAGTGGTCCCGGGCCTTCAAGCTGTCTAGATGGAACTCCACGCAGTGCGTTAGGGTTCCGTTTAGTTGTATAGCTTGGGCTATGACCGTAGGGAGTGCTGTCACTGTCAGCCCAGGACCTGAGGGGGAATCGCTCAGGTTTTTCTATGAATTACTTGAGTTGACAGTTGTCACTGCCAATGGGCAGACACTCCCCTCAGCATGGCGGCGTTGGTATATCGTTCCCCATAGCGTCAGCTAGACGCAGCGAGAGTTCCCTTTCGAAAGGGAACGTCTAAGGTTACGTATGTAACCTCTGTTCCCTGAGAACAGGGAACGAGCGCTGCGTCGCGTTGCCATGCTTCAGGGCCTATCTGCCATACAGTCCCTTCAGACGAGAAGATGTGTATGTGTTGGCACGGCGCCCTTTTATACTTCCGGGTCGCACGTTGATGACGTCATGGGCTGACGTCGGTCAAAGACTTTGCCGTGATTCGATAGTAGCTTCAGACACCAGTCACGCCGAGGGCGTTCCCCATAGCGTCAGCTAGACGCAGCGCTCGTTCCCTGTTCTCAGGGAACAGAGGTTACATACGTAACCTTAGACGTTTCCTTGCAGCATTGCACTCTCCCATTCAATGCCTGGATCTTGAAGTTCCTACAAAGCCAGAGTACAATTCAAATAAATTAAGACTTTGAACCTTTAAACGTTTTTGTGATGTTTTCTGTCTATTTAAAATAATTTAATATTTTTGAAAAAAATAAAATAAAAATAAAATACAAAAAAGGTGCAAATGTTCATTGAAACCATTACATTTAGAAATAAAAACTGCTGGTAATTGAACAGATGGCTGTTGCCAAGGATTTTATATATTTCTCAGTGTATTTAAAGGCATTTGTGTTTTGTAGATAAACTATATTTAACCGCAGCATTTTAATAAGTCTTAATAATAATATTGACATTTTTGTCATAAAACAAGACTTGTCTGTCTGCCAAATTTTTGCAACTTTACTTATAACTTATATATATATATATTAACTTATATATATATACACTCTAAAAAAAAGGCTCGTAATCATAGGGGAACCTTTTTTAGTGCTATATAGCACCAATTTTGGTGCTTCAGTGGTTCTTCAGCGGTTCTTCAGAGGTGCTATATAGCACCTTAGTCAAAGAACCGGTGAAGAACCTCTGAAGAACCGCTGAAGAACCTCTGAAGAACCGCTGAAGAACCACTGAAGAACCGCTGAAGAACCTCTGAAGAACCGCTGAAGAACCACTGAAGAACCGCTGAAGAACCGGTGAAGAACCTCTGAAGAACCGGTGAAGAACCTCTGAAGAACCGGTGAAGAACCTCTGAAGAACCGCTGAAGAACCACTGAAGCACCAAAATTGGTGCTATATAGCACTAAAAAAGGTTCCCCTATGATTACGAGCCAAGAACCATTTCTGGTGCAATATAGAACCTTTTTTTTTTAGACTGTATATATATATATACACTGTGAACTGTCCTTTTTATATTTGTGTACCTCAAGACTCTCCCCTTCATCTAGATCTTATTGGCGTCCCATATACCACAGCTGTTCAGGACTGAGACCTCCTTCTGTCCGTAGAGGATGATTATTCCATCCTCCAATGAAGGTATCAAGGTCTGCACGGAGTCGAGGGACAAAGATGTAGTGGACACCAAAGAGATGAACCTCATCAGAAATATCAAGCAGACCGTCTTCCTCCAGAGAGTGAAGAACATTGTGGTACTTGCTAGTGACTGCAACCCAGACATCCCGCCAAAGTCGCTCTATTCTAGAATGACATTTTAATTAGTTGACTTGGATTTCTAAAGCAATTTGTACTTTATTTAAACAATTAAACTGCAAGAAGTATTTATGCAGTCAAAAATATCAAGACTGAAAACACAACTTACCTCTGATTGTGGACACTCTTTCCCGAGATAAAGCTGGCTCTTCCTGTTCCCCGTGTGGCGAACATAAAGTGTGCGATGTCCACGTTCTCAACACCCTGATCCCCCCTTACTCTAAGATAAAAAACAAATTTAAATGACATTCAGCAAGGTTTACTTTTACTTTAGTATATGAAGTTATCATTTCTGGTATACAATTATAAGTGAATAAAACAATCTGAAATATAAAAAACTGCCACTTCTCCTGATGTGTGTTTTGTCATGGCAAAAATACCTTGATGGTAAGCCATGAAGCTGTGTTGATCTCAGGAAGAATGCAGTTGATGCTTTGTTATTTGTTACAGCATCCAAGTACAAGATCTAATAAAACCACATGAAAGCACATGAAAAATGTTACTCTACTTGCAGCTATAAAGTTACATCCTAATAGCTGGCCTTGAGCTTTTAGTTTTGTTTAGTGAACATTCTACAGGCTTTGCAGTCTCTGAGCACTCGGAATACTGGCAGTTGATGATAAAATTATGATCAACCATCATTACACTCTACTCATTACGCTGAAGATAAAATATACACTAATTGTTCGAACCTACAATAATAATTAATGTTATGTCTTAAGCGGCTGATTACAATTGGATGCTTTTGTCAAGTCAAATGTTATATACCCGATAATCACAATTTTTGTCAGGAGGCTTTAATCTGTACACCCTCTGTCCTTAGACCCTCAATTTGAAAAGGAATTAGTAACAATTTATGGTAAGGGTACATCAACTATCATGGCTTCATGCAAAAACAAAATGTATTTGTTGTATTTCAACTTTGAGGAAAATTAAAAAATAACGGTATCTCATGCACACCTTAATGCAATAACAATATTATAATGCAACAAATCGGTATTTCAATTATGATGTTGGAGTTATTAATGATGTTCAGCTGTTATTCTGATTTTATTTATCAGTGTTAGAGATGGACTGTTCATGACTTTCTTGAATAGCCACAAACATGATGTAATAAAAAAGTAGTGCTAAGTTAATCATGATTACAACACTTGGAGTTCATCAATGTGCACACTGTGACTGCTCAGTTTTCTTTTGGCTGTCCTTAACAGCAGACTTAATAACTCAGAAATTAAGCCATGCATGAGATCCTGTTAATTATTGCACATTACTGTTAGTTCATGAATGAATTAATTCTGTTTTATGCACAAAGTATTGATGAATTATTGTAACCTCCCCCCTAAATAGGAAAAACCCCTTCATACAATATGTATTTTATGGTCCATTTTGATCTATATTAGGCTGATAACATTAACAATAATAAAATAAAAAAAACAAGAACACATAAATTACCTTCCTTGAGTAGCCGTCCACTCCTCCAAAGAGGACAATGTTGTATCTGTTCAAGAGGGAAAAAAAGTTACAGTATAACTAAAAGCTCTTTGTATGGGATTTGAATGACATGCCTCCTACACCACAACAGTCTGTGTTTAAATAATTAGATCAACATTATATTTGAATCTACCTGATCAGTTTGTGATTTGTGTCAATGTGTGCCAAGGACAAAGGGCCTCGCACAGAATAACTTCTTCGCACAACACAACCTAGTTCTGTGAGCCGTAAGAAGATCCCTGCAGCATCAACCCGATGCATAGAGGCCATCATTCTCCACCACTGAATGCGGAGACCCATTGACACCAAATGGCCTTGAACCATTCGATATCCAGCATTTGGCATCTGACTTTTGATGGCTGAAATAATGTTGTCAAGCTCTTGGTCAGTCACTGTGCTGTATGATCCCCTTACAGATAAGCCAAATTCTTGCATTCTTCTGTAAATTGTTCTCCTTGAAACACACAGAAATTTTGCAATGCAGGAGACTGGCAGATGTGTGTCAAGCATATTCTTTAGTTTTTCTTTCTCTATTACAATTTTGGGGTGACCAGAACCTGGACCAACCTCTGTTTCCTGTTCAACAATGGGCATAGATCTGGCATTAATTTCCCTTTTGATAACATCATAGAGGTTTTGTAGTGCTTCTGTAATGTTTGATACACTCCCTATCTGCTCAGAGAACGATTCAAACAGAATAAGCTCATGGCGTGTCAGAAACTCCAAGTAATCCAAATTTAGTGGTAGTTGGTTTAAGGCAGATTGCATTCTGGTAAGAAGTCTCTCCATCAACTGCTGTCTCAGCAAGTCCTGTTACACAGAAAGCACTCAGATTAGCAAAGAATAGTGATTCATAGTTAGCCATTTGAGAATAAACTACTGGTACACGACTGAGATAAGATAACGTGTGGTGGAAGATAGTAATAATTGTATCCTTTATAGCATCCTAGCCATAGCCAAATAGGAATTTGTATTTAAACTTTAGAATAAGATGTAGAACACGCTGTCTAAAAACATGTTTTTTAGTTTATAACTAAATTTCTCCGATGATAGTTTACTTTGGCTATGCATGTGTAGATTATCAGCACAGTTGCGAATGGTAACTTTTTCTTCAATACCAAATATGCAATTAAAGACAAGGGAAAAAAACGTATATTAATTTTATTTCAGTTTATTCTATAAGACAACATACCAATGTAAGATTAGAAGAAAAGAAAATATTTTTCATGAAGTAGACCTAAATTCATGCAGTAGCCTATAAAGCATTTTCAAATCTGGAAAACTTTAGTGAAATGTCCACCTACTAAAAACTTTCTTTCCAATAGAGGCCATGATAATAAAGATGAGCTATGGTTTTACTGGAGACCAGAGGTGTTGTGAGACTCGTGAAGTGTAATGCCTTTGTGCATTTGCATGGTAGTACTGTATTTATACATTTATTTTTAAATGAATTAATATTTTAATTCAGCTAATAATCCAAAATGTTATTAAATGTAACTATTAACATATCTATTCCTGCTCCTGTAATGAAATACATGTACTTGTATCCTGAATTGCGTAACTCCCATACATCCTCCCCAAGCCTCAAGTCCAATTTCAATTTAACATCTGAAATGTCTGGCAGCAATGTGCATTTTAGGTAACATTATAAGTATAAATAATGTTTAAATCATTATGGAGAACAAAGTGAAGCCTTTATTATCCCCGTAGTTTGCCAACGTAAGCAACAAAATGTAGTTTGCAAGCTAAGAATGCAGACAAACAAAATAAAGGTAATAAACACAGTAACTATATAACCAAAATATTACAAACTACTCACATGTGGCTGTTGTGTGACATTTAGGTGTTGCTGTTCTGATGACATTGTCTGCAGCTGTGCTAGCTTTAGATTGCTTGAAAAGGATAAATCAAACTAACTTTAGTCACAAAAGGAGATATAATATTGTAAGTTAAACAACACAACAGGATTATAATACACAAAGCTAACAAGGCACTTTTAAGATAATAATAATAATAAAAATACTTACCAAAATGTGTTTTAATCCATTAGTCTCGCTGTTTTTTTCAGTAAACTTCCGGGATGCTGTAGAATCGATAGTTCAGACGGGCTTTGGTTCTACTAGCGATTTGATTGGAGACCCCAACAGCCAATCACAATTGACCTTTAATTTTCTGATTGGTTGGTTTTGTGGCACACTTGTAACGCTGTTGTGTATGTTGAGCGAGCGTGTGTCAAGAGTTGAGCGCGAACAGAATTCAGAGGTTGAGAGAGAGAGAGAGGGACTTGACAGGAGCGCAGAGAAAAAGTTTGTGAAAGAGCACCTGAGTAAACTGCGTGAGAGGGGGGTTATTATTGCACGCTAATATGGATAATAGCAAACAAGCAAACACATTTATTGAGCGCTGAATCGTTTTTTTCTTTGCTCAATTTTTTTTTTTTTGCGATTGTTAATTTCTGTTCAAAATATAATGTAATGTGCTTGCAAAATATATTTCTCTGCGCTCAAAACTTACAATTACGCGCTCAGGATTGAGGCACATATATAACGCCATACGAATCATTCTTTTGAATCGGTTCTTTTTAGTGAACCGAACCAGTTCACCAAATCGGACTGAATCGTTCTAAACGGTTCGCGTCTCGAGTCAGCGCTGATCCATAATTTACTAAAGTTACTAACTTTCTGACATGAGTGACAGCCCCTCCGACTAGAAATAAACTAATAACCTGAAGTATATTCTAGTAACTACAACAGTTCACTGGACTGAGACGTTCTGAGAACTGATGTGAAGTGAACTCCGGTCCATCCGTCTCTCTGGCAGCAGCTCGTGCCTCGTAGACCTCGTTAAACCACGCCCCCTCCGCTCATTTCAAAGATGTCAGCCAATCACAACAGTGGGCGTTTTTACTGAAGTCTCACAGCAGACACGCCTCTTGAAACAGGGCGTTCAGCCACAGGGCAAACAGCAGTATAGAAAAAATGCCTTTTATTTCTAAATCATGACATTTTATGATGTAAAAATCATACTAACAATATAAGTACACCTCAGGAAACATTATAAAAAAATAGAAAAATGCCATGCCATGGGACCTTTAAGATTTAAATTGATGTTTTATTCATTTCTGTAGTATACTCACTCAAAGCCTTTGATGACAGCCTTCCTTCATCACCCTCTCTCCAGTCTCCAACAGATAAACACACACGAGCTCTTCTGCCCCTGTAACATCAGACAACGTTCACGTTACCTGCATCTTAAACAACACCTTGATAAAAGCACAAAAGTTTATGTGCTCAATACTACATTTAAATGTTGAGGTAGTTGCTGATGTGTTAATGTTCCTCAATTCATCAACAGTACTAATGGACAAATAAAAAAAGATAACTTATGTTTAGTTACTTTATGTAGATCTATTAACATTACTGACGTTCATGTAAAGTAAACAGTGTTGACAACAGTGAACTCTACATTATAGCACACACACACACACACACACACACACACACACACACACACACATCATTCTGATCAGATGTTTCATTTCTATTTCATGCTGTGATGTCATCTGCAATACTTATGAAAAATGATCCTGTCAGATGTTAAATAAACATTTAGTAAGCATATTTATCTTTAAGATGTATATGGTTTATGTAAATCCACTTTGGAGACGTGTGTTATGGGAGCTTACACATAATAAAACGGGTTTTACAGCCCAATCACAACTACACTGTACTGTCTGTCGTCTTTACACCTTCAACAATTCAACAGTTTACTCTACAGTAGCGCAACAAATGCCATTTTAACACAAGGAACCGTGATTTTTCATTTGTAATACTCACATTTGATTCGCTTTTCTCCGCCTGACGTATCCTTTCCTGCGACCTCATGGGAAGGCTGGGATAGAAAAGTATCCGACGATGGGTGCTTCACAATCTGGGCGGAATAAGTAGGCCATCCGGGGATTTCTCACGTACTCTTTTATTGAGGTTTTGAACATACTACTCCTTTCACGTACTGTTTTCTGCTACTATATAGTAGGCAAGTAGGCATATTCAAGCGCATCAGTAGTATACGCACGTCCGAATCTCGCGAGAAATAGTCCAAAACCTGGTAGTTCTCGCCTACTCTTTTATGAATACAAAGGATTCGGACATAGTCGCTCGCCTACTGCTTTTTACATACTATATAGTAGGACAGTATGCGGTTTCGAACGCAGCCAGACACGCACCCGCCTCCTCTCATTCAGTCCAGTTAACCCTCTGAACATGGCGAACGTGTGTTCTGCTGAATCTTTCCTAATGACAGTGTGTTAGTATTGGTGTGACCGGTCTGAATTTCGTGCGGGGTTGCACATAATGTTAATTCTACTCATTCCCGCAGATTTCGCGCTCGCATCTGAAGCGCACACACACATACCACACACATACCGTAATAAAGCCGCCTCTGACATACAAGTGCAAAAATGAGGTCCCTTTTCCAGCTTATTAATGGTCAAATACACTCAAAAATGTCACAATGCCCATCTTGGTGAGTTTTAACGTAAACACAGTCGTAACCAGCTCACAGGAACAGTGTTTGGGATCCATGCGTGTGTCAGGTCTTAAAGGGACAGAAGTTATTTATTATTCAAACTACAAAAAGACAACCGATCACTTACGAGCACACATATTCTGAATGCCTTCAGCAGAATTCAAATGAGCCATTTTAATCTAGATTAATTCCAAGATTACAGTGAGATTAATCTAGATTAAAAAAAAATTATCTATGCCCACCACTAATATATATAATATTTTAGTGGTGTCAAATGGATTAATCACATATAATATAAAAGTTTTGTTTACATGATATATATGTGATATATATATGTGTGTGTGTGTGTATGTATGTATGTGTGTTTATATGTACACATACACAATTTCTTTTTTTTTTTTATTTAACATAATATTTTATTTACAATTGTGCCATAACACTATAGTAACACTAATAATCATGGTTTCCTCTTTTGACATTTTTAATGGAGTGACAGGTTAAAATGATGCCCACGTTTCAGAGGTAAGTTTCTTTTAGAGGTTTTGTTTTTCAATATCTCATTGATTTTATGTCATTGATTCGTGTTTACATAAAACCTACATATAGTTGTCAAACCATACTGTGACAGGGTTTTAAATAATACAAAGTATGTATAGTTTCGTCCACAGGTGATCAAGCTGTCTTTGTTTTGTGTTACAGGGCAATGATAGTGTTGTTAAAGGCCTCTGAAATAGCCCGTGGATCAAACACCCTTCACTCAGGTGTGAGTTATTGCACCTGGGCTGAAAATGCACCAGTCGTGTGCAGGTGCTCAACAGCGGCTGCATGATCTTCCAAACCAGCCCAAAGTCATGTGTCCAAAAGAGGGATCTGTGAAGCTTTATTCAGTTAGGCAAGTGTCAGTCCTTTAACACCACCTGGATGGATTATTTCCATGCTTCTCACCCTGTAAGGTGTTTATAATGGGAAGTAGTTCTGGCAAAGTGTTACCCGAGCCCTCCAAAAACGGATATTTTTCCCTCATCGGCTCTGTTGTGAACTTCAAGAAACAAGCGACTGACAGGGAAAAGTGTAACGAGAAACAACAAGCTTGGCTTTGGAGGAGGAGAAGTGACAGAAGAGCTTCCAGAGAAGGAATATCAGAAGGAGTCAAGGAACTGGTTCATCTGGAGGAGAGGATGAGGAATCCTAATGCAAAGTTTCGTGCTAAGTTTGATCCACGCGTCACGGCGAGGTACGGATGATGTGCTTACTTCGACTCAGTTCAGAATAGTATACTACCATAATGCAAAAAATAGTGTGCAGAGTATGGGAATTTTCTGTATGCATTTGTAACAGTTCAGTTGAAGTTAAGCAAAAATGTTGTTTTATACACTATTATTCTAAAGTGTAGGGTTGATAAGATTTGCATTTATTTATGCAGTAAAAACAGCAATATTGTGAAATATACTATTACAATATTGTAATATTTTGTAAAATGTAATTTATTCCTGTGATGCAATGCTGAGTTTTCAGCATCATTATTCCAGTCTTCAGTGTCACATAATCCTTCAAAAAGCATTTACTTTAGTTGTATTTTTTTCAGTGTAACACAAACAGAATGTTGCAAGAATCTTTTTTTCAACAACATTAGTGACCACAAGCTGTCAAGCTCCAAAAAAATCACTTTAAATAAACCAAATAAAACTATGTTAATTTGACATGGTGCTGTATTGCACAATGCACTTTAAATTTTCATTGTGACAAATGAATTAGAAATAATCTCAGCCGCCATTTTGTTCAGTCTTTTTCCTTAATCGGGACTCACTTTTTGTTTGGACTGCAGGAATTACGACACTATATATTAGAATTAACATTTTATACAGTGTAAAATGCCTCTCGGTGATTTAAACGCTTATGTAATGAGGTGATGATGTGACAAATATAATGAGGTCATGTGACTGACTGCTGTAGCATGTAACATTCTTTTTCACTTGCAATTCATAGAGAAATAGTAGCCAGTATTCGGTGTATACTCAATATGCTGTAAACAGAAAGATAGTATTCCATTCCTAACGTAACATTTATGAAAGATTCTTGACAATGCAATACACTTTATTACTTTAGACTGGATGACGGAATTAAGATATCAAACACGACATGTCAATTAAAGATCTCTGCTATAATTAAATGCTTTATTATATTTATGAGTCCACCAGTGCCACTCTCAGCATTTAATGCCAGCCTAAAAGTAATAATGAAATGTAATTTATAAAATAATGTGATGTAATTTAATTTGATGCATCCAATTACAACAGCACAATAGTCTCTCATAGCAGATCCTTCAGTGTTCATCAGGGTTATTACAGTTCGCTAAAACTAAAACCATAACAAAATTTAATTAAAATAAACAATAACTGAAATGAAATAAAATATGAACAATCACTTATTTTATCACTTATATAATCTTGTATGGCTTGTTTTATTTCAACTAGTTGCCAAGGAAACCTCGTTTTCATTTAGTTTAACTTGTTGTACTAAAACTACTAAACTGAAACTGAAATAAAAATTAATTTAAAAAAAAAACTATTAATACATAAACTAAATTAGACTTTTAAGTAAACTGAAAATGGGAAATATAAAAATAAAAACTAATTTAAAACATTTAAAGAGGACCTAATATGCTTTTACATTCTCAACTTTCTTTAGAGTTACAAAGTCACTCCAAAGGGAGGTATTCTCTATATCAGTGCGCACTGTTTCTGAACTCTGTTTTCTTCCGGGAATGTCAATATCCCTCATTGTAATAATTCCTGCATATGCTCCAGGCATATGCAAAATAAAAGGGCATGGCCTGGTTGAGTTGAGTTAGGCCTAGTAGTGTGTTGAAACCAAGCAGCAACCTCTGAAGCCAATACGGAAGTGACATATACTGCAATTCATCGACTGGCCACTAGGGACAGGCTCCAGAAGGGAGCAGAATCTCATTGAGCCCCATGTTAAAATGCCCAACTTTACAGCAGAATAAAACATGTTTACAGCCTGGTATAAATTGTGGTTTTGGTCTATACGGCTAATTTTGCCCTTCATGACAACTGTGAGGGGGGTGAATTTTTTTATAACTCATTCGTTGACATTATATAAAGCATTAAAGTTCTGTATAATTAAGGGCATGACCACTTCGAGTGACAGGTGGATAGCCATTTATCTGCTGTCTGTTAGTCATTGCGTCACTTCAGCTCCACCCACGTCCCGCCTTTTTGCCCATTTTCTGTTATCCGGGAGTGACGCGCAATGACGCGCTGCCAAGATGGCAACGGCCATCTTGTCCATACTTTACGCTTCAAAACTGCTCATCAGATTCCTATGGATGACGTCAAGGACACTACGTCCATATTTTTTTACAGTCTATGGTTGAAACTCTGGGTTATGGTAAGGGGCATGGCATTTCTAAAACAAGTTTGAAGCGTTTGACCAATCACATCACACTGGTCCAGCCGACCAATCAGAGCACATTGCGCTTTTCGCAGCTTTGTAGAGACAGGAGCTAAACAGAGCGTTACTGACAGACTGAGAAGAGCGGTGCTGCAACAAGGGAAAATGTGAAATTAATGCTAACTTTTTTTATTTATATAATGTTAATATTTTTTTAACATTTGAACTTGAAACCCTATTCGAGTCCACCCTGAAAACAATGGCCTCTTAAAGGTGCAGTACGCGATTTCTGGTAAACACTGTTGATATTTGAAATCACCAAAACAAACACGCCCCAAATCACACCCGTATCTCCACGAGCGGTGGAGGAGGTTCCAGGCTTATAACAATAATAATGCAAATGAACAAACATGTGAAGATGACACCGTATCTTATCACCATGGACCCTATCGTACACCCGGTGCAATGCGACGCCAGGCGCGACCCAAGTGTTTTTTTTTTGTTGCTAGTTTCAGCCCGACGCAGTTACCATTTTCATGTCCATGCCACATTGTTTAAATAGCAAATGCACTCTCGCCTATCTGTTCGCCCATGTAGGTCTGAAAACAAGGTGTGTTCAGTCGCATTGTTGGCACGTTGCTATTTTTAGGAACTGAAATCGTGTGCCATGGACCAACAAAAACCTGGTCTAAGTCAATGGTCTAAGGCGCTGTCTTTTTTGTGTTATTTAATGTGCGTAATGTGTGTTAGTAATATATGCGCCTATAGACGGATTCACAACGTGCGTACAGTGCTTATTACACACATAGGGACGCGCAGCAGCACACAAACATTTTTAAATATAAAAAATAAAAGGATTCCTCTCTGGAAAAGCGTTCTCCTTTCTGCCATGTAAATAGCGAATCCGCCATGGTGCGAGCGCAACTGGCTTTTAAAGGTATGGGAGATGAGATGATCGGTTTATTGCACGTTATGGCCAAAACACACCCATGACTCACTAAGCGACCAGGTACAGCCCTTTTGGACCATGCACCTGGAGCGCCGACCATTTTTTCCGTCGTTAAACTAGCAAAAGTGGAATCAGAAACACCCTAAGTGCGCCTGCGCCATGTGCTTCAGACTCTGCGCTCAGATCATTAAAATAGAGCCCCATATCGTAGTTCTATGAAACACTCATGTATCAAGAAGAAATAAAGCATCCTCAGCATCTGTTTTCAGGACTTCCCGCTCCTTAACCCTTAAAGACCTAGACAGCAGCCCGCGGCTAAAAATAACTATCGTTCTAAAATGTTTAATAATTTTTAAACCGCTAATCCAATCTGTATGCTGTAAAATGCAGCTTTTCAGAAGTATCACATTTCCTGCCATTGATTATTCAGAGGCTCCGTGGAGAGTGTGGATGCGTCGTCAAAATCTGCAGTATTGATTCGTTAAGGAAACGCATGTGGGTTGTTCCCCTGAGCCAAACAGGGATCATTAGTCCCACCCCCAGATTCGTTGAAACTGTCATCAACTCAACCAATAAACATAGTGTTTGGTCTTTTGAACCACCAATCACATGTTTCTCTGACACAACGTGAAAGTGGGTGTGTATTTGCGTGCATGAAAATTAACCAAAATAAATGCAGAGCACTCTCTCACATAGCACAGTACACAAAAGTCAGTATATTTCTCTATTTGTATGTAGTTTGTGTTTTATACCAATTCAGTGTTGTTATTATAACAATCTTTCTATTTATCCTGAACTTTTTTTGACACCTCTATATTGTCAGTAAATAAAATACACCTGTTTTCACTCAAAAACGCTTAGAATAATATTATAATAAATGGTTATAACTTGCTGAGGGATTGTTACATGTAGACAACATTTCATCTGGAAGTCTACAACAACCAAGTCTAACTTTATAAAGGAAAAAATCCAAACTTCATGAAGTTCTGCTTGAGTTCACAGTAAAAACACAAAAATTTTGCTGCCGTTTTTTTTTATATATATATTCTATTAATTTAATCCATTCTCAGACTAAATAAAATGTAAAATTGGGACTTCAAATGAGCTAGATGGAAACTTCAACATGTCTCCTGTTTAAAATGATATATGACACTTGATGCTAACTGCTAGAATGGGTGAGAAAAACAAAGAAAAGTAGAGGCAGGCGCCCCAAAAATGTTCTAGGTCTTTAAGAGTTAAGGTCTCTCCAGCACTGGAAAGCTTCTCTGATATTAGTGTATTTTCTTTGCCGTCTTTCTCTTTCTATAGTCGTTCTGCTAATCTTGTGCACTGAGCTCTCTCTTCATGAATGTATACTCCCCTTACTGCTGATTGGCTACAAGTATGTTTTGGTGCTCGGTCCGATCCACTTTTCAACAGCGTCTTTTCAAGAATCGCTTACTGCTATAATAAAACTATAATAGTATTTCAATGATCCTTAAATAACACTAGTGTTTATATTCGTTCTAGGTATGATATCAAGGCTCTGATCGGCTGTGGGAGCTTCAGCCGCGTGGTTCGTGCTGAGCACCGGCGCTCGCGCCAACCCTTCGCCATCAAACTTCTGGAGGTCAAAGGCCGTGAGGGTCATGAGGCCGGTCTGGCAGAGCTCGGTGTCCTGCGAAGGGTGAACCACAGCAATGTCATCCGCCTGGCTGAGGTGTTCGAATCCCCACATCGCGTTTATCTCGTTCTGGAGCTGGCCACGGGAGGAGAGCTCTTGGAGCGCGTGGTCGCCCGAGGAACCTTCAGAGAACGGGATGCCACCAAGGCCTTGAAGATGGTGGCCAGCGGGCTGTGCTATCTCCACACTCTGGGCGTCATGCACAGGGACCTCAAACCTGAAAACCTGCTGTACTACCACCCGGGACAGGACTCACGCTTGATCATAACAGACTTTGGGCTCGCTTGTTGGGACAACAAGACGCCGGCCTCATTTCAAAGCAAGGCAGATACGAGTGTTTCAACCCAAGACGCAAACTGCGACTTGTCCTTCAGCACTATAGACTTTGAGAAGAGCCGTCAGACTAAAGATTGGGCTCTGAGGACACTCTGCGGCACACCGGAGTACCTGGCCCCTGAGATGCTGGCTCGGAGACCCTGTAGCAGCGCTGTGGATATGTGGGCGCTGGGCGTCATCACTTACATCGTGCTGAGCGGCTCACTGCCCTTCGACCAGAGCAGCCGACCGCGCCTCTTCAGGGCCATTCTCAGGGGCAGCTACAGTTTCCATGGTGAGGTGAGTGTCACAATGCCTTTCCTCACAGTTATCTTAGAATTAGTTTGAGACAACAAATGCACACATTCTGTGGCCTAAGAAGTATTTCTACACATAATATCCTAATACTTTTTGCGGGAACTATGTTGTGGTATATTTATACTTTCTTTGTATACTCCATTAATGATCTTCATAATCAAAATTGAGCTTGTGATGGCCTAACCAGACCACCAGCACTGAGACACCTGGAATAAACCAGAGCGATGAAACATTCAGCCGAGTGTAAAGTAAAGGGCAAACAGAGTTTGTGTGTGTGGGAAGGTGAAATCTGGTCACCTGTGTAAACAGCCACCAGCTACCTGACTGATGTGTCGCCCACCCACAGCACGTCAGCTTGCTTTGTCTCAAGTGTGTGTGTGTGTGTGTGTGTGTGTGTGTGTGTGTGTGTGTGTGTGTGTGTGTGTGTGTGTGTGTGTGTGTGTGTGTGTGTGTGTGTGTGTGTGTGTGTGTGTGTGTGTGTGTGTGTGTGTGTGTGTGTGTGTGTGTGTGTGTGTGTGTGAGGTGAGATGTGGTAATCAGAGAGGAAGGACAGGGGAGAGGAACTTCACCACAGGGCTTTTATCACCTTTAAACTGCAAACACTCCCAGACACACACATTTCTTTATCACTTCCAACCCCCAGAGCTGTGAAATTATAGGTGCAATAGTACAACAATAATTGCTGTTCTCTTAAAGAGAAAGAACATAAACTATGAATCTCTTTATAATTCTGCTGCTCAGAGACAGTAATCAAGCACATGCTGGAATTATTATTGTTATATTATTTTTTTTATGTATTTTATAGGACTCTGGGACTACTGAGTCGCAATATAACAGGTAGTTGTAGCCTATAATAAGCCTATAATAAGTGGGTTAATATCCACCATGTCATGCCTTTTCATGATTACACAGGCTATAAAGCCACAGTACTGGACCTGTGGTGTATCTTAATTGACTTTGCAATTAAACTTGGACCATATGAGCCATTTGGTTATGTGCATAGGTAGTTGTTTTCATACATTGCAAACCCGAATAAGTTGGCAAAACTCAAAAAATATTTAGATAATCATTTGCCTCAATTTTGAATTTAAAGTGTAATTAAGCAGAACTTAAAATATTTGAGTAAGCTAATTCATACATTTAACTTAAAAATATCATGTAATCGCAAATTTTAGTATAGTGGAAACTTGACTACCTTTAATAACTAGCTAATTCAATAAATGCCACCTTGCTAATTGGTTACGCAATACTTTGAGAGCATTAACATAGCATAGCACTTGCTGAATGAGGACAGCATTATAATACATTTCACATATATCTGTTCTCAAGCTAAGCTCATGCTCCACTCATCACCATGGCGGTAACCCTACAAAAAAACCAACATAGCAGAAACTCTTCTAAACTAGCGTAACAAAACATTAAACACTACTAAATCTCCCACTTAATGTTAATCTTGCACACAAAAATAATACTTAGTTCTGGCATTTACTGTCCCTTTTCTGTGTCATGGCAAAGCATGCTGGGAAATAGAAATCCCAGCCCAGTTTCAGTTAAATTTAAGTTTGTCTAAATTAAAATGAACAAGTTCATAAAACTCAAAACAATGAAACAATTCAGATTACTTAAAATACTCAAAACAATACTTAAAACGTGTGAGTTTTGTGAACTCAAAAGAAAAAGATAGTTCTAAATACTCATAAAGGTTAATTTGATTGAACTAATTTGTTTAATTTGAGTTGGCTTTACTCAAACCAATGAATTATTTTGAACGTTAGGGTGTGTGTGTCCCCGTGTGTGTGTGTCCGTGTGTGTGTGTCCGTGTGTCTGTGTGTGTATCCGTGTGTGTGTGTGTGTCCATGTGTGTATCCGTGTGTGTATCTGTGTGTGTATCCGTGTGTGTGTCCGTGTGTGTGTGTGTCCGTGTGTCCGTGTGTGTGTCCGTGTGTGTCCGTGTGTGTATCCGTGTGTGTGTGTCCATGTGTGTATCCATGTGTGTGTCCGTGTGTGTACGTGTGTCCGTGTGTGTATCCGTGTGTGTGTCCGTGTGTGTGTGTGTCTGCGTGTGTGTGTGTCCGTGTGTGTATCCGTGTGTGTGCCGTGTGTGTGTGTGTCCGTGTGTGTGTCCGTGTGTGTGTGTGTGTGTGTGTGTGTGTCCGTGTGTGTCCGTGTCCGTGTGTGTGTGTCTGTCCGTGTGTGTGTCCGTGTGTGTATCCGTGTTTGTGTCCGTGTGTGTGTGTGTCCGTGTGTCCGTGTGTGTGTCTGTGTGTCCGTGTGTGTCCGTGTGTGTATCCGTGTGTGTGTGTCCATGTGTGTATCCGTGTGTGTATCCGTGTGTGTGTCCGTGTGTGTGTCCGTGTGTCCGTGTGTGTCCGTGTGTGTATTCGTGTGTGTGCCGTGTGTGTGTGTGTCTGTGTGTGTGTGTCTGTGTGTGTGTGTGTGTGTGTGTGTGTGTGTGTGTGTGTGTGTGTGTGTGTGTGTGTGTGTGTGTGTGTGTGTGTGTGTGTGTGTGTGTGTGTGTGTGTGTGTGTGTGTGTGTGTGTGTGTGTGTGTGTGTGTGTGTGTGTGTGTGTGTCCGTGTCCGTGTGTGTGTGTCTGTCCGTGTGTGTGTCCGTGTGTGTGTCCGTGTTTGTGTCCGTGTGTGTGTATGTGTGTCCGTGTGTGTGTGTCTGTGTGTGTGTCCGTGTGTCCCTGTGTGTGTGTCCGTGTGTGTGTCCGTGTCCGTGTCCGTCCAGCTTTACCATGCATCCATATACCATGCATCCATATCACCTCTTAAATAAACATGTTTTAATTTACAAAAATAATAAATTTTCATATTTTTGGTAGGAAAAAGTGATTAAATAGCTGATAATAAAAATGTATAAAAAATAAAGAATAAAAACAATTTAAAATCCACAAAAACTTAGTTTTAACAATTTGAAACATTATAGATTAAATAAAATATTATATTATTTAATAAACAAAAGTACTCGCATACATTTGTGTTTTGTTATTTAAATGCTTTTTTTTGTTTTTGTTTTTTTGGTGCAAATTTTAAATTAATTTTATAGTGGCCTTGTTACATGTAGTTACCAAGCCTGCCACACGAGTCCTGAAAACTGAAGCCAAAGTTTCTTGATCCCCCCCAGGTGGCTGGATGCAGTATAGCTCATAAAAGCCCCCCTCCTTGTAATTTAATGGGACATAGACAAACAAAACGATCAAATTACACTGCTTCTCTGAGTAAAGTAGTCACTGTGGCACTAACGGACATTTTTCAGGTACTTCGGGAGGAGATTGGAGCTTTAACTTTAAGCTCTACATTTCCATAACTGTTTATTTCACAAAAAGCTGTTGATTAGGCGGGAGTGTGGGCGGGACCTTGATATTGCGTCTCACTACTGCGCAGACTCGAGACCCAAGATGTCAGCGCCATATTTGAACACTGGCGTCTTCACTTACATCAACGGAAGAGAGTGAAGGCGCGTCGTCCATCTTGTTTTTACAGGCTATGGTAGTTACTAATAACTAATTACGTGGTAACAAGGACACCTTAAAATAAAGTGTAACCAAAAATGTCTTTCTTTTCAGAAATATGTAAAAACGGCATAAATACAGGTAAAGAATAAAAACTACATTTGTAAGAACTTGGTACATGCAGTTTTGTTTCTGGTTTGCCAACGGTTTCTGATTTATTCATGTTTCCATGGATTTTTCATTTGCATTCTATTTTTAATCTCTGCGGCTACTTATATTTCCTGTATGTTAATGTTAAAGGTAATCAAAACATCTTGCAGTGGCGACACACTGTGCGCTGAACACACCTGATAATTTAGCGCAAATGTGTTTCATCTCTCTCATTTAATACTACACAGATGATACTCACACATTTATTAAAGACTCTGGAGAACGCTGCACAACAAAGTTAAAAAACAACTTAAAATAAGGCCTGAACCTTACTTTCATTAAAGCCTAATTTCAGAATTCATTTTTTATCTGCGCCTCGCTGTGAATGCGAATGCTGCGCTATGGTGTGTAATTAGAAACTGGTCGGCCATCCTTTATAGGTTAAACACATGCAGGCACGCAGCGCACAGACCCATGTTTCTGCGCAGATATACATTTAAACACATGAATACACAATCACTCTGCAGGACAGAATGATAGATTGAACCGCAGAACACCAGAGGTAGTTGTTTGGCTCTCACTATGTTTTATTGATGTCACAATTTCTCTCTTTTTCTTGATGAAATTGCTGGATTCTTTACTTCAGTTGACACAGACCACAGCAAGACTAATGCATGTTAATGTTTTCTTGTAAAACTCACACACACACTTTCTTTTTTGAATGTTCCCGTGTGTTTGAATGAAACTTGCTCTTTTAATTCCATTCGTCAGCAGCAGTCTTGCAATTGTCAATTTCATGGCTGATTAATTGTCATTTAGTGTGTGTGTGTGTGTGTGTGTGTGTGTGTGTGTGTGTGTGTGTGTGTGTGTGTGTGTGTGTGTGTGTGTGTGTGTGTGTGTGTGTGTGTGTGTGTGTGTGTGTGTGTGTGTGTGTGTGTGTGTGTGTGTGTGTGTGTGTGTGTGTGTGTGTGTGTGTGTGTGTGTGTGTGGTCCTGGTAAACCCTACTTTGTGGTGACAAACTGTCAAAATGGTTGGGTTTTTTTTGGTCCCCATGACGAAAGCAGCTTATAAATCATACTAAATTATGTTTTTTGAAAATTTAAAAATGCAGAAAGCTGTGTGTGTGTGTGTGTGTGTGTGGGCATGTTTTTGTGAAATATCAGGACACAAATGTGTATAATGACATGGGTATGACATAGGTATTACAAAAAGAGGGTGAAATATGAGGACGTTCCCCATGTCCTCACTTTTCAAAATGCTTATAAATCATACAGGATGAGTTTTTTTCACAGAAAGTGAACTGCACAGTCTCCTGTGAGGGCTAGGTTTAGGGGCAGGGGCAGTGTAAGGGGATAGAAAATACGGTTTGTACGGTATAAAAACCATTACGCCTATGGAATGTCCTCACATTTCACAAAAACAAACGTGTGTGTGTGTGTGTGTGTGTGTGTGTGTGTGTGTGTGTGTGTGTGTGTGTGTGTGTGTGTGTGTGTGTGTGTGTGTGTGTGTGTGTGTGTGTGTGTGTGTGTGTGTGTGTGTGTGTGTGTGTGTGTGTGTGTGTGTGTGTGTGTGTGTGTGTGTGTGTGATAGACATCAAGAGAGGCTATGTTCAGATTGCAATACTAGCTTATTACTTCCAGAGCGGCAGTTTAGTATGCATATGCTAAATTGTCATGTGACCTCATCGGGTTGCATGTTTACTTCAGCATGTGACATCCAGTTATCAGTCTTTTAATGCAGTTTGTTGTGAACATGTCTGTGCTTTTTGCAGTCCATGCAAATAATAAGGAAAAAGGTTTTAAAATCACAACTAATATTATGAATTTTGTGCACTATTCTAACTGTAGGATTTAGGGGTGTGACGAGATCTCGCGAGATTAAAATGTGACGAGATTTCTCGCTGACTGAAAAGCTGAAAAGCTGTATTTATTTCATATTGCCATGACAGAGCATGAGGGTGAAATTAGTATGCACCACTACATTGTTCAGTCCTTCCAGAAAAATGCTGAATTTTTTTGTGATTGTTGCGGGCAAAAATCCTTGATTTTGCGGCACATTTTCTTAAAAAATGCAAAGGAATATGCGGGATATTTATGCAATATTATGCGATGAAATTGCGGGAGCTACAAAATCGACATCTGTTAAAATAAGTGCTTCCAATGCACAAAGTGCAATCTCTTACTGTATATAGTTTGTATATTTTAGGCTACAATAAAACAAAATATATGATAAAACACCACCTCTTTTCATTTTCATTAAAAAAAATATGAAACATATTATAGCCACACAAATGTAGTGCAGGCAATGCATATTATCTTCAATGCATGTATATAACAAAACGAAATATAAAAAAAGCCGGCCTCTTTTCGTTAACATTAAAAAAAGAAAACATTTTAAACATTAATATGTGTGCATATATAGGCTATGATTATCACTGTAATAAAATGAACATGACATAAAACACAACCCAGTCTCTTTTTGTAAAATGTCAGTTTATGTGTGATCAATAGCCATTATAAAAGTATAAGTAAAAGGTATAAGAAGCTATACAATAAATAAACAGTCCTTCCAGAAAAATTTGGGGGGTTTTTTGTGATCGCTGCGGGCAAAAATCCTTGATTATGCGGCACGTTTTCTTAAAAAATGCGATCGAAAATGCGGGATATTTATGCAATTTTATGCGATAAAATTGCGGGAACTTGCAAAAACTGCAGTTTGATGAAAAAGAGGAAAAAAACACTACATCACAGAAAGTGCTGGGAATATTTAAGTTCTCATCTTGTTTTATTGAAGACCTTAATAAACACATGGCTCAAATTTACAAAACATTGAGTCAAATTGAGTTACAAAAATTGAGTCAAGTTCTGTAGCTTTACAAAAGGAATATACTACAACTTCTGAAAAAATGAATAAATAACTTCCTGTTTTACAGAGGTAGCTACACAAAACAGACATTTGAGTCCTTCCAATGCACAAAGTGCAATCTCTTAAAGGGTTAGTTCACCCAAAAATGAAAATTCTGTCATTAATGACTTCCCCTCATGTCGTTCGACACCCGTAAGACCTCCGTTCATCTTCGGAACACAAATTAAGATATTTTAGTTGAAATCTGATGGCTCAGAAAGGCCTCCATTGGCACAATGCACTTTACACTCTCAAGACCCATAAAAGGTACTAAAGACATCTTTACAAAGTCCATCTCACTACAGTGGTTCTACAATAACTTTATGAAGCGACGAGAATAGTTTTTGTGCGCAAAAAAAAACTAAATAACGACTTATATATTGATGACCGATTTCAAAAAACAGCATCATGAAGCTTCGAAGTGTTATGAATCAGCGAGTCGATTCATGATTCGGATCGCGTGTCAAACTGCTGAAATGGCTGAAATACGTGACTTTGGCAGTCCAAACCGCTGAATCGAATCACTGATTCATAACGCTTCGAAGCTTCATGATGCTGTTTTTTTTTAATCGGTCAACAAATCGGGAAACTGCTTTGCGCTGTCTTTTGCTGTTATTTTTGTTGGCAAATGGGAATTTGCGTGCTTCATCATGGTTTCACCGATATCTATGGTTTCACCACGGAGTTTGCAGCTTTTCGATGACGTTCGCGTCGGGTAATTACGTCACTTCAAAACGTTCCCATGGCAATAGGAGGAAATGGTGGCTCTTGTGTTAAGTAAACAAAAAAATGTAAACTTTCTGCTAATATATATGACCTTTTTGCGACGAAAATGCGGGCATTATGAAATCATGCTAGCCCCGCATATTTTGCACGCGGAAATAGGCAATTTACGCGGCGAAAGTGCGGCGTATTTGAAAAAATGCGGCCCCCGCATAAATGCGGACTTTGGCTGATTATGCATTAAATCATGCGATCGTATAATCGCGTTTTTCTGGAGGGACTGAATAAAGCAATTCAGTCAAACAAAGTCAGCGCTAGGAGACTACAACGGTAAAGTTTAATAGCTTAAAAATATAAAGTTATGAATCTTCACTTTGCCCTCAGACAAAACGATCTGTCAGGGAACAAATTATAGATTAATGAGAGCAAAGATCAGCCGTTAGATCTACACTAGACGAATCAAATCTTATGTTTAACCACTACAGAGACATCAGAGCCAGCGGCAGACGGCAGAAGGACTGGCCGAGTTAAGGCTGCTCTCGCCGGGGTTAATGAGCGCTGAGCGCCGCTGATCCACTGGAGCTCACAACTCGGCAGATTAAATTTTCAAAAAGGCGCTCGCTTTATAAATAAACTACAGATTTGAGTAGTTTTTACACAACTACATTATCGCCTGAAAAGGACTTAAAACTATATTTTGTGAAACATCAACACTACCAGAGGGCTCTCGCTAAGACCCATTCATTTAGCCACCAAGGGGCAAGCTGGTATTTCAGACTTTTGCCGAATCCAGTAGGTAAGACAGAGATAACATCTTTTTTAGATATGAAGGCTTCGAGTGTTGTTCTTTGCTCGGGTTTTAACGAAAAGGAAAAGTTTAAAGCGCTTAAAACAGCCGCTATAGCTGATTCGAACGAATGATGTTCCACGGCAGCATCCATCTTTGTAATGTACAAAATCTGCTTCACCGTCGCTGCGCTGTCGTCATCGTGTAAAGCCCGCCCCAATGTTTCTGATTGGTGCCGCGATTTGGACGGATTAGAAATGGCCTTGAATGGGCTCTTTGCCAGACTACTTGCAGAGTAAATCTAAATTTGCCGGAAGTAGTCGGTTTTTTCACAAGCTAGCTGTTGGCTGTATAGACCATTGATATACATAATAGGCCTTACGGCGGCGAACGTCATCACCGGCAGCCATCTTGTCACTTGCAAGCTTTCTGGCGGGCTCCTGATGTAAGGTGAGTGATCTGAACACAAATACTCTTAACTCGCTGAAATCCGGACGGATTTACAAATGGTTTGTTTTTTTACAAACGTTATTAACGTGGCTATAATTCTGGATGCCTGAACACATTATGAATAATTATTCATAAGAATGCAGTGTCATAATTACATCTCTGACGTTTATAACAAACCAAACAGTTTGAAAATCGGTAGAAAATTGAGCAAGTTATGGTTATTTAAAAAGTACAAGCACCATTAAAACACAATGTTATGAGTGAGCGAGCTGACTGTGACAAGATGGCCGCCAGGTGCGGACGTCGACCTCCATTGGCCAGAAGCGTGGACGAGACATCTAGCCTTTATTATGTATATCTATGGTAAAGACATTTGAAATAACTGAAAGCATTTGGCGAAGTGATATGGAACTGTAATGCGGTCAAGAGAGCTGCCTGGAACTACGTTCGCTGTGCGTTTCCCAGAAAATAATTGCACACCTCAGAACAGCCCCGTAGTAAGATTAGTTAAAACATTTCAAAATGCTCCTGCAGACTATTTTTCCAGTCATGAATTTTGTTATGGAGGATTTCTTAAAAATACTGTTCAAAAATGAACCCCGTCTTGAACCCCGTCTCATCTCGTCTCGTGATGTAGCTTATCTAATCAGAATTTAGAGCCAGAATAATCTTATCAACTGTTTTTGTGCTGTACAGTTAGGAAAATACAGTGGGGGAGACAGGGGAAAAAACCCTGAAATTAGATCAAATGAACAGTAAGATAGCTAGTGCTCGAACCCTTATTCACACAGTGCTCAATCCCTTATTCTTGCTTGCTTTTCTTGTTTTTCTTTCGGTTATACCATCAAATAAATCCCTCTGAGAGCTTCTCAGAGATGGTTATTAACTCCTTCAAATTAGCGGTGAGTCACAGATCTATTCAAAACCGGTGACATTTATTGACTAATGTCTTCACATTCAGACTGCGACGAGGCGCAAATGCCATGTTGTATATCTAATGCAGCTTAAGAGGCAGAAGCGTCGGTAGCACAGGTCACTGGTGGTCAGACGGCGGCGGTTCGGCCTCCATTCAGGCAGAATCCGTGTCTGTGTACTCAGTGACATTTACAGCCATACATGTGCTGTGTTGGTTCTCGGATCGGTAATGATGCTGTTCTAAACACAGACTGAATGCAAAACCAGCAATGAATGGAAAGCAGACTTGGTTTTCATGCAGGGAAAGTGTGGGCAGGAGGGTTTGCAAAGTTGAGTTGAAGATATTTCATTACTTAGGGTCTTTTCAAGGCTATTAAATCACACTCAGATCTGGAAAAACATCCTCTCCAGACAATTGGCGGTGATTTCAAAAAATTTTAAAAAGGTTTTTATAATTTCTTATTTATATTTATTTCATTAGATTATTTATTTTATTTGATTGTTTTATTGACCTTGGCATTTGGCATTTACTGTATGCACATTTCAATGTATTTTTATTATTTTATTTTAAGCATTGACTGTATGGCACATTTCAATGTATTTTTTTTTTATTATTATTATTTTATTATTTTATTTTAAGAATTGACTGTATGGCACATTTCAATGTATTTTTATTATTTTATTTTGTTTTATTATTTTATTTTAAGCATTTACTTTATGCACATTTCAATGTATTTTGATTATTTTATTTTAAGCATTGACTGTATGGCACATTTCAATGTATTTTGATTATTTTATTTTATTATTTTATTTTAAGCATTGACTCTATGGCACATTTCAATGTATTTTGATTATTTTATTTTATTATTTTATTTTAAGCATTGACTCTATGGCACATTTCAATGTATTTTGATTATTTTATTTTATTATTTTATTTTAAGCATTGACTCTATGGCACATTTCAATGTATTTTGATTATTTTATTTTATTTTATTTTAAGCATTGACTGTATGGCACATTTCAATGTATTTACTATTTTTATTATTTTTTATTATTATTTTATTTTAAGCATTGACTGTATGGCATATTTCAATGTATTTTTATTATTTTATTTTAAGCATTTACTGTATGCACATTTCAATGTATTTTGATTATTTTATTTTATTATTTTATTTTAAGCATTGACTCTATGGCACATTTCAATGTATTTCAATGTATTTTTATTATTTTATTTTAAGCATTTACTGTATGCACATTTCAATGCATTTTTATTATTTTATTTTAAGCATTTACTGTATGCACATTTCAATGTATTTTTATTATTTTATTTTAAGCATTTACTGTATGCACATTTCAATATATTTTGATTATTTTATTTTAAGCATTGACTGTATGCACATTTCAATGTATTTTGATTATTTTATTTTATTATTTTATTTTAAGCATTGACTCTATGGCACATTTCAATGTATTTCAATGTATTTTTATTATTTTATTTTAAGCATTTACTGTATGCACATTTCAATGCATTTTTATTATTTTATTTTAAGCATTTACTGTATGCACATTTCAATGTATTTTTATTATTTTATTTTAAGCATTTACTGTATGCACATTTCAATATATTTTGATTATTTTATTTTAAGCATTGACTGTATGCACATTTCAATGTATTTTGATTATTTTATTTTATTATTTTATTTTAAGCATTGACTGTATGGCACATTTCAATGTATTTACTATTTTTATTATTTTATTTTATTTTATTATTTTATTTTAAGCATTGTATGGCATATTTCAATGTATTTTTATTATTTTGTTTTAAGCATTTACTGTATGCACATTTCAATGTATTTTTATTATTTTATTATTTTATTTTAAGCATTTACTGTATGCACATTTCAATGTATTTTTATTATTATATTTTAAGCATTTACTGTATGCACATTTCAATGCATTTTTATTATTTTATTATTTTATTTTAAGCATTTACTGTATGCACATTTCAATATATTTTTATTATTTTATTTTAAGCATTGACTGTATGCACATTTTAATGTATTTTGATTATTTTATTTTATTATTTTATTTTAAGCATTGACTGTATGCACATTTTAATGTATTTTGATTATTTTATTTTATTATTTTATTTTAAGCATTGACTGTATGGCACATTTCAATGTATTTTTATTATTTTATTTTATTTTATTTTAAGCATTGACTGTATGGCACATTTCAATGTATTTACTATTTACAATTTTTATTATTTTATTTTATTATTTTATTTTAAGCATTGACTGTATGGCATATTTCAATGTATTTTTATTATTTTATTTTAAGCATTTACTGTATGCACATTTCAATGTATTTTTATTATTTTATTTTAAGCATTGGCTGTATGGCACATTTCAATGTATTTTTATTATTTTATTTTGTTTTTATTTATTTATTTTATTTATTTTGAACATAATCACAGCAACTCTGCTGTAAGAAACCTTGATTTAACGGGTGCTTTATATGCACTGTACTGGTTTTTAAATAAATTATTTATTTTATTTGATTGTTTTATTGACCTTGAGCATGTATTGTCTGGTACATTTATTTATTTAAATTTTTGGTTCATTTATTCATGCAACATTAACATTGCCCACATTCACAAATCACAGCAACTCTTCCCAAACCTCTTTTTTTTTTGTGAAAGAAACCTTGATTTAAAATTATGTATGGACTTTTATTATGCTGACAAACTCTTTCTCTCTCAATCTCTCTCTTTCAGCCATGGAAATCAGTATCTACATTGGCCAAAACCTTCATTGATCGCCTCCTGACCCTTGATCCCGAGCACCGTATGACCGCTGAGGAAGCTCTTAGGCATCCGTGGCTGGTCAGCATGGCAGCCTGTTCCTCTAACAAGAACCTACACCGCTCCATTTCCCGAAACCTCCAGCGGCGGGCGTCACGGGCCTCCTCTCGCTGCCCCAGCTCGGGCTCTACTCCCGGGTCACGGATATCGATGAGGTCTGGGTCACGGCCAGGTTCTGGGCCGAGGTTAGGGTTCAGCGACAGGTCGCAGTGCCTGAAGATCGCTACTTAGTAAAGGGTCAAGGTTTGGCCAGTTAGCATGGACCCAGTATTTGTTTTTGTTTTTGACCACTACAAGATTTCTCTGTGAAAGGCCCAAAGTGCTATAAAAACAGCCTGTTTGATTATGAAAATGATCAATAAAATGACTAACATTATAATTGGACCTCCGGGAACAAAATTAAAGGATTAATAATGTACATGATCCCTTAAAACTTAGATAAACTTTAATGCAGAAATGCAGACCCCTTTTTTAAAAGGTGCATCATGTGTGCATCCATACTAATATATTTATGATGCATTTGTGCTGATAGAATCTTCAGCATATTTGCGATCTCCTACTCATGATGAACAGCGAAGGAGTTTAAAGTATCCTCTATAAAAAGAAAACCTCAGATCAGCACCTCTGCTCGGTTCTCCCACATTCATTCCTTCATTAATCAGATGAGGATGAGCTGATTATATAAACCATTCTATTTTAAAATACACATTTTTACACCCCTGAAGAATCGTGCACCGGACTAAAATGCAAATGGGAAGGGAGTGTAACCGCAAATGGTCTGATCTGCACATTTTCTGTCATGCTTTTCTTCATATTATGGTTTTTACTTGCAGATGAGCCCCTATAGATTGATTGTGTGAAGAAATTAAGACTTTTATTCAGCAGGGATGCGGTAAATTGATCAAAAGTGGCAGTAAAGACATTTATAATTATGAAAGATGGAAATTTTAAATAAATGCTGTTCTTTTGAACTTTCTATTCATCAAATGATACACAGTTTCCATAAAAATATTAAGCAACACAACTGTTTTTTTAAATTGATAGCAGCAAATCAGCATATTAGAGCATATTCGATAATGTGACACTGATGCTGAAAATGTAGCTTTATCATCAGAGGAATACATTTCATTTTGAAATGTATTAGTTATTTTGAATTGTAGCAGCCTAATATTTTCACATTATTACTATATTTACTGTATTATTGAGCAAATAAATGGTGAGCAGAACAAAAACATTCAATAACATTAGAAAAATATTACCGTATTGTTCCAAATATAAGACGACCCTGATTATTAGACGACCCCTTCCCCCTTTTTAAGATGTAAAAATAATTTTTGAAGACATTTATAAGGAAAATGCTTTTATTTGGAAATAATTTTCATTTTTTATTTTTGTATTGAAAGTAGGGTAAATACTGGTAAAATGTAACGATCACATTTAAAAAATGGCATACCATAAAAATACCCTGTAGCCCATCTGAATTATATTATATAACAATATATCCATCTCAGTGCAAACCATGTAGCCTACCAACATTTAATTAACAGAAGAAGTGAAATCTGATTATAGTTTTGAAAGCGAAGCATGTAAAGTCACGCGGTTTCTTTGACTGTAAGTGTTTTTAATTGTACGTTTTTTTGTCTTTTTGTGCTTGCGATCTTCGAGCATTACACTCTGACACACTATATTTCTTGGCACACCTGTTTTATGTGTATTTTGCGCCACCTATTGTTGTGGTGTATTATTGACGTAAAAATCTAGACCCTAAATATACTGTATACTGATCAGGCTTAACATTATGACCTATTATCCTAATATTGTGTTGGTCCCCCTTTTGCTGCCAAAACAGCCCTGACCCGTCGAGGCATGGACTCCACTAGACCTCTGATGGTGTGCTGTGGTATCTGGCACCAAGATGTTAGCAGCAGATCCTTTAAGTCCTGTGAGTTGCGAGGTGGGGCCTCCATGGATCGGACTTGTTTGTTCAGCACATCCCACAGACGCTCGATTGGATTGCCAAGTCAACACCTCAAACTTTGTCCCTTGTCAAACTCGCTCAAATCCTTACGCTTGCCCATTTTTCCTGCTTCTAACACATCAACTCTGAGAACAAAATGTTCACTTGCTGCCTAATATATCCCACTCACTAACAGGTGCCGTGATGAAGAGATAATCAGTGTTATTCACTTCACCTGTCAGTTGTCATAATGTTATATCTGATCGGTGTAAGACAAACCTGTTTTTTCAGATGTAGCCTATTTCTAAGAAAAAAGTGTTGTATTATATTCGGAACAATACGGTGCCAACCCCACATTTTTTAACAGTGCTGATTGAAAACAGGATACAGAAAAAATGCTCTAATGCAGTAGCATTCGGATATTTTTAAGTTTGTCTTTAGTGTCCAAAGCTAAAGAACAAAGCAAATAATCTTGACGATGGGGAGGCAAACTGTTCAAACTGACATCAATATAAGAAGAGGATTGTCATTTCACTTTCTGTTCAAGGACTTTTGCTCAAGGACTTTGCTCTGTTATAAAGGTTACATGTTTTAGTGTTTCAATATGCCATGGAACATTCTGAAAGCACCAATCAGTGGAAATAATGTGGCTCAATGTTAAAAAGGTCCATTCAGCAGAGAACTTTACTCCCGCATAGCTCAACACTAGCCCTCTTCTGACATGAAAACTGTTTAAAAGTTGTCTAAAGTTAGACATTTTGAGTAGTCTTTTTCCTTAAGTGCTAAAAAACAAGACAAGCATATAGTCTGCAGACATTTTGACTTGATATTTGACACATTAGGGAGTTATGAAGTAGCTTTATGGTGAAATATGGAAATATGGCCCTTGTGGAGAAAGAGAAACATAGGTAGTGAGTGCCCTCTGTTGGACAATTATTCAATTGCATGGATTTTTTTTCTTTCTTTTTTTTTTTACATTACATAAGTAGGAAAATGATCTTTTTCTACAAATATATGCATCATTTTGCAATAAATATGATATGTGATAAAATTCTGTTAGGGCTCAAATTTTCTCATGCTTATTATATTACTGAGAAACAAACGGATACATTTTAATTTCCTCACCACATTACGTAGATGTAATCGTCCATTTTTTTTCCTACCCATTAAATGTGGATCTTAATTAATTTTGCGTCTGTTTTCTTTTGCTCTGGTGGGAAATATTTAAAAGTCTTCAATATACAGCTTCATAAGCTGTTTTTTTTTTTCCTGCATTGGGCCGTTCTGCTCTCAGCTCAATATCTCTTAATGACGTGGATGATGACTTTACTAAAAAAAACCTGAACATGAAACAGAATTAGCAATAAAATAACCATGAAGACCTTGGCTGCTTCTTGTTCCTGTGCTTTGAATATATGAATGTAGGAATTCAGTCTGTTAAGAAAAATATATATTGGTACCTAAAAGAACTGCTGGACATGTTTTCTGCCATTTTTACTTGGCTCTCAGGGTTATTATAGCTAAACCAGGTGTAATTCATTACTAAGAAAATAAGTACTATATTATTTATTTACCCTTGAAAAAGTAAAAAGGAATTACTAATTATTAATTGTTCTGTAATTGATTTAGAGTTACTTCTGATGTATTTGCATTAAATACTTTATTGACTATAGTCAATTCTATATAAAACAATAGTAGATATAACGAAGATTTATCAAAATATAACGTCTAATGTTAAAATGTACGTTTTTAATATAACCTCCTTTTTAAATAGTTTGGTTAGTTTAAAAATAATTGTTACATTATTAAATAATATAATATAATTATTAGGGCTGTCAAAAGATTAATCGCGATTAATCGCATCCAAAATAAAAGTTTGTATTTACATAATATATGTGTGTGTACTCTGTTAATTATTATTTATATATAAATACACACACAAGCATGTATATATTTAAGAAAAAAATATTATTTTTATATATAAAACATTTATATTTATATATATTATAGATTATATAAATGCATATATATACATGCAAATATTTCTTAAATATATACATGAATGTGTGTGTATTTATATATAAATAATAATTAACAGAGTACACACACATATATTATGTAAACACAAACTTTTATTTTGGATGCGATTAATCTTTTGACAGCCCTAATAATTATGTAATTTTATATTTATTTTAAAATATTAAAAGAGCAGTTTTTTTAACGTATTTCACTTAAGCTATATGCCAAGGCAATATTTCTTATTTTCATTTCTGTAACTTGATCTGAAATCAAAATGATTAAAAACATTTAGACATTTCATAGACATAAAAAAAAAAATCAATATTAATACATTTAAAAAAAAAGGGACAAAAATAGACCACAAGAATGAATAAAAAACTAACATTCAAATTCAAAATATGAATTAAAATAAACTATAATGACACCAAAATAACACTGGCTCCTACAAGGCCTTATGGGATAGAATTGGGATAGAATCTCACCCTAGCACTCTAAAAAAAAAGGCTCGTAATCATAGGGGAACCTTTTTTAGTGCTATATAGCACCAATTTTGGTGCTTCAGTGGTGCTTCAGCGGTTCTTCAGAGGTGCTATATAGCACCTTAGTCAAAGAACCGGTGAAGAACCTCTGAAGAACCTCTGAAGAACCTCTGAAGAACCGCTGAAGAACCACTGAAGCACCAAAATTGGTGCTATATAGCACTAAAAAAGGTTCCCCTATGATTACGAGCCAAGAACCATTTTTGCTGCAATATAGAACCTTTTTTTTTTTAGAGTGTATATCTCATTTGAGTGTTTTTCACCATTATTTTAGTTTTTTCTTTTCTGTTACAACACAATTTTGGGTCACGACCCTCCAGTTGAAGCTGGTTTATAACCGATTAAAGGTCAAAGGCCGCTTGAATGACCAAATAAATTACGTATATAGTTGAATTAGATAACAGCATCTGCTAAATGAATTACTGTAAAAGTCAAGATGATTGCAAAAGTCACAATTCTGCTCTTTAACCTTCGCTCCCTGTGTTACTTCCACTCCACCATGTCGCCTCCCACACATAGTGCATGAGTTGTATAAACTTGCTTTTAGCCATTTCCTTGTGCCCGTTCACTTACATTTACATTTATGCATTTGGCAGACCCTTTTATCCAAAGCGACTTACAGTGCACTTGTTACAGGGACAATCTCCCTGGAGCAACATGCAGTAAAGTGCCTTGCTCAAGGACACACCATGTGGTGGTGGTGACTGCTGGACAGACATGGGCTCTTCATACACCTCATTGTATGGAAGAGAACTCCATGATCAGTGTGCAAATAATGACAGCACGTTTATTTCTGGCAAACTGTTTCCTTAAACTGTGGATTAAAAGGAACATGACATTCATGCAACCCATCAAATCATATTACTCTGATGTGTGGACCACGTCTGCAGGATGAATCTCATGAGGAAGTTGAGACGATATGCATGTTTATCATTGACCACTAGAGGGCGTAAGGAGATCAATGTCTTACAATCATGTGACCGCTATTCTGCATCACAACAAGGAGTGCAGTGACCTACTGGAGACCGTGTGTAAATAAGGACATCTAGAACAGATCCAGTGAAAATGAATGCTAAACTAAGGTTTATTGGGTTATTTATGCATAAAAGCGTTTGATAGCACGTGGATATGGTCAAAGAATCTTGGTGAGTGTAATGCTTTGCATAAGAACGTAACATGACCTTTTCCCTGATTGCAGCATAAGTACAGGAAAGAAGAAGATCATTTAAAAACAGTAAAAAGGAAGAAAAATAAGGAAGAGAGACTGTTAGACAAGGATGAGCACAGAGAAGACAGGTTGGTTGTGAGGGAGATAAAGCCTGTTTCCCCAAGAGAATGTGTTGCATAACACAGAAACAACCTTTCACTGTATAAATGAGAGTCAGACAGACATGGGCTCTGGAACAACACTGCTGTACTGTCAACATGCACATATACTAAAAGCAGTTGGATTTAACTATGCAGTTACGTGTTTTTATGGTGATTACAAAATCACTTAAAGGGTTAGTTCACCCAAAAATGAAAATTCTGTCATTAATGACTTCCCCTCATGTCGTTCGACACCCGTAAGACCTCCGTTCATCTTGGGAACACAAATGAAGATATTTTAGTTGAAATCTGATGGCTCTGAAAGGCCTCCATTGGTACAATGCACGGTTCACTCTCAAGACCCTTAAAAGGTACTAAAGACGTCGTTACAAAGTCCATCTCACTACAGTGGTTCTAAAATAACTTTATGAATCGGCGAGAATAGTTTTTGTGCGCAAAAAAACCCTAAATAACGACTTATATAGTGATGACGATTTCAAAACACGGCCTCATGAAGCTTCGAAGCGTTATGAATCAGTGAGTCGAATCATGATTCGGATCGCGTGTCAAACCGCCAAACTGCTGAAATTTGGCGATCCAAACTGCTCATTCGACTCACTGATTCATAACGCTTTGAAGCTTCATGAGGCCGTGTTTTGAAATCGTCGTCACTATGTAAGTCGTTATTTAGGGTTTTTTTGCGCACAAAAACTATTCTCGCCGATTCATAAAGTTATTTTAGAACCACTGTAGTGAGATGGACTTTGTAACGACGTCTTTAGTACTTGAGAGTGAACCGTGCATTGTGCCAATGGAGGCCTTTCAGAGCCATCAGATTTCAACTAAAATATCTTCATTTGTGTTCCGAAGATGAACGAAGGTCTTACGGGTGTCGAACGGCATGAGGGTAAGTAATTAATGACAGAATTTTAATTTTTGGGTGAACTAACCCTTTAAAGGCACAGTATGTAAGATTTTGCGATTCAAATAGAACAATGTTTTATATTTTGTTGACTTGTGTACTTGCATTATCCCAAATGTTTCCAAGAATGTTTAAATCCAGAGAAATAAACCATTTTAGCCAGGACACGGATCGTGTCTGGCGTCGCCCATCAATAACATCATACCCGTGTTACCCTCGATTTCCTGTTTTATTTTGTAGAAACCATGGAAACACCAAAGACACGTTAATATATTGTGTGTTTTATTAGACAGGTGAGCAACTGTTTGGAGACAGAAAATGAATCATTGTTATACAGCTCAACACAGTTAGTCTTACTGTTTAAATCTCGTTTTCTTGATTTACCGCGAGTAGCAGGTTTTACAAAGCCTAATATTGATCTATCTTACTGCAGTGTGCAACAAGTGTGTCATAGTAGCCGCAGAGTAGCATTTTAACATAACTTTCATCACACTCAAATAATGTATCTAATATGATAAAACAGCGCTGCGTCACATACACATGGGAGTGGGAAAATTGGAAGCAGTCGTCTGCGGCATAATAAAAGCTCCACGAAATCAAGGCGTCATCAATCTACGCCTTTGTTTTGGCTTTTAGCTGCGAAAAATTACATATTGTGGCTTTGAAACAAAACATTCTAAGCACATAAATCACCGTTTCACACCCATCTGCCACATCCTTCAAAATGGCGTCAGCAGAAAAGTTGTTTCAGAGATTAAAGATTACAAAAACAAACTTTTTAGTGTGGAATAATGTGCACAATGAATTGTTCCCAATAAAATCAGGAACAGAAAATTTAAACCTGAAAATACTGTTATACAGTTGTAGGATTCTGAATACATTTAAACAAAGAAAATTAAGATTCTTCACTATTTTTACAAAAGGGAAGGCAGTCTTACCAAGAAGCCCTTTAAAGTCAACACTGACCCTATATTAATAATAATTAAAAAAACATTTTTAAAAAGATTTTCAGTGTTAGTGTTTTGGAACCCATGTCAGTGTATTACTTACATTTAAATATATTACAAATGTGTGTAATGGAAGTAAAGAGTGGCAGATTACAGATCATTTCCTGTCAGTCAGTGGTGCTTTGTGGGTGTAAAAAGTTGTAAAAGGCTTTCACTACATGTTGAGACAAGTCCGTGATGGGCTCGTATTGCTTGTTCTGAGACTACATTATGACTGCATTATTTAACTGTGAGTCACATCGTATCAACCCAGCAAGAGTTTTCCATCCCAGAAAGTATTACATACGTGTGTGTGTGTGTGTGTGTGTGTGTGTGTGTGTGTGTGTGTGTGTGTGTGTGTGTGTGTGTGTGTGTGTGTGTGTGTGTGTGTGTGTGTGTGTGTGTGTGTGTGTGTGTGTGTGTGTGTGTGTGTGCGCGTGTGTCTGTGTGTGTGTGTGTCTGTGTGTGTGTCTGTGTGTGTGTGTGTGTGTGTGTGTGTGTGTATACCACATTTTTATCTTTATCTGCCCGATAAGAAAATTTGGCAGACATATTAAGGCAGATAACTGGTGTATTATTTCCTTCAGCTGAGACACTTTAGATGTGCACCATTCGCCATGATCTTTTTGAATTGGTTGAAATATGATTGGAATCACTTTAAAAAAGGAAAATGGACTACATCAAATTATAAGAACATTATAATTGTGTGCTTGGAACGTATAGCTTTTAATAATGAGACTTTTGTTTTTGTAATCAGTCTCTCAAAAATTATATAAAAATTTGGATTTGGATTTATCGGACAATATATCGGTTATCAGCTTTCAAATATAAAGAATTATCGATATCGGTTATGTTCATATTGGTGCATCCTTAATATACATACACACACACACACACTTTAATAATTAATAATTTAATAATTTAATAATTTCAAATATTGCACTTTAATAATTATTTAATCAACATCATCCTCAATAAACCCGTCTCCAGCATGTTGCCCCCGGTCCCTCGAATATTCTGATCTATTATGACCTCCGAGCTGTAAAACTGCCAGAATAATAATAATAATACGCTGTTTGTTAAAGCTACACTGTGTAACTTTTTTAGTCTATTCTTAGCTAAAAACACTTAGTTCTTTCAAAAATATATGTGCTCATTAATGTATATTTACTTCTTTCAAGTAATAAAGTATTCTCGTAAGTTTATAATATGCCATTGAAAATACATAAGGTAATGGGATCTAACGGTGGTCGCCATGTTGCCCCTCCATCTTGAAAGTACATTAGCCAAAGAGGGACATACCCGTAAATTCAAGCTTCGCCTTTGGCGTTTTAACCGGTTTTAACACTGTGCGCGTCAACTTGTTCAGACTTGTCTGGTGCATGCACAGAGAGTTTTCATCTCAGCAGCGTCCAGTAACAGTTATACGGAGTTTTCCTGGCTTGTTTATTCCTCAAAAGTCTGTTTTTCCTTGTGTGGTATTTCTGTGCGTTAATAACTCCGTAAGTAATAATAGTTATTGTCATTGTGGATGTGTTTCAGAGTGTGTCATCGCGTAATTCAGTTGATGTCACCTCAGAAGTATTTTTGTGTCAACATAAAATAGCGTAATGCTCACCTATTTGAATAATCATTCAGTTATTAACAATGTTTATTCGTTTATAGAAAATATTTGCTTGTAATGTATATTGATGGAAATATGTATCAGGTCTGATCGGCATATTAACACTTGTTATACAGAGCTAAACCTGCGCGCACACACTTTTGTAATCCGACACCGCTTGTTAGCAGCAGCAGCGGCAGCTCCGCTCCTTTTAATGCAGCTGCATTTAGCGCCTATATATGGTACAATAAGCTCTGGTTTACGGTTACATTATACAAATGTAACTTATAAGTATAGTTATACAGTTCTTAACTTTGTATATTCTGTCATGTCATTATCATGTATATTTACCATCCTAATTTGTTCTCTCACAGAAACCACATTTATGTACATATCCATGCAAACCTGTTTATGCCTTGCAATTGGATGACTGAATAAACATTACTATCATCAAAGTTCACTCTGGATTAGCTGCAGTTCTTTCTAGCCGAATAATTAGGCCAGTTGAGTTCCAACCATCCCACTGCGCACAGAATATCCCACAGGCACCGTGTCGAATGTGGACGAGGTCGAACTGGAAGCCATATTAATCTTGGACTAAATCGGCCACCGTAGGAGTTAAAACGAAATCGGAATTGAACAGAACAGAAACTAAAATTCACTGGATGGTCATATACAAGTTCACCACTAGATGGGGGAAAATATCACACAGTGTAGCTTTAATTGGCCAGAGGAGAACTGGCACCCCGACTGAGCCTGGTTTCTCCCAAGGTTTATTTTTCTCCATTAGGTCACCTGATGGGGTTTTGGTTTCCTTGCCACTGTTGCCTCTGGCTTGGCGTGCTCAGTTGGGGACACTAAATTTTTCAACTAAACATCGAAATACATCTAATTAATAAACTAAATTAACCATTTAAACTAAATTACTGATCAAATTATTAATCTAAAGCCCACACTGTCACTGTATGATACTTGAAATTTTTCCAGAATGGCTATACAGCTGAATAAAATTATGCTGCATTATTTTCCTGTTTAACACTGTAAAGCTGCTTTGAAACAATCTACATTGTTAAAAGCGCTATATAAATAAAGTTGACTTGACTTGACTTGACACACACACACATACATATATATATATATATATATATATATATATATATATATATATATATATATATATATATATATATATATATACACACACACAAACACACATTTACACATTTTTGTTAGATGCGATAAATCATGATAAACCGATTAACTGCTATTAATCGCATCTAATATAACAATGTGTGTATGCATATTTATGTTTATATATATATACACACACATTTACATACTTGTCTACACACTACATGTCTTTACTACATGTCTACACACATTTACAAACTTTTATGTTAGATGCAATTATATATATATATATATATATATATATATATATATATATATATATATATATATATATATATATATATATTGATCTATTGATTGCAATTAATCGAATAAAATACAAATTTGCAAATATATTGGTATGTACATACACAAACGTATTTAAAACTTTTGCAGTTAATCACAATAAATGTATTTATATTATATATTATATTTCTGTATATAATATACACATATATATATATTTCTATCTATAATATACACACACACACATGTATATAATATATATATATAGGCCTATATATATATAATCACAATAAATTGATTTGACAGCACTAATATATATTATAATATAAAATCATATCTATGTAATATACTTTCAGTGTGTCTCTTTCCAACCAATGAAGATGCAAAAATAATTATTCAATAATTAAATAAAAAATATAAAAATAATTGTTATAATAAAAAATAATAAAACACTTAATAAAAACGATAAATACTTATAAAGTTTCTATCAGAATCCTTATGTCTGTGAAGGGCTGTCTGGTTAAAGTTTCAGCCTCTCTTCCTGCCCTCTCTCAGTGCTCGACCAACCCCGCTGCTCTCCACAGGTGATCGGTGTCTCTCTCCAACCAATGAAGACGCGAAACTTCTTAACCCTTTACTGGACCAACCAGATCTTTCCAGGACTGTGTACTGAGCTGGACTTCACCGTAAAACAAACGTTTGGTCGGTACTTTTGCCAGCAGTCGCGAGTTGAGTTTAATTCAAAGTGGACGCGCAGTGGATATGTGCGCGCTGCGGCCGTCGGTGATCTTTACGCGCGGATTATTATATCGTCATCGGGTTTCTGAAGACGGATTTTCTGCGGCAACAACGATCCAGATCGCAATCCAAAGAAGATGATTGTAGAGTTAGACATGCGTTTGCTCTGTGTCCTCTTTTCTCCCCACAACTCCCTCGAATGGCTTGGGGAATCTGGTCTTGACATGTTTAAGGTGAATTATCGCCATCCACCCTAGTGGAAAAACTGGTGAGTTACTCTTTTCAGTGTTATTAAAGACAACTTTTTTATGATTACATTGAAGGATTAGGAGATTTTAGCTTGTGTTGATGATGTTGTTCCTGGTTTGGTCAGGAGCTCTTTAGATGTTAATAAACTGGCATCTAGTGGCCTGTTGTGTATCTTCTGCCCTATTAAATATTCAATCTGTATTATATGAAACGCACCAGCTTCTGTTTGACCTCATTAAAGTGATTACATTGCTGTTAAAGATGGACCTCTTTAAATAAGGGTTGTACTTGTGCTGGTGCCAGGTTTTTTTTTCTTTTGGGAGCTCTGAAGTTGAACATAAATGGAAATTGTAAATTTTTTTCATTGTTCATATGCATGAAATCAAAAGTCACAATGTGTTTTATACATATATTCCTACTTAAAACAGCCTAAAACTGGTTGTTCTCCCCGCCTGGTCAAGGTGATGTGTTTTAAAGGGGTTTTAGCTGGCCGTCCAGCAAAACCAGCTGAGAGATTAGTGAAACTAGTAAACCAAGATGTTTTTCTTTTCAACTGGAATTGATGTATTCATGTGTGTTTTTTTTCAGCATTCATTGAGGATACATTTTAATTAATTTCCTCAGAAGAGTTGCAGATGCTTTAATTGTGTGTTGTTTTGAAGATATTTGTAATATTATTCACAATATATAGACTACACTGAAACATATGGTCTGGATTGTAGTTGAGGCCTCTACTTCCTTGACTGATGAAGCATCCTGTAGCTATAGCTAGTTTAAAAAAACTTTATTATTGATAATGTCATAAGGCGAAACCTCTTTAGTGCCCTTTAGTTGCATTTTTTGCTCTATTGTTTTAATATAAAATAAATGATACCCGAAACTGAATGACCTTAGAATGCATTTCTTAAAGAGAAATTATGCATTTCTGGTTATACCATCCTTTGGTTTGTACCCTGTGTGATCTGTAAATCTGTCCATTTCATACTAGTTATTTTAAAACTACAGATTTAAAGGGTTAGTTCACCCAAAAAAAGAAAATTAACATAATTTACTCACCCTCAAGCCCTCCTAGGTGTATATGACTTTCGTCTTTCAGCCAAACATAACCGGAGTTATATTAAAAATAGTGCTGTCAAATCGAACGTACATTTCCAAAATAAGTTCATGTTTACAGAATAGATCTGTGTATAATTATTATGTGTATATATAAATACACACTTGCAAATACCGGTATTTCTTAAATGTATGCATGAATGTATTTATAATTATGGCTCTTCCAAACTATTACTTTTATGATAGATGGATGGGCTTTTTGGAGCTTCAAAAACTCAAATTCACTCCCATTATAAAGCTTGAAAGAGCCAGGATATGTTTTAATATTACTCAGATTGTGTTTGGCTGAGAGAAGAAAGTCATATACGCCTATGGCTTGAGGGGTCAAATAATTTTTGGGTGAACGTTACCTTTAAGTTTTACAGCCCAAACTCTTAAACTATTAGGTTGGCCTTTGAGGGGGATTTTTATGGTTTTATTGTTGTCTTATAGTCTAAATGACAGGCTGGGACTGCTTGAAGCAGCATAAGCATATTTTGGTTTCTTTGCTTATCTTTCTCAAACCAAATGAAAAAGACAGTTTGGCCTTTCAGGCGATCTGCTTTTTAAACTGCGTCTCAGTTTCAAGTCCTCTTCCTGCTCAGAAGCAGTTTTTTATAATGTCATAGTTCAACAAGCAAATGTTTTCTGGGGTGTGCAAAGAGTGTGACATCCCAGTTTATGACTATTACTAGCATTTAAAAACACTGATGGTGTAAATATAAACGCAGTCATGGGGAATACCGTCTATTTTATTCATAAATTGTTACATTTATTATAATTAAAATAATGTTCATTATTATTATTTACCGAGCACAAGTTGTATTTTTTTTTATTATTATTATTTTATCAGCTAACAGATTGTACTAATATTTATCTTTCAGCATGCCCACTTCCAACCTATTTTCACTTCTCTTTTTCTCACTTTCTGACATCTGTACTACCAAGCAGGGTTAGGTAGCCTACTGGTCGCTACATTTATATATAATGGTTAATGATTAAAATTGTAATTCGGTGCATGATTTAAGAACGTCAGATGAGAGAGCCTGGCTGTTTAGGCTACAATTAATTACTTAACTATTGTGCAAATAAACTATTGGGTGAAATTATAGTCAGACTTAGAATGTCATAAATGTGGAGACCGATTTCATTCAGACTTTTGTAGTGGTCATCTAAGTTTGCAGCCTTATGAATCTGTTATTCTATGAAGTGTGTTCATTATTTCTCAATAGCATTACACCACCATGTGGCAGTTTTCTGAAAACCAATGGCTTTAGTCTCCATTAAAAGTGTATAATCCATTGTTGATTGTTTGGCCTCTAAATAATTCCTTTACTTGACTACATCTTTTAAATGTAATTTAATGTTGTGACTGCGTGACATGATTTTGGGGATGACAACACAATAGGCTTTGAATTATCTTTTATAGCGTGTTTGTAAGTTGTTATTAATTAGTGAAGTCAAATTCATTTCATTGGTTTAACTTCATTTGACCAAAAGAGGGCGCCGTCTCCTAACACAAGAGTCTGAATGGAACCGATTGTAACATAATTGACAATTCACTTTTTTGACATTAATATATATTTATACATTAATACATTTATTATAAAGTTTCAAGCCAAACGAAATCAAGTCGGTGTTGAGTTGTAAAGTGACAATGCATATAAATGCGACACCGGTTGTTTTATATCAGTTTATTTACCAAATGCAGTAAAACTAAATGTATACAAATATATACCAGCGTTCAAATAGCACATATTATGTATTCTAAAAATAGACTCTGTGTCATAATATCGATATATTTAACCGCCATATACGAATTTGTTCAGTAGAAGCATTAGACATAAATGTATGACATTGTGTGGTTTGGTTAAAAAAAGCCCCTTAATTAAATACTTTCTGACTGGTCTATACGTATAATATATGTATTAACATGTTTCGTGGCCGCGCTCGCGTGCACGAGCCGTGCGGGAATGGCTGAGGTGCGCGTTCACGGAAGTTTGTGAGGGAGGAGGGAAGAACGCAATCGGCTGAGGAGTTTTTAATGTCCGCCATGTTGTGAATGGCGCACTGAGGCAGCGAGAGAAAACACACACACCCGCCTCTGCTTTTCCTCGCTGGATCTCTTCTATTCCATTATTTTTTTCTCATTTTCCAACTCCATCCACCCTCCTCCATGAGATCTGTGGCGGTTTTATGGGTGATTGTGAGGGGATCGGATAGATTTATAGAGTAAAATGAGTAAACTGTCGTTCAGGGCGCGGGCGCTGGACGCTCTCAAACCGCTGCCCGTCTTCCGCTGCGAGGATCTACCCGACCTGCACGAGTACGCGTCCATCAACCGCGCCGTGCCGCAGATGCCCACAGGCATGGAGAAGGACGAGGAATCGGTACGATTTTAACCATGCAACTTCCGATTTTGTGCGATACAAACTTGTTTTTTTCTGTCAGTCTGCGCAGGTTTGGATGCAACAAAATGGCCGACTGTGTGTGTGAAGTGTTTTACACGGTATTCTGGACCTGTTTTGCTGTTTGCACCGAATTTAACGGCTGGTATATACAGTTGGACTTATTTGATGGGTATTAGCGGTGTGAAAGTAGGGTTGTGTCAATCCGTTCGGACCCGAATCGTGCAGCAAAACACAAAAGGAGTCATGTGACCGTGGAGGTACCGACATTTTGTTGGATATTTTTCCTGTAGTGGCGACAAATGGCAGCCAGAGGGCGGGAATTCCCGCTGTCATGGGAAACCTGGAAATATCAGTGTATTTGATAGCGATAATTTAACCAAAAATTTACATTGTCATTTGCTCACTCTTTGTTGTTGTTGTTTCAAATCTGTGTGACTTTTTTTTTCTTCTTCTGTGTGAACACCAGACAGAATGTTAGGTTTTGACAGCCTCAGTCTCCATTCACTTCCATGTATTTCCCCCCCATACAGTCGAAGTGGATGGTGACTGAGGCTGTCATGTTGCCTAACGTTTCCTCTTGTGTTCTTCTAAATGTCATACAGGTTTTAAACAACATGAGGCAGAATAAATAACAGAACTGTCATCTTTTTTTGAGTGAATTATCTATTTAACATTTGTATCTTTCCACGCCTGGAAAGGTCATGGGTATTTCTATGTAGAAAACCTAGTGATGCTTGTGAAAAATGTTTTATGGCCTATACATTGCTCGTTATGAATGCAACGTCTATACAGAAAATCTGAATGAATGAAAAAATGTATTTGCCTAAAGGTGTGGGAACCCTGGAGAGTGAGGCTGAGCTGAAGGCCTCATAATTAGATTCTTTCCATGCTTATTAGGGCCCTGGGGCCGCTAGCATCAATGACTGCAGTTACATGCACAAAATATTCTGGTCGTGTTCAGAATTTGATTCATTCCAATTATATAAGTCATGTAAGCACATTAATGTGATTTATTTTTGTTTTGTTTCTTGGGATTAAAACAAGACCCCTGGCACATGCATCTATTGATCTGAATATGAGGTCATGCTTTAACTTACATTTAACAAATATTTAAAAAGAAAAAGTTTTAAAAAGTCGTGTCCTACATTTTCAAATCATTGCGTTCATTTGTGTTACTTTTAAGGACGTTAATGAAAATGAATGAGATCATTAAATTACTGAGTGAGCATCTTTAGTATTTCCAGAAGAGATTTCTCTTGGTTTTCTGATTTTGCGCTGGTTTCATATGTGCATCTTTTATTAGAATTAACACCAGAAAATGATTTGCATGTAAACATGGTCAATGACAGCGGCGTGTCAAGTGTCTCTTGTACTGTTGAGGTTCATAAAGAGTGGCTGTTTATGGTTTGAGGCTGTTTGGTTGGTAGTAGAAGCTTTTCTTCCTTTTAAATATGTATGCAATGTTTGAAGAATTAAATTGCTGCTAGATTTTTTAATTGAATTGCAAAGTAAGCCAGAGGCTCTTGTGAAAGATGAAGCATGCGTGCTTAGGGCCCATGTTCAAATTATAAGGGTGTCAAGAGCCTTTTCACACTTGTGCTCGCTCATTGGAAAGGAGAGGCCTAGTTTTTTAAAGTGTGCTTGTTTTTAAAGGGTTAGTTCATCCAAAAATTAAAAAATTGTCATCAATGACTCTTCCTCATGTCGTTCGTACCCCAAAAGACAGCACATGAAGAGATAAAAAAAAAAAGGAGAGGTTTCTGTCACTCCATTGACAGTCCACACAACTACCACTTTGTCGCTTAAAAACAGATTGAAATTTGGCTTTTATTCACATAAACAGAAGCTCAACTCCACTTGCTTAATGTGCGAGAACAAACCTCCTTGGTTATTATGGAAGCTCAAACGTACTGCGTAACAGGAGAATGAACCTCATTGGTTCTCGCACCTCATTAGCTCTTCCTTTACCATATCTGATGTGTGGATTGATTGATGTTTATGTGAGGAAAAGCCTAAATTAAATCCGTTCATTAAATAAGTGACCGTGTCTCTTCAGAAAATTCTGACTAAACCACTCGATTCATATGGATTAATTTTACGATCCTTTAATTTTAACTTTTTTCCATTTATTAACTTTAAGTGTCAAAATGTCTGTTACGTAGCTGTCAATGGAGGGACAGAAAGCTCTCAGATGTTATTTGGAATGACACAATTTTCATTTTTGGGCGAACTAACACTATATATGTGTGATTAATCAAATTTCCTGCCCAAATACTGGTCCCGCTGCTGCATTAAAGCGATGTTAAGATGTCCCTGGTGTAGAATAGCTTTAGAGAATCTGTTCTGCATTGTATTAAAGTTTGAATTTGTTTTGATAATTTTAGGGTATGTTACATGACGATGTACTAAAAACGGAAAAAATCCATCGAAAAAATCGATGCCTGTTCACACAGATCTGCTTAAGCGATTAAAATCGCTGTATTATGCTACTTTGTAAAGAAACACTACACACCTATAGACTCAACACGTAATACGCACAGGATGTCACCCTTCTCACAAATTCATGGTTTTTGTAGTTCGGAAATGTTATCGATGCACTTTGAAACTTTTCAAAAGTTTGCATTTTCTGGCCCCCAAAACGCATAAGTTATTATTTGAAAATGTTGTGTTAACTTTAGTTAGGGCTGTCATGATTCCTCGATTAAATTCAAGTACTCAATTTGAAAAAAAATCCTCAATTGTAATTTGCCTGTCGATTCACTGGGAAAATACCGGAAGAGGTGCATTCCACGGACAAGAATACCGCTTTATTATTAGGGCTGGGCATTGACACAAATTTCAATTCGAGTTGATTTCCATTCATAAGCTTTCGATTAAGATTTAGATTATTGTGGATATATATAGCAGATACTGCTATATATATCCACAGATAGTCAGATACACAGATACATTAAACCGCGCCAAAACAGTATTTATTTATTTAAAAAAATAATAATAATAATAAAATGGACGTAATTTGAAATCTGAGACTGTATATCATATCAAAACATATCAAAAGCACAAAGATTATTGGTGTTTTGGGTTTTTTTTGGATGGAAGGGGCTCTACAATGTTCTGTTGATACATCAACTGAAAACAGGATGATTAATCTTGAGATTTAAGAATCGATATTGGTTCATAAAAATAATAATCGATTAAAATAGAGAAATAAATTTTGTTTGTTTTGTTTTTTTTAACCTAGCCTTATTTATTGGACCGTTTAAGGCTGCACTATATTAAAACCATTCTATAGCACAGTGCTATTGTGAATTCACTAAGGCTGCAATTCAATTAAATAAATGCACTGCAGATTTAATATAGGCTATTTGCGCTCAATTTAATTGCATGCGTGTAGGTTACGTGCATCTCCGTTGACAGTAAATTTAATTTACATGCGTAGAGCATCTCAAACTCCATCTCTGCATATTCTGTGAGTTTGGGTTGCTTATAACGTTCATGAGGGAACGCAGTGTGTGCCGTTACATCATTGTAAGGTAAAACATTTATAAACCTGCTCCAACAGCAGAAAATGTTTTTAAATATGCAAACTGTTCATTGCGATTTCAAAATAAAAGGTTAACCCCTCGCTCTGAGTTTGCATGTTTTGATGTCCACACATTCTTGTTCAAGAAATTCCAGTGCATCATAAAGAAGTGGCCAAATGTTAAATATTAAGTGGACATTTGGATTAAATGTTTGGCTAATATTAAAACAAGGATGAGCTGTAACAACAATAATCACCAGTATGTATTTTAACAGTTGTTTAATAAAACCATATGATTACTTGCTTTTGATACTTTATTTGAATTATTGTTGCCTCCTTGTTATATACACATATCATTTTAAACCATTTGATATGTTATTTTTCGCTTGGGTCTACTTTTATTACCACATTCTTTTACAGATTATTCGTCAAAATAATCGACTGATTACTCGATTGCCAAAATTATCGTTAGTAACAGCCCTAATTTGAAGTGCATTTTCTCTCTGAGTCAACTTCTAGCCCTTATACTTGTGATCTGGGTGACCTCTGGCTATGATTTTCAACAAGCCCCAATGATTCTTGGAAAAACTATTGAAAACCAGTTTGGTTTAGTTTCGGTGTATCATCTGTGTTGTTTATTGGTGGATGCTTGCGGGCTTTCTTTATACTGCAGGGGATATTTCATGTCAGTTAAAGTTTCTTAGCTTTAAGCTGTTTCAAATCTTGTGACACAAATTTCTCTGACATCAATTGACTGTAGGATGTGGCTAACTGGTTAAATCTCTGACGTACGGTCTGTTTGGAATGTGTGGCAGAGTAGGTTTCTCTCAGCGGATTTGTCGTCCGTAAAGGCTGGGTTAAACTAACTTTACTGTCCGTTTTGTCCTCTAGCCGTTATGTCAGGGGTCACAAGTTTTTACTATTCCCAAAAGAGGTTTCTCGAGCACTGATGCACGCTTTGTCTAGAATATATTGCGTACTGTTCAATCTGGTGGCTTTTATTTCTGTATCTGTCACATTTTATTTGTTTGCCATTTTTAATGCCCGAACAACCATTGTAGTGGATTAACTGTGAATACTGGGAGGTGATATTAAGTGCAAGAACTTCCTTTCTGAGCAGCGTGGGAACTCTCTGTGACCATAAATAACTCTGTAATTGTGCTTTCATTATTAGCCTGTGCTCTGCTATGCTGCCTTTTTTTTTCTTTTTTCAAAGGCTAGCAAGTTACTAGTTTGCAATAGTGGAGTTCCCTTTAAACCTCATTTTGTACAGCAGTACACTACAAAATATATTTTAAATAAACACTATTATCCCACTGTTGATGAACAGAATCCAGTAATGGCACCTGGGGTGGGCGATATGGCAAATATTTTTTTTTTTAATCAATGCAAGATCACGATCCACAATCATCACAATTCTTTTACTGGTCTTGTTGGTTTTTAAGACTATTTTGCAAGTCTCTATGCTGTACAGCCAAATGAATTGCCCTATTTTAAAAATGTAGCCTTACAAGGTAACACAAGAAAAAAGAATGACAGGGTATGTAGGCCAAAATAGGGGTGGTTATGCAAGTTTTACACTTTACTAAAGCTTAAATATACCATATGTTTGCAGATATTTAGGAAACATGTTAAATTCACCCACTTGTTTCTCTGAAAAACAATGCTACTAGAGGTGTAACGGTACGCATTATTTTTTTTCTCTAATTCGTTGATATATAATCATTTATACACAGTGTCTGTCATTTTCATGACAGATTTATTTAAACATACATTAAATAAACAAGACATCCCTAACAGGTTAAGTAGAATATAATGAATATATAGGCTAATATAGTGCATATATTAGGGCTGCAACGACGCGTGCGTGAAATGCGTTGACGCGTCTGCGGCACATTATTTACGTTCTAGAATGGAACAGAAGATCTAGAATAATGGCAGCTTCTGCTCCCGGGCATAGTGAAAATGATCATTTATCATATAAAGCCAGACCGCGACATTCAAAAGTGTGGGAGTACTTTAAACAAAAGCCGAAAAAACTGTGCTTTATTCGCTCTGTAACGCCGGTTTCACACTGCACGCGGTGGCAGAGCAGGAGCTGTGCACGTGGAGAGCGGGAGTTTTCACACTGCCAGTGAGTGTTGCCAAGTCCGCGTTTTTTCCCGTGGAATTGGGCTACTTCTACACTGTTGCCGCGGGCTGTGTCTCATGCTGTGTCTCAAAAAAACACACATATTTAGCCCCCCGAACGCGATGTTTACCAGAGAACCTCCCCAAAACGCGATTGGGCTTGTTTTGGGCTATTTTGAGTAACGAATGGGTGGGTTTTGTTGTGTAAACCTGGCAACCCTGCTGCCAGTGTTCTCTCGCGCAGCTGAAAGCGCCACGCATGTATTGCAACATACGGTCACATTTTCCGGTGTTCTTCTCCGACCCCAGTACGTCTCGTGCTTTTATTGATTATGGGCTGCATATATCTCCTGTTAATGCGACCTGGTTCCCCTCTGTCCCAAACACATATGCATAATAACATGCTGTATATAGGTAGTTTACATGATTAAAGTAACATTAAAGTTAAGATATGCCTCTAGCTTTAATCATTTAAATATGTCTTTGAAGTTTGGGCAAAAACTTCTGGCAGCTTTAGTCGTTGTTTATGCACATGTATCTTCAAAATAGACGACTAGTTATACATTAAAACTATGCTGAAAGCTCCTGTATGTGAACCTTTTGCAGATAAATACAAGTGCATTTTCGTTTACTTTTGACACAAATCAATAAGTAAATCATACTCAACTACTATAGTAAACAACTTTTTCTAATTAGGCCTACTCTGTATACATTTTATGATGAATATTATCATTATATATTATGTTTAAAAAGCTTCTTGTGTTCATATATTTCATTATAAAATGGCATTCTATGTTCACTACCCTTGCTAGGGCCCTATGATTTCCGCGATCACCGAATCGCGGACGGAATCGCGGAATTGGCATATTAACGCGGAATCTATTGTTAATGCGGAATTTCCCGGAATTTGACATATTTGGAATGAAATGCGGTTTTGTGTGGGAGAAGAACGTATGTCTGGGGAAAATGCAGACCGGGGGAAGCAAATCTGGGCGACTCAACCCCTCCCGTCATTTCAGCTCCGCCTTCAAAACAATGAAAGTATGGTGAAGCGGCTCACCACGGCTCTGCTTTCATCAGCGGAAAAGTTAAGAAACTCAACGCTAAAGCCCCGTTCACACCGCCCTCAGTACAGAGCCGAGCAGTTCCCTCAGGTAGTGCTTGCTGTATTTTGCCTTGTTTTTAATGCACTTCAATGTACTGTATGGAAAATAATGCCTTAAATGAACTTGAGAGAAAATGAGATGCGCGGATCAGCGCGTCTTATGCTGCCTTCACGTGCTCTCGGAATTATCGTAATATACGAGTTTCCTAGGTAAACATTGCACCTGAACGCCCTCACATTTTGAAACTTGAATGCAATGCGCTCGTAATCACGACTTCAGAAGTCGGAATCATCAAATTTCCGATAGCACGTGAAGGCAGCATTATCCACATCATGTTCAGAAGCGGCTGTTCTTAAAGTGACAGGAGCACTGATAATGTCTGTCATTAATGTTCAAAGAACAACGGGAACAGAAGATTGTAGCTTTAATGATGATTCATCTATATTTCACTTATTATTTATGCAGTTAAGAAAGGTGTTGATAACTTTATTCAATTTCTGTGTAGACTATGCCTGACAGGGAAGGCCACAGGTAAATATAACATTTATTATAATGGGTTTATGTAAAGATTGTTTTAAGTTCAATTAAATTAAAAGTTATTTTTTAAAGCCTAATAAATGGTGAAATTGGTAGCTTTCAGTTATACTGTAATGTAACGTCATCAATGTTTCATATAGACATTAATATCAGTGATACTGGCCTTCATTCATAAAAAGATGCCATTACAACACCCATTTAAAATATGCTGTCTTTAAATTGTTTCTAAATTAATTTGGAGAGTAACTGAAATTATTACAATATCAAAATATTAAAAACTCCAATGTTTTTAATTGCAATTAATCATGATTAATTACAGAAAAAATTCAATTAATTCTGGGTTTTTTTTATTATCAATTCACAGCACTAATATCTAGTTGTGACTTGAAGTGCTTAGAGTGCAGTGTTATGTTGCAGTATTTGTCCTGAAAAGTAAATGTGATGTTTGTTACCTGTTTGATGTTTGTCATTCCTATTTTATGTTTTATGTTCTATTATATTAACATTAAAAACACTCTTTTTATGACTAAAATAACAGTTAAGGGTAAAAAAAACTGAATTTGCAAAAATTAAAACGGAAAAAAAAGGAATTAGCAAAAATTAAAACGGAAAAAACGGAATTTGGGAAAAAATAAAACGGAATTTGGGAAAAAATAAAACGGATTTCATAGGGCCCTACCTTGCTGAAATACAATTAATATTGTCATCATTCATTGATTTCATGTTAAATAATATACAAATTCACTACCCTCTTTGAAATACAATAATCAGTAAAAAAGAATAATAAGATTAATCTGGAAAAATAATCGTTAGATTAGTCGACTAATCGAAAAAATAATCGTTAGATTAGTCGACAGAAAAAATAATCGTTAGTTGCAGCTCTAGCATATATTTAGCGAAAGAGTTTGTTTCTCTAGTGAGCTCACAGCTGTGGACACTGAATGACTTTCTGAGGTAAATGTGATGCTACGTGACATTGTTTACAAGCTGTTTTATTGTCTTTCCGCGGTTGAAACACAGATTGAGTGATTACACAACATATGATACATTTCAGTAAGCAGGGCTCCAGACTAACTTTTTGCCTTGGTTGCACTGGTGCGCCTAACTTTTTTATTTAGGTGCACCCACATTTTTCCCTGTCACATGTCCCCTTTAACACCACAATTTCAAGGTCACCTTTTTAGGGATCGACCGATATGGATTTTTTAGTGGCGATACCGATTTTTTTTTTTTCATCAGCCTTAGCCGATGGCCGATACGGGCTGCCGATTTTCTTGAGCCGATACTGCTTTTGCTCACTCAATTTACAACATAAAAATGACACAATGATCAGGATGATAACAATTTAAAATGTACAATTTAAAAAAAAGGAACATTTATTGAACAAAAAAAACAATATTTAACAAATAGTAAAAACAGGTGAGGTAGAACAAGAAAAAAAAAAGTTCAGTGGTGAAAATAAATATTTAAGCGTAAATAAAATAATTACACTATTGCACAGTATCAACAAGCAAGCAGCATAAAGTGCACACTGACTGTACTATACTTAATTTTAAATTAAGTCATTACCCTAGTCATTAAATGGTTACACTCTAAAAAATGCTGGGTTTAAAATAACCCAAGTTGGGTTGAATATGGACTAACCCAGCAATTAGGTGGGTTAAATGTTTACTTAAAATAACCAAATTGCTGGGTTAAAACAACCCAATTGATGGGTTAGTCCATATTCAACCCAACTTGGGTTATTTTTAACCCAGCATTTTTTAGAGTGTAGGTGCACTTAACTTAATCTCTTGTAGAGCAACACCAGCGGTAATTCAGGAAAAAATCTCCCAATGCTCCATGTGAAACTTCAGTCTTTCTACCTTTTACCACAGTGTCAATTCTCAATTGATTTTGATTAATATGCACGAGGGAGGGAGAGCAAGACTGTTTGAAGACTGTGAGAGCTGCCCTGTGGACGCCTGTCTGTAAATAATGCAGGGGGAAAAAAAATATTTTTACGTTTATCGGCCGATACAAGGCTGCTTGTGCTCTCCGCATTTGGGGGGTAAAATATGTGTCTTTTTGGTAGGGCTGCCTGCTAAAATTCGCAAATCCCGGGGCAAAATATCACATAATTGGGGTCGCTTCAACCCGCGGACATGAAAAACAGCCCGCGGCAACAGTGTTGAAGTAGCCCGACTTGGCAACAGTGGGGTGCGCGCATGTGGGCAGATCCTGGAGCAAAAGGGGTGGTAGCCATGGTAGCGAGAGAGAGTGACAGGCGCCCAAGCCAATCACTTGTTTCGTCCCGGAAGAAAATAATGAGCGGTGTTTATTGCAGATTAAAAAGTCTAGAGTCACTCGATTTTTATACTCTCTTTTTCAGAGTACTTAAACTTAAAACTTTTCCACATGCTGAGAGCCACAACAGAGCCAGGTCTTACGTCACTGTATACGTCTCTTTCTCAGCAACGCTAGCGAGGCAGCGGCAGTGTTGCCAAGTCTGCGGTTTTCCCGCGAAATTGGGCTACTTCATCACTGTTGCCGCGGGCTGTTTGTCATGTCCGCGGGTTGAATCGACCCCAATTATGTGATATTTAGCCCCGGGAATGCGAATTTTAGTAGGCAACCATGCCAAAAAAGCATGCATTACCCCCAAATGTGATTTTTACCGGGGAAGCCCCCCTGAAAGCGATTGGGCGGGTTTTGTTGTGAAAACCTGGCAACCCTGGGCAGCGGGAAACACAAACACACCAGGCTTGTTCGAGATGCATCGGCGCTGCGCAGACCGATCCACGTATGATATTAAAAAAAAAACGCATGAGTGAATCAAAAGCATAAGGAGTCATATGCTCTCGCTGGACTCGTTATCATACGGCGATCGGTCTCTGCACAGCTGCGAACAAGCCTTCCATCAACAATGCAAACGTTGCGTTACTATTGATTCACATGGCTTTACGATCCTACATCGGCATCAAAACACAACGAAAACACAGCGAATCCAACGCATTCATGCAGTTCGCCGTAATTTGTATAGACAGAGATTACAAACGAGCGGCAGCTGTTAGCTCCATTAGCTGCTATTTCAACAATGGCGGATCTCAAGTTTGTGTTTGTCTTGTTGACCCCGCCCCCAGCGCCTGACATAATCGGTTCTTACTTCTAGCCCTGTTCTAGCCCACCAATGTTTTGGTGCTACTTAAGAACCACTTTTCCTGGCTCGGAGCTGGGGCTTTGGGTGTGGAAAGACAAAGAACCGATTTGAAACTAGGCTCTGGCTCCGATCTAGCTCTAGCACTGCCTTGGTGGAAAAGGGGTGGAAATGAGGATAGAAATGAGTGATGAAATGAGAGAGCAGGTATGGCAGATAATCTACTGCCCACTAACATGGTTTTGAAAGCTATTTATTTATACAACTTAAAATGCTCACACATATCAAAGAAATCTCCATTTTCTTGGGGGACCATGACTCCTGAACCCCCCAAAATAACTTGCTGGTTTTAAAACTCCCTAAGGTAGTTGCATGCTCAAGTTGTTGCTGTTTCTGGAAACCTGTTTGCTTTAACAGCATAAATGCATTAACTCCAGAAATGAGGTCAATGTGTTGAAGCCTGGAATATTTATATATAGGCCGCCTTAATATTAAAATAGAATATTTAGACAGTATATACTCATTGTATCTCTGTGCTTTGAAAATGTAGTAAAAAAAACTGCATTAGTTATGTGGTAGAAAACGTTGTGGCACCAAGATCGGCTACTATGGGGCTGCTGGGTTTGCTATAGCCCCAGGGCCCAACGTGTTTTTAATCCGGGGCTGTTGGTTGCAGTGGAGTTAAAAGTAGGGCTGCTCGATTATGGAAAAAATCATAATCACGATTATTTTGGTCAATATTGAAATCACGATTATTTCACATGACTTTGGAAATGTGTTGCATTTATTAAAAAGACACCTTTCAACAATTCTTAAATTGAAATTGTACTTTTTGAACTATTAAAATAAATAATATAACATATATTCAAATTAGGGATGGGAATTTGTCAATTTCTCATTTCGATCATCGATAGGTCTCAAAAACGAGTACTCGGGGGCGGGGCATGTGCAGGGGGCGGGGCTTGTCCGTCATTGAGATAATGAAAACGGTTATGAAAATGGTTGTTGACAAATACAAGTGACATGAAAACATGAACATATAAAACAAAAAATAACTGCTAGATTATGATGCATAAATGTCTTTGAAAAAGAAACATCTTTATAAAATGACCGTCTCGAATAACCAAGTCAGTAATATCGAGCGTTGCCTTTGAGCTGAAACTGTGAAATAACACAACCCTGCAGAGCTTGCTAGCTGGTTAATAAACTCAACCAAACGCACCCTATATCAATATTAATATGAAGATTATTATGAACCTATTACGACATAAATCAACACAAAAGGACGTGAATGCGCACGTGAACTTCAGCGTGCTAGATTTTACAGGCTATGGTTTGAAACGGAACATTTTGAATGCGCTCTTCCCTTAACAACGCTGATACACGGACAACGAAAGCACACAGAAACAACATTTTATTAAAATCGTGTTCTCATTATAATGCTTTGACAGATTGACTCTGCACATCATGCACTTCATTTTATTATTCATGATCGAAGCGTTTAGACATCACTGCGCGTTTTCGAACTCATAACGAAAAACAACTTTAAATAAACTAGGTCTACTCTTAAAAAATACGAGAACAGTATAGCAGTGCTGCATTACTAATATCAATGATTCTGAGAAAGAAATAGCCTATCTAAAAAGAATATGACTGTCTCTAAACCATCATGTCGAGCATGAAATATGCATTTGAGCTGAAACTGAAGAGAATGAACAACCGCCGGTATAACGGCAGCGCTTTGCTAGCTTATTAAGCTCAACCAAACGCTTCTTATATTAGATTAATCAGATATAGAAAACATAAAAGTAATCTTACAACGTGCATCTGCAGAAAAGGACACGAATGCGCACGTGAACTTCACGCGCTAGTCTGAGTGTTCTCGCTAGTTTCTCTGTGGATTTCCTTTAACAGCTGATACACGGGGAACTAAGCACAGATCATTTACAGCATTCTAATTTCCATCGTGTTGTCATTATAATGCTATATAGGCTATGACAGATTGGCGCTGCACATCTTGCACTAACCATTCAATGATCACAGTGATTCCAGACATCACTGCAGTGCACGCCTCAGTTTCACTTTATTTCGCCTCGGTCTGGAGGCTGTATAACGCTAACCAATGAGACCTCAGGTACCGCGCAAAACGACTCTATAACCAATAAAAAAAGAGAATTTTTCTTTTTCAGGGCGATCATCGTTCTCATGATCGATGATCGCTGTCACGTTCGAGTACTCGATTACTCGACCACTGTTGCCCATCCCTAATTCAAATCAAAGTATAAAAGTATTCAAGTAAAAATGATAACTACAAATAAATAAGATCAACAATAAAGTGCACTTCCACAATCTCTTGAAAACAAGTAGGCAACATTTTGGCAAAATATATTCAACAAATTCCAGCTAGTAACTCGATCAGAATATTAAAGGCTGGCTCACCATCAGCCCCCAGAATTAACCGCAAATAAGTTAACTAATATGTAAGATAGCATAGCGTAAGCAGAGTGCTTATCCAGCGTTTATCAATTCTTGAATCCAGCGTTGTCAACTGTTCTAGTGGGGCGCATATCTTTAGCTAAATGATAGGCAACGGAATCAGTTTTTTTTTTTTTGTCCCTTTCGGAATTCAACAGGGAGTTGCGTTGTAGAGTGTGTGTTATGGATGACTGGGTTACGGAGGATGTTGAGGGGGTTGTGGATTGCTGTTTTTGTTTCTTGATTAGATTGTCATAGGTCACTCTGTTTTTAATTTTTCAAGTGGTTAAACAAATTTGTGGTGTTCCCTTGCGTTACAGCCACTATCATGTAGCAAATCTTGCACGTAGCATGTTTCTGCTCGTCGTCTGATTCCTCGAAGCCAAACTGTTCCCAGACAACGGAGTTGGTTTTGCCTTTTTTGCTCACCAAACGCTGCTGTAACTGCCCACCTTCTGCCATCTTTACTCGCGCCGAGTTTTTAAATCCCAGCGGATGATATGCACACGAGTCACAACCTGAGAGAGTTTGTGGCTTCGGGAGGGGCGGATGTGCGTGTGCGCGTTTCATTCAGAACGCAAGACAAAATAAGAGTGTTCTTGCAAAACAGAACATGGCAAAATAATCGTTTTTTCTCGATTGTACTATTTTGGTGATCGTTGGTGGGAGCCGAAATCGAAATTCAATTAATTGCACATCCCTAGTTAAAAGGACAAATCAAGTCACAGTACTAGTCAATATGGCAGCTATTTTGACTGGATGTGAGAATAGCCACAATATTTGGACCATCATACATTTGTTTTGTTGTTGTTATTGTTTCTTATGTTTTATTATATAGCAAAACTTTTGATTCTGCATTTTGACTTTGACATTCACTCTGCGATAGGTCTATCTAGGTTGTGATTTATTTCTGTTATAGTTGTGTCTTCAGCCATTTTGGTGTGTAGTCAGCTCTATGAGAATTGATATTGTATCGAACAGTCTAATTTACACCCCTACAGTAGGGATGCACCGATTGTTCGGCAACCGAATAAGTGAAAAGACCGAATAAATGTAACCGAACAATGACGTTTTTGATGATGCGATCAAATATTGCAACCAGCACATGTGAAAGAGGCGCGCACGCTTCAAAAGGCAACAAACATGTCAGAAGAATGGAAGCATTAAAGTGTCCGAGATGGACGCAAAAATGGCCGTTTGCAGACACTGTCTAAGCACCCTCAAATGCAGGCAAGAGCACCCTCAGTTGATACTATAATATTATTGGCAAATGCTCCAGTGCATATTTGTTTTTTTATTGAACGTCAAATGTATCCATTTACAGCGTGTTTCTGCAGCAGAGACAGGCTCACAAAACCTCTCATGAATGAACAAACAAAGTGTAGACGTGAATCGACGTTAGATATTTATTGTGCATTGTTAGCAGCTTCATTGAACTTTGAGATCGCGATGAACTGACATGGCGACAGCGTTAAGTGATCGTAAATGAAGCGGTCTCTGCTTGCTTTCGAGTCTACAGTCTATATAATCCATTGAATAAAACTATTGTTTTTCATATTGCAAATGGCCAATTGCATGTGGCAAAGCTACGGAAGTGACAGTAAAATAGTAATGCATTAAAGCAATGTAAAGGCAGACTAATAGATTAATAGAAAAATATTTGTTGGAAAATATTTCTGAAATTCTAAATAATCTTAAATGTCTCGCTGCACTCACTGCTGTGGTGAAGCCGTTGCTTAGCCTACATCTGCACTTTAATAGAGCACCCTCAGTGATTTCAGAAGCACTGTCAGTGATTTCATTATGATACCTGTTGGCATAATCGACCAAAGATAAAATGGTGTAAGATTTAATTTTACTATATATATATATATATATATATAAGTTATATTGTGCTTTGTTTGTATAATGTCTGCTGAAATGCAAAAAAATGTTCAGTGTTAAATAAATATTTTTTAATTGTAGTTTTGTAATTTATTTATCTTTAAAAAAAGCAAGGCAAAATGGTAAAAAGCTAATTTTTACTATTTAATTTATGCAATGGTGAAAAAATTGGCAAAATAAATGGGGAAAAAATTGAAAAAACGCATTTGGCTTCGGCCAAGTGTTTTATTATTATTCGGCTTCGGCCACGAATTTTCATTTCGGTGCATCCCTACCCTACTGTATGTTGGAATGCAGGCGCCAGATTTGCAACTGCAATTCTCTCTTCAAAGACAGATCGTGGAGACTTTTTTTTGTTCACAATCTAAAATCATTATATTGCACACCCCTAATGGCACCTGAAATGTTTGTTGCCGCTCTCCTAATAAACCTTGTGACATCATGAACAATAAGACATCACGGATCTCTCAGAATTTCCCTTTGCATGTCATTTATTTTGAGTTTCTCAAATTTTATTTAAGAAAGACGTTTATTTTTAGAATGTCTCTTTACATGTAGCTGTCATTTTGTCTTCTGAGTAAAAGGAGAGAAAAGAGGCTCTATTTTGTCACCTGAAACCTCTGTGAAAGCCGCAGATTCCTCCCACTTTGTCAACAAACGTTTGTTAATTAAATGTTGTCTGCATGCTGATACTGGATATTTATCTGGTGTAGCTGGTTTTCTCCTAAATCTTAACTCCAGTAACCCTTGAACACAGTTGGTTGTACTTGTTTTTTTCCTGCAGATATTGCTAATGTCTCAACTGCACATTGACTGCGTTTGTAAATCATGTCATTGTGCCATTTAGGATTTTGATCAACTGTCAGTAATAACCATGATGGTACAATGACATTAATTGCTGTATTAAATGTAATTTCTCTGTGCTATCAGCACCAAACAGAATTGCAATAGAGTTAGCAATAGGTCTATCTGCTTAAACAAACGATTATGAATCGTCAATAGTTTTTCAATTGTTTGGTGTAAATATGCATTCAGTTGGAATTCAAAAGAGCTCATTTTGAAGGTGCAAGTTACATGTTTATTTTACGTAACTTGTGGTGAGGTGTGTAATTTCAGTGTCTCTAGTGCCAACAAAATGTTCTTTTTTTTCCGGACGTCTGCAATTATAGATTCAGTTGGCTAATCATGTAATGAATTTCTTTTCATCACAGTTGCCAAGCATTATACTTCAGTTTCAGGAATGTGATGTGTGGTTATTGTTTAGTGTCCTATGTAGGGCCTTGTACGCTTGGCAGATGTCAATCCAGCGAGCCTGTTTTACCAGAGATGATGGTTTCCTTCTCTCAGCGTCATTCCGGAGTGTCGTCTAGGCTAGAGGTCATGGCAGCATTCCAGACAAGCTTGACCTGCTTGTTTCCCTCTAGTTCCTGGACAGAATGCCAGGACTTTGTAAATGACTCGGCATGTTCTGCAAGATCAGCATTGTTGCTTCAAACAGCAGTCAGGGCTCAATGCTGAGGATTTATTTTTCTTCTGGCCCAGTCTGGCAAGTTACCACAAAAAAGTAATAAAGAAAATGGGGCTAGTTATTGTTTTTGGTGTTTTTGACCCATTTCCTTAAACGGGATACCCGCGGGATCTTAAAGTCTTAAATGTCTTTAAATTTCAAAATCAAAATTTTAGGCCTTAAAAAGTCTTAAATTCGCTGAAGTATTGAGTTCTAGGTAAATAATAAATAATTATTTAAATAATTTTAAACGGGTCTTAATTTTCCTACGTCCATGTAACGCTACCTCTTGCTCATTGAAATGCTCCGGCAGCGCTTTAGTGTGTGTGTGTGTGTGTGTGTGTTGTAGTTCGTTCTTTCGCTAGTCCAACTATAGTTCGCTGTTTTACAACTACAAATGAGACCAGAATGCATCAAATATTGTAGCCAATCAGCTTTCATGTTATTGGCGCGAGGCTCTTTTGGATTGTACCACAGACACATCAAACAGATTTTATTCTTCAGCTTCAGTTCTACAGTTCTTCCAGTTCACGCGATCGTGAAAGCGAAGGCGAATCGTTCTTACCTGCTCTCGCATAATGACCAAATAAAATTATGATATTCCCGATAGCACTAAAAAAAGCGATGTAAACCCCGAACTGATTCGCTACTGCCACACGGACAGATGTCAGACTGGCTGCGGATTCTGTGCACGCGTTTGCCGCCTGTCAGCGCTCGCGCGAGTGTACCGAATGTGTTCTATTTCTATGCACATTACTGTAGGTCTTAAAGTGAAAGCAACCCAATATAGCCTAGCCTATACACACACTTGTCTGTGTAGTTCATATTAATCAAACAACAACAACGGGGAAAAACAAACAGTAGCCTAACTAAACTAAAGCACTGTTTGTATCCGTATATTTAAGTTGTACTTATTTTTCCTATTGTCAAACAAGATTCATGCATTTTGTTTGATTTATTGCCATGTGTGACTATTGTGCATCTAACATAATGATATGGTAAATGTGGCATCCTAATAATGAAAAAAAATGCACGCACGCATGCATACATGCTCACACTCTCACTCTACCGGTCAAAAGTTTGAGAATGGTATTCAAAGAAGTCTCTTCTGCTTACCAAGGCTGCATTTATTAACTTTTTTATATTTGAATATGCAATTTATTTCTGTGATTCAAAGCTGAATTTTTAGCATCATTACTCCAGACTTTAGAGTCACATAATCCTTCAAAAACCTTTTTTTTTATTTATTTCTATTTCAGATAAATGCTGTTCTTTAGAACTTTCTATTCATCAAAGAATCCTAAAAAAAATGTTTTACACAACTGTTTTCAACACTGATAATAATCATAAATGTTTGTTGATCATCAAATCCTCATATGAGAATGATTTGTGAAGGATCATGTGACACTGAAGACTGGAGTAATGATGATAAATTCAGCTTTGATCACATGAATAAATGACACTTTTCTATATATTCACATAGAGAACAGTCACAACAGAACTGTTACAATATTACAGATTTTTTTGTGTTTTTAATAACATAAATGCAGCATTGGTGAGCAGAAGAGACTTCTGTAAAAACATTAAAAAGTCTTACCGTTCTCAAACTTTTGACCGCTAGTGTGTTTGTATATTAATCCTGATGGGATTGAGCTATGAGGAAGTGCAAGTTTACTAATACTTTGTTCAATTTTAATAAATTTAATTTGCTTTGCAAGTCATTTTGTGATTCTGCATTTCCTATTGTACGTTTTTTTTATTGCGTTATATAGGTCTTAAATGTAATTCATAATGGTCTTAAAAAGGTCTTAAAAAGTCTTAAATTTGACTTGGTGAAACCTGCAGATACCCTGTTAAATAAGGTGACACCAAAAACTACGCTTCTAAATGCAGCAATGCAGCACATGTTGGAGGTGTGGAAGCATTAAGCCTGTCTGGCTCCACAGCGCGAGCCACCGCTGACCGCTTGGCACTCTGCGTTGACGTCATTTTTGCCGCGCTCACCCTCGCGTCGAGTATACACAAGGCTTTAACTTCTTAACCCGCACCGGTTCGTGGGCGGGGGGGTTGACGGAAGTGGGGGGGGGTGTACTTTTATTTACTTTTGTTTTATACAAAATATTCAATCAACTATCACAAACTATGCATCATTTGAAAGCTAAAACACTCAAGATTCATGTTCTGAACTTGTTTTTGCAATAAATACACCAGAGAGGAAAGGGTTAAATGAAACGCTAAAGGACCGTCCATGTAAACATTAGCATAATATCAGCGTTACTCATCTTTCATCTCCTGTCGTTCAGATCAGATCGGACGAATCCAATAAACACCCGCATACATCTCTGTGTAAGAGTCCACTCTTCAAAATGCATCCCACTTTTTAATCCAAAACAACGAAAAAATAGGGAAAAAACTAAAAATCCTCCGTTGTTTGCAAGAGAGTTTTGAGTTAGCGTGATCAATCATGTCCATTTTCAATGAAATATCGATTCTTATCCGTGTCTGGCAAACTCCCCCTGCAAGAATAGTTTCTCCCACGTATTTTAAACCCTCCCTCGTCTCTCTCCTTCAATCAGAGTCTCTTCTGGGATGCATCATATAGAGGAAGTGCCTTACAGGCTTGGTGAGCTGTCAATCATTGCGCCCATGGTTTTCGTTGGATAAAGGCACTCGGTGCCCAGCCAATGCCTTTCCAACAAAGGTTTGATTGATGGACTTAGTAACCAATCAAAAGGCATTATCTTGCGCAGTTTGCGTAAGTAGGCTTTGGTGAATACTGTTTGTGCGCTGGCTGCGCGTTCTCAATGGCGCAACTGCAGTGGAGCGCGCAGTCTCTCACTGACGCTTCCCATCAGCTAAATGAGTTTTTTACACTTTGTAATCTCTGTAAATAGTTGCTTTAGTTTTTCAGTAACTGTTTATCCATTATAATTAGTAGTATATTGCAGTTTATTGCAGATTTATTTGAATGAAAAACTACTCTTTACAATAGCAAATGTTCTGAAATAAATGGCCTTTTTGAAATGACGCCTAGACTTTTCTTGACATAAAAGCTCACAGAAGCTACATTACTGAGAGAATCATCCTCATATTTGAATCATGACATGATTAGACATTCAGTTTTATATTTAAGTTATTTTCAGGCTCTTAACATTAAATTATAATATTTTTTTCCCTAAGTGAAAACAAAAAACGTGAGTCACTTACATGTATATTTACATGTATATTACTCTGTTCCCATATTACTTTGAGTTATTATGACTCTTGGGTAGCAATATTTCAAGTGTCTAGTTTAGAATAAGACCAGGTTTATGAATATAGACCATAGGGTTTAAGAGCTGCAGACATTTTCATTTGGGTATATCGTTTTCAAAGAATTCTCAAAAATGGGGCGCTTGTTAAGAGGTTAAAGTGTCCAAGAAAGATGCAGAAATGGCCGTTTGCAGACACTGTTCTGCTGAATTGTCTAATCACCCTCAGTTGATACTGTAATAATAAATTGGCAAATGCTCCAGCGCATATTTGTGTCTGTAGAACGTCAAATGTATCCATTTACAACATGACAATGGCCAATATGTTTTAAGTTAGTCAGACTCCACTCACTGCTCAAACCGCTGAGTTTTTATTCAGTGCTGAGTTATACAGGCTTGCAAAACCTCTCACGAACAAACTAATTTTATGACACCTGTAGGCATAATAGTCCTAAAATAAGATAAGATGGCCAAATAAAAATATTTTTATTTTACTTTTTTTTTAATGTTATACTGTGCTTTGTTTGTATGTCTGCTGGAATGCTAAAAATGTTCAAATTTTAAAAGCAAGACAAAATAGTAAAAAAAGCTAATTTATGCAATGGTGAAAAAATTTAATTGAAAAACCGCGTTCGGTATTCGGCTTCGGCCAAGTGTTTTATTATTCGGGTTCGGCCAAGAATTTTCATTTTGGTGCATCCCTAGAAATCACTCACTGCTCTTGGCTGAATAGCTTTTGTAACTTTAATAAGGATTAATCTTTAATTTATAAAGTGAAGATCATGCAGTGTTATTTTACATTTGATTACTTTATTCAATTTCTGTACATTAAAACTACTGTTAGATACCTGAAAAAGCACTGTTCGTTGTATTTATATCTTTGCTATATTGTATTTATTTGTGCTGTTGCTTGTAGATACTTTATTTTCTTTATTTTTATTTGGCAGTAGTCCTTTTTTTCTGAATCTAGCACGTACCGAAACCGTGATACAAACCGAACTATGAGTAATTTGAACCATTACACCCCTAGTTAATACCACAATAAATCCACTGTGCCTTTTTATAAAACATCAAGTCTACCGTGTACAGACTGGGACTTCTAGTTTAGACTTTATTTTTTTATTTTATTTTTTTAAGTATTTCGTTAAATAATGTGAATGTCAAGCTTCAGCCATTAAAAAAAAAAATCAAATGACCTAAAATATTTAATTGAAATACCCCCTGAAAGAGACTACAAAATATGGTCGTCTGAACTCATTATCAGGATTTGCTACAAGAGATCTTCGTTATAAACATTTGGAGATCGTGTTTTGGATTCTTTCAGAGCTTTTTTTGTGTTTTATGTGACCATTTTGTTCTCTCTTCCCTCATCTGTTTGTAATTATGATCCTCTAAGGTCAGTGACGGGGTCACCCTCGGCGGGGGGAGCATTTGCAATCCGAAGGTTATTCAGAGGACTGTGCCAAAGGAAGTCTGGCTTTTGTCTGCTGATAATTGCCTCCTTTCGAGAGACCTTTCAATGAGGGCTCGCAGCTGAGTCATTTAAGACGAGGTGTGTGTGCGCGTGTGTGAGAGAGAGACAGAGAGAGAGTTGTAATGCTAATGAAAGTTAGTTTCTAAACGATGGCTGGCAGGAACACAACGTTAATACTTTTAAGTAAATAGACATTTTGTTTCCTTTCTTACTGCTATTACGTCACCCAAGTTTGTTTGAGCTCCCCTGGTGAAATGCTTTTAGGCCATCATGCGTAATGTCTTTTTTTCCTTCCTTATGCCAAGTGTAATCATTTCAGCTGAGCTCCTGGGGTGCATGATGTCAGGCGAACTGGCCGAATGATTTGGACCTTCTGAGTTCGATTATGTTGAAGTCAGGATTTTAATTTCCCAAAATGATGTATTTTTGGGGCACTGCGCTCTTTATTTTATGTTTTCTGCAGCCTGTTTATGTGCCCTACTTATTTGAGGAGGTTTTTGAGAACCGGTTGAGGTTATTGCATTAAAATGGTTTTGGTATTTTCTCTGAAACCACAGCTCATCTCTTTTGTGGTTTGATCTATATTACAAATTCAAGTTAAAGGTAAAGAAAACAGGGTTCCCACTCGTCCTGGAAAACCTTGAAAACCTGGAAAATTGATGACAAATTTTCCAGTCCTGGAAAACACATGGAAAATTAGAGAAAATGTAAAATGTCCTGGAAAATCTTGTTGTCGTCTGGGAAAATTCTTTAAAAAAAAAGTTATTTCTTTAGCCGAGTATAAAGAGTTTATCGCTGGCCCAAACAATTAGTGCTAGCTACAGAAAGCACATTTTCAGGAATGCTGAGTTTGATATGTGTGAGTAGTATTTTGAATAATGATGTTTAGTCTTGTGTTGCCACTTGCAGCAGTTAGCTAATGCTATTAACTGCTCAAATGTATGCAGTGAATGTTAAAGGTCCTGTTTTTCGTGTTTTTTTTGAAGCTTTGATTGTGTTTACAGTGTGCAATATAACACGTGTTCATGTTTCATGTGTAAAAAAACAGTATTTTTCACACAATTTACTTATCTGTATACCGCTGTTTTCACTGTCCTAAAAACGGCCTCATAATTTCCGCGTTCAATGAAGTCCCTCCTTCAGAAATACGTAACGAGTTCTGATTGTGCCAGCGGTTCCCGTGTTGTGATTCGACAGCAGCTTAGCTCACGTTGCCCGGAAAGGTCACGCCTCTTACCATAACGGGGAGATGAACGCGCTCAAACTACAGCCCCTGAAGGCCAAACAAAGGTGATTTGACTCCGGGATGAAAATAACAGCGTCTGGATGACATGGCGACAAACGCAACCGAACCGAACGCAACACTTCCTCTTCTCCACGAGGGAGCAACAAGACCACGCCCCCTTTTTCGTGTATTCTTGTGGGCGGAGGTTAGTCTACAAACTGCTCTACTGACGTAATTAAAGCAGAATGTACAGGGATGTAGTCCAAACCGGCCGTTCGCTGTAGGCTATGAAAGGGAACTTCTGTTAAATAAAATATCTCGCTTGGCATTGAACTTTGAGCTTTATAATATTACAGGTATTATTTATGCTCTAACAGCAACATTACACACTAACTAAAGTTTGAAAAATGGGATCACGAAGAACAGGACCTTTAACTCGTAAGCTGCTACCTAATCACATCATTTTGATATAAAGTCACATTTGTGTGTTATAAAGTCAGAATTGCGTGATATAAACTCGCAAGTCTTTTTTTCACAATTGACTTTTTTGCACAGTTGCGAGTTTATATCTTGCAAGTCTGACTTCTTTTCTCAGAATTGTGAGATCTAAACTGCAGTTGCAAGTTATAAAGTCAAATTCTGATGAAAAAAAGAATTGCGACAATTTTCGCGTTTATATCACAAATATCTAAACTCGCAATTGCGAGAGAGTCAGAATAGCGAGATAAAGTCATAATTACCTTTTCTTTCTATTCTGTGGTGTAAACAAGCTTCCATAGTCATAATGTATGTATGATTAAGAGCTCATATTGAAAAATGCTGGATTGTTAAGTAATGGCAATAAACTGTACGACTTTTAAAGACTTAGAAAGCAATATTTGGCATGATCCTTGTCTTTTATTCCCACCGTAGTAAAATTGAAAATGTAATGGAAAATGGTTGCTGAAAAAGAGTGGGAACCCTGGAAAAGCACAAAAGTGTTGCGTAATTGGAAATGCAGTGTAGTTTTGTTGTAATGATCAGGAGAGATGGCTAAAAGACCAAACTGGCTTTGTTACTGAAGGATTCTTGCATTGCCTCTTCTGGGTTAGGGTTGGGCAATGTCTACAAAATTGGCATCAGATGATGTCTGCAGTGAAACATCACGATAGACCCGTCTCCGCCGTGATGTCTCCGATCTTTCGAATATTCCGATCTAATACACTGTTTGTCTGTTGGCCAGAGGAGAACTGACACCCTGCTGAGCCTGGTTTCTCCCAAGGTTTTTTCTTTTTTTTCTCCATTGTGCCACCTGATGGAGTTTTGTTTCCTTTTTGCCACTGTCACCTTTGACTTGGCTTGCTCAGTTGGGGAAAACTAAATTTTCAAATAAATTGCCTGATCTGTTTTCTGCCCGCATTGTCACTATGATAATTGAAATGAGCTGTTTTCTCCAGAGCGGCTGTACAGCCGAATCAAATTCTGTTGCATTATTTTCCTGTTTAACACTGAAGCTGCTTTGAAACAATCGGCATTGTAAAAAGTGCTATATAAATAAAGTTGATTTGACGATGATATCTTGGGGTTGTGTTTGATCGTTAAGCTCTCTCTGTAGACAGAGAGAACGCGCACAGAGCTGAAAGGGCTCGAATGAAGCTTTTGGCTTCAGATAAAACAACTAGAGGATATAGCACTGAAATATTATACACCGCTGTTTTGATGCTCTGCTCACTTCAAGTAGAAACAGGAAAATGGTGCTACCTTTCTGTCTTGCAGTCCAGATAGAATTATGCCAGGGTTCGCCCCGTTTTGAATATCATTGGTTTAGTTCATGTAAATCATCTAGTAGCCAATAAATCGTCTTGTGTTTATTGTTTAAATTGTGATCGGGAACCACTATGTTTGCGGGGGAGCAGGGAAATTACGGTGCCGACTCAACGACGTGATGTCTGTCAGCCATCAGCGATGGACGATGGCGTCATCTTATCGGCCCAACCCTATTCTGGTTCAGCACATATTTTTGTATAAATGGGCAACTGGAAGAGAATTAACCAAGGCAGATCATTGCACCATCTTTGTTGAAAAAATGTGCATTGTTTGGTATCAAGCTGGTCATGATGAAAATTGTAACCTAAATATTGTGGTAAATTTTTCTTTAACCAGTTTATATTATAATTTGAGTGGATTCACTAAAAGACTTTAAAATGCTAATAAACACAATGCGACGAAATGTACATTTATCTTGTACATTTATTTTAAGACCCATTTTTTGGTTCAATATGATGCTCTTTTGTGAATGGGAATGTTTACTGAAGCATATGTCTCTTTGTTTATGGTTGTCATAGGAACACCATCTCCAGAGGGCGATTTCCGCCCAGCAGGTGTACGGAGAGAAGAGGGATAACATGGTGATTCCCGTCCCAGAGGCCGAGAGCAACATCGCCTACTATGACTCGCTCTACCCCGGAGACTTCAAGATGCCAAAGCAGCTCATTCACTTACAGCGTGAGTGCACGAATGTAAATGAGCATAAACCAATGCTAATGGGGTATTTCTTTAATGAGCAGTGTTTTAGGGTTTTACCCGCAAGGATTGTTATGAGGGACAGGTATTGAAGTGTTTGAATGGGCGAACCAAAGTGATTGAAGCTTTTGTTACTCACATCTGTCCACCAATTCCTAAAGAGCAGGCGTTTTGTTGTTTTTGTTCTTTGTGAGTGTTTGTGGATTGCAGGCTGCGCCATCTGCCACGTCTTATTCATTTGGATGCTTTCACCTCAATTGATTATGATGTCCCTGAAATGCCCCTTTCCTTTAAATTGTGTTTATTTGAATGCATGGACCGTTCTGAGCATCTTTTTGAGCATCAATGGTGGGTGAATTAAGAGTATTCACACTGGCTATTAAACTGTATTCTGCATCATTTATTTAAAAAATGTTTTTGTTCACATAACAATGGAATTACTAAATGTTGATGAGTCAAGGCTGGAATACACTACGTGACTTTGCCCCGATTTGCAGGCTGGATGAGTCAACAATAGTTGCTGAATGTCTGTACCAGTCTGCAGATTTTGGGCAGTTTGGAGTTGACAGGTTTCACAGAAAATGGCATAGTGTATGATGGGCAGTCTTTACTGGTATATTACTGGTAAGAGATCATGTGTGAACAGGACCTCATTTCATGTGTCTCTTTAACCACACTATCAATACAAACATTTAAAGGTCCCATGGCATGAAATTTTCATTTTATGAGGTTTTTCAACATTAATATGAGTTCCCCTAGCCTGAATATTGTCCCCAAGTGGATAGAAATGTTGATCGGTGTAAAACCGAGTTGTGGCTGTCTTTCTCTGCCTTTGAGAAAATGACAGGCCAGACTAGCCAATCCTGAAGTCTCCTGGTTTGACGTCCAAGCAGGCACGGTTTCCTCCCTTTCCTCCGCCCAGAGAATCTGGCACGCCCATGCAAACGCTCGTCGAGAGATCATTGCATCATTGCTTGTGAACGAGTGAACGCTGGCAGTTTCTCAGTGTTTGGATGTACAAATGAAAACAGAAGTCTTTTTTCAGTTCCTTCTGATCTGTGATCAGTGATTTCTGATGTGTAGCTAATTATTTATTATTCGTGCACACAATGCGGCTTCTCTCTCTCCAGACAGAACGGTGTTTTCGTGTTTTATATCTTGTGAGTCAGTGTTTTTGTACGTCCTCGTCGCGTCTATCGGTTCTAAAATGTGCATACAGTCATGAGTTTCTGCTCAACATCAGCAGAGATAAACCTCACACACGCCGAAGCTCGGCCTTCAACATCCCCGACCCACAGTACTGCATCTGGCCCACAGCGGAGGCACCAAACGCGGCGTGAGATTAAGCAGAAGGGGGGTAAGCTTGAGCATATCCGGGCTAGCCAGCCTAGCCCCACAATAAACTGGATTACATCCGATTACTGCTGTTGTGTCTTTGTTTGCGCTGTGTACTCAACGCGCGTCACTGACGCTTTTATTTTATTTTAAAAATAATGCTATTATCAACACTTACTTTTAACTCGTTCATCTCGACAGCTGTAATGGTACTTTGCATGTGTTACAAAGTTGGTAGAATAATGATGAAGAGACGGACTCGGTGTGACTGTTTATTCAGAACTCTCAGATACAAACACAATAAACTCGCGCTGACTGACAGCGCTCTCATAACTCAGTAGTTACTATAAATAACTTTGTTAGCAATCGCTGAGCTCAGTCTCTGATACATTAGTGATGTCCGGTTCGCGAACGATCTTTCTTTTGAACCAGTTCTTTTTAGTGAACCGAATCAGTTCACCAAATCGGACTGAATCGTTCTAAACGGTTCGCGTCTCCAGTCAGCGCTGATCCATAATTTACTAAAGTTACTAACTTTCTGACATGAGTGACAGTCCCTCCGACTAGAAATAGACTAATAACCTAAAGTATATGCTGTAACTAAAACAGTTCAGACATGCTGAGAACTGATGTGAAGTGAACTCAGGTCCATCCGTCTCCCTGGCAGACTCGTGCCTGCTCGTGCCTCGATAAACCACGCCCCCTCCGCTCATATAAAATGCAAAGATGTCAGCCAATCACAACAGTGGGTGTTTTTACTGAAGTCTCACAGCAGACACGCCTCTTGAAGCAGGGCATTCAGCCACAGGGCAAACAGCATTATAGAAAAAATGCCTTTTATTTCTAAATTATGACATTTTATGATGTAAAAGTCATACTAACAATATAAGTACAGCTCAGGAAACATTATAAAATAATAGAAAAATGCCATGCCATGGGACCTTTAAGTAACAGTGGATAAGTGTCTTGAGATTGAAGTTTATAGTTTGGGTATAAATATGGCATGGATCAAACTAAGAGTAAATCATGTTTTATACAACACTTCTTTCTGGTTCTCGAAACGGATGCGATATTCTAGTGATAACGGCACTATAACAGTTTCACCGTTTGCATCACTCCGCTTGCGGCGACTGTCGGAATGTAGTTTAAAGAGTTTTTTAGGCAAGACTGTAGAGATTTAGCATCGTTCAGCGCTCATGTACCCACAGAGAACAGCTTCATCTCGGCCAGTCCTTTGGGAATTTGCCGCTGGCTCTTATGTAGATATACCCTGGCTTTGCCCTCTTACGTACTTCCGCTCAATTTTCATTTTCCTTCAGTACTCCGTCTTGGATTGCGGTATATTCTCTGGTCAAATTTTAACCGGTCCAATCAGCAAACAGAGGGAGTGGCTGAGAACGATGACGTTGATGTTGTGCGCTAGTTTGAGATGAAATGCGTCACGACCAAACGTTAGCGATCCAATAGTTTTAATCTTCAACAGAGTGCCCGCCTTCAAAGAAGTTAACGCTTGTCAAAGGAGAGTGGCCAGACTCTCTGTACAAATGAAATGTACGAGAGTCTGGTAGGACCAGGCTAATGTAGATCGTGTTTAAACATGAGAATTAATTTGGGGTATATTTAACGGGCAATCTTTGGTCTTATTAATCTGTTACACGTTCCAGAGCAAATCGATTTTGGTAAAGGGGAAAATTTAAGTTTTATAACTTTATATTTAATGCTATATTAGGCTATTTTTATAGTCCTGAATGACCTAGTAGAACTACTTTTTTTTTATATTATGTACATTGATGCAGGAAAATACTAATTTAGTCAATCGCTGTCCCTCGCTCTCTCAATTAGTAATGGAGGCTTGGGCTCAAATGTCAAACTGTCAACTTTGAAAAGATTTCAAAAGCAACTGGTACACGACATGACTTTACTGCACGGCGAGCCGGCGGCAATCAGCTTCGCGCTAAACATAGACTGGAGATTTCAATGTTGCGGATATAGCTTCGGATAGAAAAAATAAATTATTTGTTTGCAAATGATTTGTTGAAAGCGAGAATAGCAGCCATTCCTTTCAACAGAAACCACGAGAGAGAGAGAGTGTGTGCGTGCATGTGTGACAGTGTATGCGCACTCTGTATGATTGCAGCTACTGAGCTATCCTAGCTATACTATTTTTTTACTATTTTACTAAACCAGCTAGCTAACAACTTTGTTCTGGTTTCACCTCACTCCAGTCTAAATGATTTTAGGCTATTTATTTTACTACACATTGTGAACATAAATAAGCTGAAATACTGTGGATAATTAAAACTAATTCTCACTAACCACTCTTGCTAAATTGGGTAAGCACACTTGTGTTCTCATTTCAGATGTGTTCAGAGTAAATGATTAAACTGATTCGTGAGTTCAGTGTTGGACAGATCAGATGTTTTAACCAGTCGTTAAAATGCTTCGGTTCAAAGGAGTCATTAGGTTGCGAATTGGACATTAGCAGATGAGTTGTGTGTGAATCCCGTCTGTTAGAACACCATTAAAGATTTGTCAACACACAGAAAACACTTCATAACTGGGCAGGATTGGTTTCCCATTTATTGAAAGTGTGGTTTATGTGAGCTGATCAGAGAGTCAATGTTTTGAGCGCAATTCACTCCCAGCGGTAATTCAAGGCAAAAAAAATCTGAATGCGCCACGTGCAACATGGATTCGGTCTTCCGACCTTTTGATTTTGATTAATATGTGAAATATGAGAGGGAGACAAGACGGTGCTTATTTTGAAGACAGGGCAGGGGAGGAGCTCTCTGCTCCTCCTCTCTGCCACTCTAACATGCACCCCATCACATCCTCAGCAGTCATCACTCATAAATCACAATAACTGATCAAATAAGACTTTGGCGGGACAAATTCGTTTTTTCATCGATCTTTATGATTATGATTCTAGCCTATGTGACGTGGTTGTGTATGATTATGATTCTAGCCTATGTGACGTGGTTGTAGGGCTGTACGATTAATCGGAAAATAACCGAAACCGACATTCAGAACCTCTAACCGACGTATTTTTCCCATGTCGGTTATTTCGGTTTTCACGTGACTCCGCCCCGTCAGTCACATCAAGCGCAGTTTGCAGGCACACAGAGAGATGCAGGAGCAGTTATCTGTGTTTATAGATGCCCAGAATCACTATAGTAACTGCATGTTTTACACAGTTTATACAGGTCAGTTAATTGCCGTTCTTCATATAGCCTACCGCTGACGCGCGCACACACACAGATGGCACGCGCAAGCCCTGAAGACAGATCGCTTTCACTTTCGTGCTCAAAAAGTTTGTCAAGTACATGCGTTTAAAGGCTTGCCAGTTTCAACATTTAAAGGGATTGTGCTCTATTCAAAAACAACAATACGGAAAACTTCTCCGTTCAGTGCTCCGCTTCTTTCAGTGACACAGAGAGCCGAGCCGTGTCGCGTCTCTGACAACAAGCGCGCCCTGAAGGGAGACCACTTTCACCTGCGTCCTCACAAAGCTTGTCATTTGTATGTGGTTTAAGCCCTGCCAGTTTGAACATTAAAGCGAGTTTCGACCATCAGATGTGTATTATGTTGAACTAATGCCTGATATATTGTGACAAACGAACACTCAGACAGAAGCTTGCACATCACGCAAAGATTGCGCGCAGAAACGCAGTGTCATCACTGTCCTGTGACTAAAGTAAAGTCACTAAAGTAGCTTAGAAACTCAAGCGTTATAGTCATACATTTTAATACCTTTGAAGTACAAACCACAGCTTCATAATGAATGGAGACGGTATGAGTAATTCACACACACAATCACTCTCTCATTAATGCATTCAGATTAATGTAATGTAGGCCTATGTGCTAATGTATCTGTATCTGATGTACAACAAACAGAAATCTGCCCCATAGACCATAACTGCTGAAAGTGAACCGTTTCTTTCAAGTATTTTAAAATCACAAAGAAATGCACTTTTTCATTAGAAAAAAAATCCACCTGTTCTATATAATATGTAGAACATATTTACAGTACAAACCTTATCAGTGAACTTACTCAACCTTATGAGGGCAAAAAAAAAAAAGAAGCAAAATAATCGTCCATTAATCGTAATCGAGGTAAAATGTTCAATTAATCAAGGTTTTTATTTTTGAGCAAATCGTTACAGCCCTACGTGGTTGTGTATGATTATGTTTCTAGCCTATGTGACGTGGTTGTGTATGATTATGATTCTAGCCTGTGTGACGTGGTTGTGTATGATTATGATTCTAGCCTATGTGACGTGGTTGTGTATGATTATGATTCTAGCCTATGTGACGTGGTTGTGTATGATTATGATTCTAGCCTATGTGACATGGTTGTGTATGATTATGATTCTAGCCTGTGTGACGGGGTTGTGTATGATTATGATTCTAGCCTATGTGACATGGTTGTGTATGATTATGATTCTAGCCTATGTGACGTGGTTGTGTATGATTGATTCTAGCCTGTGACGTGGTTGTGTATGATTATGATTCTAACTTATGTGACGTGGTTGTGTATGATTATGATTCTAGCCTATGTGACGTGGTTGTGTATGATTGATTCTAGCCTGTGACGTGGTTGTGTATGATTATGATTCTAACTTATGTGACGTGGTTGTGTATGATTATGATTCTAGCCTATGTGACGTGGTTGTGTATGATTCTAGCCTGTGACGTGGTTGTGTATGATTATGATTCTAGCCTATGTGACGTGGTTGTGTATGATTATGATTCTAGCTTATGTGACGTGGTTGTGTATGATTATGATTCTAGCCTATGTGACGTGGTTGTGTATGATTATGATTCTAGCCTATGTGACGTGGTTGTGTATGATTATGATTCTAGCCTATGTGACGTGGTTGTGTATGATTATGATTCTAACCTATGTGACGTGGTTGTGTATGATTATGATTCTAGCCTATGTGACGTGGTTGTGTATGATTATGATTCTAACCTATGTGACGTGGTTGTGTATGATTATGATTCTAGCTTATGTGACGTGGTTGTGTATGATTATGATTCTAGCTTATGTGACGTGGTTGTGTATGATTATGATTCTAACCTATGTGACGTGGTTGTGTATGATTATGATTCTAACCTATGTGACGTGGTTGTGTATGATTATGATTCTAGCCTATGTGACGTGGTTGTGTATGATTATGATTCTAGCCTATGTGACGTGGTTGTGTATGATTCTAGCCTGTGACGTGGTTGTGTATGATTATGATTCTAGCCTATGTGACGTGGTTGTGTATGATTATGATTCTAGCCTATGTGACGTGGTTGTGTATGATTATGATTCTAGCCTATGTGACGTGGTTGTGTATGATTATGATTCTAGCTTGTGACGTGGTTGTGTATGATTATGATTCTAGCCTATGTGACGTGGTTGTGTATGAATATGATTCTAGCTTGTGACTAGGCATGTGCCGCTATCAAATTTTCATGTTGCGATTAATTGCTGAAGCTTTTATCACGGTATACGGTATTATCACGATATAAGTTGAAAAAGAAGTGGTCATACTATAACAGGTTAAATCACTTTCTTATAACAAAAGAACCAAACATTTAAATACAATAAAGCAATACACAAAAATGTATAAAGTAAACAAATATTTAAAACAGATTAAAATGCAAAAGAATTATAAAGAACAATAGGTATGCTGAAATGTACATTTAACTAAGATTAATACATGCTTTAGAAGTATTTTTCATTGTCAGTTTGTTAATGAAGGAACTAATGTTAAATACTGGAGCCTTGTAAAGTGTGTGATTGAACAACAGTCAGAATATATTCTAGGGCATGTAATTTAGTCCAGATTAAAATATAAAATGTAAGTTTGAAAATGAATAACCTTAAGTCTTTAAGTATTATGTATTAGGTTATGTGATTACTGGGGAAACGGCTGCATTTCTGCTGTTCCGTCAGCGCCCTCTGCTGTCGAAGAATGAATGTGCACTTCAGCGCATCTCCTCATTCCGCCATGTGCTCGGCTCATGCACGGTCTATTTACATCAGTGCGTGTTCCTCTTTGACGTGTTTTTCATTTTAAACGGTTGATGGGTAAAGTATTCTTAAAATTCATTTTAAAAATCGGAATAATTCGTAATAAATAATTATTCACGGTATTTTGAAGTGCCCACGATAACAATATTGTGCATGTTCATTATTGCGGTATATCTTATTACCGTTTACCGGCACATGTCTACTTGTGACGTGGTTGTGTATGATTATGATTCTAGCTTGTGACGTGGTTGTGTATGACGTGGTTGTGTATGAATATGATTCTAGCTTGTGACGTGGTTGTGTATGATTATGATTCTAGCCTATGTGACGTGGTTGTGTATGATTCTAGCCTATGTGACGTGGTTGTGTATGATTATGATTCTAGCCTATGTGACGTGGTTGTGTATGATTATGATTCTAGCCTATGTGACGTGGTTGTGTATGATTATGATTCTAGCCTATGTGACGTGGTTGTGTATGATTATGATTCTAGCCTATGTGACGTGGTTGTGTATGATTATGATTCTAGCCTATGTGACGTGGTTGTGTATGATTATGATTCTAGCCTATGTGACGTGGTTGTGTATGATTATGATTCTAGCCTATGTGACGTGGTTGTGTATGATTCTAGCCTGTGACGTGGTTGTGTATGATTATGATTCTAGCCTATGTGACGTGGTTGTGTATGATTCTAGCCTGTGTGACATGGTTGTGTATGATTATGATTCTAGCCTATGTGACGTGGTTGTGTATGATTATGATTCTAGCCTATGTGACGTGGTTGTGTATGATTCTAGCCTGTGTGACGTGGTTGTGTATGATTCTAGCCTGTGTGACGTGGTTGTGTATGATTCTAGCCTGTGTGACGTGGTTGTGTATGATTATGATTCTAGCCTGTGTGACGTGGTTGTGTATGATTCTAGCCTATGTGACGTGGTTGTGTACGATTATGATTCTAGCCTGTGTGACGTGGTTGTGTACGATTATGATTCTAGCCTGTGACCTGGTTGTGTACGATTATGATTCTAGCCTGTGTGACGTGGTTGTGTATGATTATGATTCTAGCCTATGTGACGTGGTTGTGTACGATTATGATTCTAGCCTGTGACGTGGTTGTGTATGATTCTAGCCTGTGACGTGGTTGTGTATGATTATGATTCTAGCCTATGTGACGTGGTTGTGTACGATTATGATTCTAGCCTATGTGACGTGGTTGTGTATGATTCTAGCCTGTGACGTGGTTGTGTATGATTATGATTCTAGCCTATGTGACGTGGTTGTGTACGATTATGATTCTAGCCTGTGACGTGGTTGTGTATGATTCTAGCCTGTGACGTGGTTGTGTATTAGGGATGCACGATATATCGGCAACATATCGTTATCGGCCGATAAATGATTATTTTTGATGTTATCGTTATCGGTCCAATAAGAAAATTTGACCGATATAGTCAAGCCGATAGATAATGTATTATTTCCTTCAGCTGAGACGGACGCGCTGTCCACCATGATGGGTTTGAATTGCTCTAAATATGTTTGGAATCACTTCGAAAAGGAAAATACAGTTATGTGCAACATGTGCAGCGCAAGTCTTCTATAATCTACATAAAATGATAATGAGAATAGAATAGGCTGTAAAAGAGCGTTGTGTTTCAGCGCGTTTGTTGAGGGAAGAGCGCGCCCACGGAGTTACACCTTCATGACGAGCACAGTCAAGTTCGCTTGTGCATTCACAGCCTTTTGTGCCATTGTAAGTTGTAATATTATATTTATTATTATTCTGTGTATGTAATATCATATAGGATGCGTTTGGTTGAGTTAATAAACGATGCAGTAAAGCACTTCATTGTACCGGTCTTTAGCTTCAGCGCGCGCCCACGGAGTTACACCTTCATGACGAGCACAGTCAAGTTTGCTTGTGCATTCACAGCCTTTTGTGCCATTGTAAGTTGTAATATTATATTTATTATTTTGTGTATATAATCCCATATAGGATGCGTTTGGCTGAGTTAATTAACGATGCAGTAAAGCACTTCATTGTACCGGCGCGCGCATTTCAAACAGAAATACACAGCATTAATAACTACTGGGACTGTCCTATACATAACACTGCAATGAGAATATTTCTGTTATAAAACGTAGTGAATTCTCTGGGTTTAGTTGTTTTTCAGCGCGCTGTTGTGGGAAGCGTCAACAACGCATTCTGACCAGCACAGTCAAGTTCGCTTGTGCATTCGCGTCATTTTAAGCATATGTAAGTCGTAATATTACGTTTTTGTAGTATAAACATCTGATTAAAGTCATATAGGATGTGTTTCGTTAAGTCAATAACCCGCAGTGCTTCACTGTACCGGTGATCATCTTCAGCTTCAGCACGCGCTCTCAAACAGGGGAAGAGCATCCACAGGAGTTATAACCCTTCACCTATGCGTGATTTTGTGCTAATATAAGTTGTAATATTATATTTATTTTGTATAAATATCTGATTGTTCTCATATATGATGCGTTTAGTTGTTAATTAAACTTCTAAGCGCTTCAGTTTATGGTTGTTCGTTCATTCTCTCCAGCTTCAGCGCGCTGTCAAACAGCAACATTATTCCTAATAGACTAGACTAATATTACAGATGTTTACTATTACTGTAATATTAAACATATTTTTTTTTTCAAAAACACAGAAGCATTATTTTTATAATTAGCACTTTTATTGTTCTCGTATCATTTCCATCAACATTATGGTTTGATTAAAACCATTTCTTTATCGTCTGTGCGGAGGTTATTTCATGCACTTGCATTCTGATTCTTTATTATGCAGCCTAAGTAATGCTGTTCAATTACTTGTTTGCATTATTTAGGTATATTATTTTTATTTTTTAGACAATATAATTTTTGGTAACATTTTACAAATAAGGTCTCATTTTATTAGTGCATTAACTATCATGAACAAACAGAGAGCAATAACCTTTGTTTCTTTTAGTAATAAAATGTTTGTGTTTTGTAACAGTCCATTCACAGTTCATACCTAATGTTAAAAGACACAACTTTGGGTCTGAATATGTTGAGATTAACATGAACTAAAATTAATAAATCCTGTTGAAGTATTGTTCATTCATTGTTGGTTAACTAATACTAACAAAAATTAAACCTTATTGTAAAGTGTTAAAAAAAAAAAATTGGCCATAGGAGTGTAAAATTAATTTGAAAAGGTAAGGAATCTCACACTGGTTCAAATAGGCTACTGTAGTGTATAGGTTTGATTTACGTTGAAGTGTTTGGGACATGGCTTTTAATGGTGAGCCTTTTGTTTTTGTAATCAGGCTCTCAGAGTTTATTAAAATTTGTATTTCGATTTATCGGCCAATATACCGGTTATCGGCTTTCAAATATTAAGAATTATCGGTTATCGGTATCGGCCAAAATGTTCATATCGGTGCATCCCTATTGTGTATGATTATGATTCTAGCCTATGTGACGTGGTTGTGTATGATTATGATTCTAGCCTATGTGACGTGGTTGTGTATGATTATGATTCTAGCCTGTGACGTGGTTGTGTATGATTATGATTCTAGCCTATGTGACGTGGTTGTGTATGATTCTAGCCTGTGTGACGTGGTTGTGTATGATTATGATTCTAGCCTGTGTGACGTGGTTGTGTATGATTATGATTCTAGCCTATGTGACGTGGTTGTGTATGATTATGATTCTAGCCTATGTGACGTGGTTGTGTATGATTCTAGCCTGTGTGACGTGGTTGTGTATGATTCTAGCCTGTGTGACGTGGTTGTGTATGATTCTAGCCTGTGTGACGTGGTTGTGTATGATTATGATTCTAGCCTGTGTGACGTGGTTGTGTATGATTCTAGCCTATGTGACGTGGTTGTGTACGATTATGATTCTAGCCTGTGTGACGTGGTTGTGTACGATTATGATTCTAGCCTGTGACCTGGTTGTGTACGATTATGATTCTAGCCTGTGTGACGTGGTTGTGTATGATTATGATTCTAGCCTATGTGACGTGGTTGTGTACGATTATGATTCTAGCCTGTGACGTGGTTGTGTACGATTATGATTCTAGCCTGTGTGACGTGGTTGTGTACGATTATGATTCTAGCCTATGTGACGTGGTTGTGTACGATTATGATTCTAGCCTGTGACGTGGTTGTGTACGATTATGATTCTAGCCTGTGTGACGAGGTTGTGTATGATTATGATTCTATGATTCTATGATTATGATTCTAGCCTATGTGACGTGGTTGTGTATGATTCTAGCTTATGTGACGTGGTTGTGTACGATTATGATTCTAGCCTGTGACGTGGTTGTGTACGATTATGATTCTAGCCTGTGACGTGGTTGTGTACGATTATGATTCTAGCCTGTGTGACGTGGTTGTGTACGATTATGATTCTAGCCTATGTGACGTGGTTGTGTACGATTATGATTCTAGCCTGTGACGTGGTTGTGTATGATTCTAGCTTATGTGACGTGGTTGTGTACGATTATGATTCTAGCCTGTGACGTGGTTGTGTACGATTATGATTCTAGCCTGTGACGTGGTTGTGTACGATTATGATTCTAGCCTGTGTGACGTGGTTGTGTACGATTATGATTCTAGCCTATGTGACGTGGTTGTGTACGATTATGATTCTAGCCTGTGACGTGGTTGTGTACGATTATGATTCTAGCCTGTGTGACGAGGTTGTGTATGATTATGATTCTATGATTATGATTCTAGCCCATGTGACGTGGTTGTGTATGATTCTAGCTTATGTGACGTGGTTGTGTATGATTATGATTCTAGCCTATGTGACGTGGTTGTGTATGATTATGATTCTAGCCTATGTGACGTGGTTGTGTATGATTCTAGCCTATGTGACGTGGTTGTGTATGATTATGATTCTAGCCTATGTGACGTGGTTGTGTATTAGAGCTGCAACTAACGATTATTTTTTCTGTCGACTAATCTAACGATTATTATTTTTTTGTCGACTAATCTAACGATTATTTTTCCGGATTAATCTTATGATTCTTTTTTACTGATTATTGTATTTCAAAGAGGGTAGTGAATTTGTATATTATTTTAACATGAAATCAATGAATGATGACAATATTAATTGTATTTCAGGAAGGGTAGTGTACATAGTATGCCATTTTATAATGAAATATATGAACACAAGAAGCTTTTTAAACATAATATATAATGATACTATTCATCATAAAATGTATACAGAGTAGGCCTAATTAGGAAAAGTTGTTTACTATAGTAGTTGAGTATGATTTACTTATTGATTTGTGTCAATAGTAAACGAAAATGCACTTGTATTTATCTGCAAAAGGTTCACATACAGGAGCTTTCAGCATAGTTTTAATATAGTATAACTAGTCGTCTATTTTGAAGATACATGTGCATAAACAACGACTAAAGCTGCCAGAAGTTTTTGCCCAAACTTCAAAGACACATTTAAATGATTAAAGCTAGAGGCATATCTTAACTTTAATGTTACTTTAATCATGCAAACTACCTATATACAGCATGTTATTATGCATATGTGTTTGGGACAGAGGGGAACCAGGTCGCATTAACAGGAGATATATGCAGCCCATAATAAATAAAAGCACGAGACATACTGGGGTCGGAGAAGAACCCCGGAAAATGTGACCGTCTGTTGCAATACACGCGCCACGGTTCAGCTGCGCGAGAGAACCACGGAGAGAACACTGGCAGCAGGGTTGCCAGGTTTTCACAACAAAACCCACCCATTCGTTCCTCAAAACTAGCCCAAAACAAGCCCAATCGCGTTTCGGGAGGTTCTCTGGTAAACATCACGTTCGGGGGGTTAAATATGTGTGTTTTTTTTGCAGGGCTGCCTGCTAAAATTCTCATTCCCGGGGCTAAATATCACATAGTTGGGATCGCTTCAACCCGCGGACATGAGACACAGCCCGCGGCAACAGTGTAGAATTAGCCCAATTCCGCGTAAAAAAAACGGGACTTGGCAACACTAATTGGCAGTGTGAAAGCTCCCGCTCTCCACGCGAACAGCTCCTGCTCTGCCACCGCGCGGAGTGTGAAACCGGCATTACAGCGAACAAAGCACAGTTTTATTCGGCTTCTGTTTAAAGTACTCCCACACTTTTGAATGTCGCGGTCTGGCTTTATATGATAAATGATCATTTTCACTATGCCCGGGAGCAGAAGCTGCCATTATTATATATATCTTATATATATATATATCTTCTGTTCCATTCTAGAACGTAAATAATGTGCCGCTGACGCGTCGACACATTTCACGCACGTCGACGTATTTTCGTAGTCGACGTCATTGACGACGTCGACGCGCCGTTGCAGCCCTATTGTGTATGATTATGATTCTAGCCTATGTGACGTGGTTGTGTATGATTATGATTCTAGCCTATGTGACGTGGTTGTGTATGATTTGGCAATAGCCTATACACTGGTGAAAATCGGGCCAACTGTTTAAAATTTGTCGGGAGGTGCTCGTAACCATACGAGCATCAACGATTTCCATGTGATTTTTTTTTTTTTTTGTTGTTGTTGTTGTTGTTTAAACCTAATTTGACTCATTGTACGTGTTAATTGTGGATTCCACTTTCATATGAACTGATTGCATGTTTAGGTTAGAATTTGATTTTCATTCTGTGATTTTTAATACCAGATAAATTGTGTGAAATTCCAGCAAAAAAATTGTTTTACATGCATGTTATTAAATACAAATCAATGAAATAAGAAACACAATATTTTAATGTTTTAAATATTTACTCTACTAAACATTTGTTTTTTGTTTTGTTTTTTTTAGTACTTCCCAGTAAATGTTGTGTAGATATGCTTAGGGTTGGGTATCATTTGGGTTTTTTACGATAACGGTGCCAAACCGATACATTTAAATTGGTACCGGTGCCTGAACTGATACTTAAAAAAAAAAAAAAAAACACAAAACAATGGATATTAAAGAATGGCTTTTTATTGAAAAAAAAAAAATCTTTAAATTGAACAATTTATTAAAAGTTTAAAGTATACTTAAATATGTAAATATAAATAGATACAAAACACAATTTACTTCACAAATTCACAGTAAACCCTAAGCCACCTAATTTAAAGCTACACTGTGTAACTTTTTTAGTTTATTCTTAGCTAAAAACACTTAGTTCTTTCAAAAATATATGTGCTCATTAATGTATATTTACTTCTTTCAAGTAATAAAGCATTCTCGTAAGTTTATAATATGCCATTGAAAATACATACGGGTAATGGGTTCGAATGTCGGTCGCCATGTTGCCCCTCCATCTTGAAAGTACATTAGCCACAGAGGGACATACCCGTAAATTCAAGCTTCGCCTTTCGCGTTTTAACACTCGATGGCACCGTGTCGAATGTGGATGAGGTCGAACTGGAAGCCATGTTAATCTTGGACTAAATCGACCACTTTAGGAGTTAAAACTAAATCGGAATTGAGAGGAACAGAAACTAATATTCACTGGATGGTCATATACATTTTCACCGCTAGAAGGGGGAAAATATCACAGTGTAGCTTTAAAGGGGGGGGGAAACACTCAGTTTCAGTCAGTCTCATGTCAATCTTGAGTACCTATAGAGTAGCACTGCATCCTGCATATCTCCGAAAAGTCTTTATTTTTATTATAATTATAAAAGAAAGATGCGCTGTTCCGAGTCTTTCCGGAAAAAGCCGTGCGGCTGGGGGCGTATCGTGTGGGCGGAGCTAAAGAATGTCGAGCGCGCGCCGCTGTTACTGTGTTGAGTGCGTCTGAGAGCTGCGTCATCCCTAAAAGCGGAAAAAAACTTTATTCAACATAAAAAATGGCTTTTAATCAGATACAGCCATACATCTATGATCCGGAATCAGACCCAGAGGCTGAAGTTGAACAGGAGCAGCAGCAAAAACGACTAGAGCAGGACGTCAACTATGTGGTATAAGTTACACTAACTATATAATATGTTTAGCGGCTTGTGTTATTTAGAACACCATGTCAAGCGCGAGTGTTACAATGTGTGTGTGTGTGTTTACGCGTGGTTTGTGAAGACATGATTTGTAGTAAGCGGACTGGTTTTGCGCGTCAGGCTAGTGTTTACATAGAAAGACATGGAATAGTAGCGCATTTGAATGAAGAACCGCGCTTATTTAGTTCAACATATTTCCCCATTCTTTGTGTATTTTTGTTTGGAGTGCTTTTACAATACACAAACATACACATATAGTGGCCAGCTAAACAAATGTACACAATATACATCGCATGCTCCATTGATCAATACGTGATCATGTTTGGGCTAACGTTACTTGATGGGCATAGGCAAAAACAGACATTTGAAGCAGTCAAACCTGCGGTTCCAACGTTGGGACCTTTTATCATTGGGACCGCTCCATCCTTCAGTATTAGGCGATCTGAAAATCCGGCGTCGAACTGGGCCTTGTTTATAAAACAATCGGCACCGAAATGCAGGGAACAGACATAAATATTTGCGCAACTCAGTTGTTGATCCGGAAAAGCAAATTCCATCTGTACGAGCCAGCGCTTTGATGGGCGTAGCCTATTGCTTTCACGCGCTCTCTCTCGCGCGTGCGCGCTCTTCCGGTAGAATTGTCCGTACGGCCCATATAAGGAAATTCCGCCCTGTTGACGTCAAGCGGACCCATGATCGAAAAAAACTTTCCGAAACTTATGACTAACAGGAAGTACTAATTTTGGCAAAGAAATACTCCCATCAAACGTCCACCTTAGCTTATGAAATGGTGTCCATGTTTAGCATGGGAATCCAAGTCTTTAACAGTGCCAAAAGATCAGTATGCATGAAACAGCATTTCACCCCCCCTTTAACTCTAAATAACAGTTACAGTACTAATAACAACAGTAGTCTGTATCAGGGATAGAAATTAACTTTTTTGTCCACCGGCCACTGTGGCTGGTGGATTTCAAAATCTACCAGCCACTCAATGTTTTTACCAGCCACTTTCTTGTTTTTAAGCAGTTTATTTAATCTCAAGTCTCAATGAAATACTGACATTTTCTCTTTTTCTCTTATACAAACACAAACCATGAACTGATATACATTTCATTAAATGAGTAGGGCAGATTAATGGATGTGGCATTTGGATGATTCGTGGTCTTTTATGGCTTCCAGTTTTAGGTTTTTAGTCCCAACAATGAAACTATTAGTTTTGGCATCTTCTGAAGCGTGTTGACGACATAGGGTTGCCACCTTCAGTGTGGCAAAATAAGGGAAACCCATTCACGACAATATAAAATATCAAATGTTATATTATTTTACATTTGATTATTTCATTTATTTCTAAAGAACTCTTTAGTAGCCTATTTGGTGCACTTTAAAGGGATAGTTCTCCCAAAACTAAAACATTCTGTCATAATTTACTCTCCCTCATGATGTTTCAAACCTGTTTGAGTTTTTATGTTCTGCTGAACACAGAAGATATTTTGCAGAAAGTTTGTACCCAGGCTGCTTTGGGGGCACCATTGACTTCCATAGTAGGAGTCTTCCTATGTGTTCAACATAACAAAGAAATGTATACATGTTTGGAACAACTTGAGGGTGAGTAAATAATGACAGAATTTTCATTTATGGGTGAACTGTCCCTTTAAGCTGTCATTTCTGAACCAGTAATCACTTTTTTGACATTTCTGAAATTCAAAAATGTTTATATATATATATATATATATAATTTACTTGAATTATGATTATTTTATTTTGCAATTATTTGTCCCATTTTTATCTAAATATTCATTTAATAAATTTCAAACTTTATATGGCAGGATTATTTATGTATGATTAAAATGATACATTAATAATAACATTAATTAGGCTATAATCTATTATTTAACCTGTCTAAAATATATATAATAATTCTGTCTGCCAAGCTCTGATAATGTATGGAATATTATATAAATATATTATCCATTTAAAAAAACAATAGGCCTATACCTTTAGAAGCACGGATGTATGTCACCGCTGCTGCTTTAAGTCAGTCAGTCAGAGCAACTGAAGTGCTTCTCTGCAAAGTGTTCAGTTGGCCTGAGGTTCATCACGAGTTACTGGACAGACCCATTGATACCTTTTTTTTCTATTCAGCCCTATATTTGGAGATCCTCTTGCGTTCAAACGGAGCTCGATATGTTTTTAAAAAAACGCGCAAGTTTACAGCTCATGTTCTCGAGACTCCGCCGCTATGGCAACAAAGCCGCTAAAACGCAACCACGTGCAAATTAACTTCTCTACTACTTATTGGGAATTTGATTTGTAACACCACATTTTTTTGAAGGTGTGCCTCCTCTAAAAGTGTCCGCCGTCCAGGTGAAACATAAGGCTATGCTATTTTTATGTACCCGCCACGGTGGCCGGTAGGTGAAGCGAGTTTACCCGCAACAACACAAAATCACCCGCATTTGGCTGGTGGCGGGTGCTAATTTCCATCCCTGGTCTGTATGCTTGGTATGCTACAAACCAGCTTCAAGGTTCAGCTTTATTTTGAAATATGACCATATTCTCTGGCTAAATATTTTAGAACGCATCTACGAACCTTGTTTCCATGGCGACGCGTCGTGCTTCTCACATGACACAGCAGCCACAATAGTGCTGTATGACCGCCCTATTTTTTTTATTTAAAAAATTCACAAACTTGTTAACTCTGTCATTAATCTGATATTCTGATTTTCAAATATATGTGAGTGAATGTGTGTTAGTTGATCTATAATGCGTGATGGGTGTAGCCATGTTAGTTTGCGACAATCAGATCTGTCGGATTTACATCACATATATTCATCCTCGGCTCAGGAAATTCATGAAAGTGAGTGACCGCTGAACTGGGAGAAGAATAGAGTAAACTATAGTTAACTATAATATGCATCTCATGAAAAAAACGCGTAGTCAAATTATAACTGTCTGAAAGGATTGCCATTGTCGATATCACATCAGTATGTATTTTTTATTAGTACTAATGTGCATTTAAATGTCTGGAACCTAAATTAAAGGTGTTTGAAAACACTGAATAGTTGTGATATGTGACGAGCGCTTGGCGTGTCTCTCTCTCGTTCGGCACCAGCCAAAGCATGAAAGCACATTTGAATTTAAGTGGAATTTAAGTTATGGGTTTCGGTACCCAACCCTAGATATGCTTGACGTGTGCCGTGTTCTTGGAGACCTCTTAGTCTGGTTTAGTGTTGTAATATGTATAGGTTCGCTATGTGGGGTATTTAATATTTAACTGGGATGACTTAATTTCTTGGCTGTTTCTTCTGTCTTGAGAGTGAGTGAGTGTGTGTGTGTGTTATGGGGTAGATGGAGTGACTGGTTTAGTTTAAGTGAGTTTGGCGGCCCCTGGGGTGTCTGTAATAAGAGCAGGAGGTGTCCTGCTGTCAAAGAGTGTCTGAGCGCTCGCTCTCTCACACACCAGACAAGAGGGGGAGGGAAAGTGGAAGTGAGGATGAGGCACTGAACTGTAGTGGGAACATGGTTCAGATGGTGAAGTGTGTTTAAGCGATATCTCTTGGGATCTTCGAGGGTGTGTGCCAAACATACAGGATGAACTAAACATGTCTCTGCATCGCTCACTCAAGTGTGTTTTTATTGATTGAAATTTTTTTTTTCAAACCCCATTTTCAAGACACTTCAGACACAGTCTGGTCAATACTGGAGCTTAATTTGACAGTCTTAAGTGCCATTTAAGAGCCAGTAAATATGAAATCGATGCTACAATAATAACAGACTATCATGCAACAAAGAGGTAGCCCATTTTGAAAAATAAGTCTGAAAGTTTGTACAGAAGATTTAGAAATGATTAGATGTTTTGCTATGAGACAAACGTTTTATTTTTAAGTTTCTTCTATTTAATTTGTAATGTAGCACCAGTAAATGTCGCAGAGTTATAGAGTAAATGTGATTTTATTATACTTAAACCCCCCAAAAAAAGCTTTTTGTTTCAAAATCCTGCTTCTTTGAATATTAAACATGTTCTCATTGGCTGTTTTAACTCTTTCCCTGCCATTTGCCAGCCAGCGTTTTTGATCATTTTCACAATTTCAGAATATTCCCCAGAATATTTTGTTGTATGAATATCTAAACGTGCAATATATCAAAAGTAAGAGCAGACCCTCTGCTTTTAAACACAAAAAATATTTTATTCTGGCTTCATGCGTTCCTTTTTTATCAACTCTTGAATGTGGGTAAGTTTAATCAAAATAAAAAAAACATTTGGAGCAAAAAGCTGAGAAAATCATGTTTTTGTCAAAGACTACATCCAGTCGGATTCAGAACGATGATCAAAACACAGATGGAGTAGATTGAGTTCATCAACACCCCAAAGCTTCACAGTCCTATAGCTCGTCCTGGGTCAACATTTCATTCAGAAACATTAGGCAGTTTTGATTTCTATGCTGTTTAATGTTGATGATCGCGTTATTTTACATATGCATCTGCTTAAATGTGAGTGCTTGTTTCTTCACCTTTTTTAAATCAGGAGATTCAGTACCGTTTCAGAAGATGTGTAATAGCGCCCCCTACCGCATAACAGTGAAAACCAGCAAAGCCCGAAAATCCAGTCAATGGCGGGCAAAGGGTTCATTGGCTTTTTGTCACGCCACAGTCAATTTATGACTTTCAGAAAAAAAATTGGGAAATGCTGAGATATTGACCTGATTGAAACCTAGACTGAAACCTAACCTAGTAACTCTCAGAAGTTGTGTAGCAGCCAGCCAATCAGATTGAAACTTGCAATTTATCTTTGCAAAATGCTTCTGGTGATGTGTAGATGTTGTTTTATGCTGAAACAAAATTGCACATTAATGACACCTTTTAAAGAATGTAGCAAAGTGGCCATATTGTCAGACCTGAGGAAACGTTTAAACATAAAACTAATATCAGAAATTAGTCCTAAGCTTTGTTTGGGTGCGTTTAACCTCCCATCTCTCTCTCTCTCTCTCTCCACAGCTTTCAGTCTGGATACGGAGCAGCCGGACTACGATTTGGACTTGGAGGATGAGGTTTTTGTGAATAAGCTGAAAAAGAAGCTGGAGGTGGAGGCCCTGCAGTTCGAGGAGATGATTGACAGATTAGAGAAAGGCAGCGGACAGCAGGTTATTAAAAAGCTTCACCACTTACAATGTGAACTGCAGAAAAGGGGGAAAAAAAACTTTGGGGATTTCAGACAGGTACACGCAAAACTTTAAATTAAAAAGCAGAAGTGATTCTGTTAACCCTTTGTCTGAATTCAGGATGTCACTGTGTGGAATCCTTAATCTAGAAGTCCAAATTGGTAACTGAAGCAGATATCTAGAACATTTAAAAGATGAACCACTGTTAGCTAATGTCGATAATCCTAAAATATATACTGTTAATCTTGTTCATTTTTATTTAGCATGGATGCATTAAATTGATAAGTGACATAATTTACAAAAGATTTATATTTTAAGTAAATGCTATTCTTTTGATTGTTTTATTAATCAAAGAATCTTGAAAGGTTTTGCAGCCCAATTGTTTTCAACATATTCATAATTTTCACGTGACCGTCACACCGTTATAGGAACGCCCACCTGGAGGGCAAAACGAGGCTTTCCTCCATTGCCCGCCAGTCATTTTTACCAGGTTTGTAGTAAGTTTTAATGTAGTAAGACAGTGATATTAAAAGACCAAATTCAATATACACCTTATTGACGTTGCATACTTTGTACAGGCGTGTTTGTACAGTGTTTTTTTTCCCCATATGTTTCCCAGTGTTTTTTCATATTCGCTCATCTACTCGCCTGTATATAGTATTCATCATCAAAAAGGTTTAAACTGAACTTAATATTTGAATATCACTGTTATAGTACATTAAGGCACTTTAATGGTGGGTTGCATTAGTAAGAATTCTTTAGCCTGGCGTCGGTTCAGCCTTTTAATTCTAACGGTCTTTCTACATGGTTAATCTGCGTTGATTAGCATTAAACTTTGCCTAATTTAATCCTTATTGGTGCAACTCACCCTATAAGCGTTTGTCACGTTAAGCATTTAAAATCGTCCCGCTGTTTTCAGTGATTGAAATGCTGCAGCAGGTGCTGTATATGGATCACAAGTGCCCAAAACTTGCATCTTAATCACATATTTTTGTTTCGTAAGATGGAAAATTGACAGGCTTGTGCTGCAGTTCTAGGGCTGTTTTGCCCTCCAGGCCTCCGTGAAAGTCACGTGACTGAAAACGATGAATTAGAATGATTTCTGAAGGATCATGTGACACTGAAGACTAATGTAATGATGCTGAAAATTCAGCTTTGCCCCACAGGAATAATATATTATAATATATTCAAATAGAAACCGTTATTGCAATACTATTTCAATATATCAAATAAATGCAGCCTTGCTGAGCATAACTGACACTTTTTTGTTTTTCTTTTTTCAAAAACATTTTTGAAAATCTTACTAACCCCAAAATGTATTTAATTGAATTCATCTTTTTGTTTTGTTTATTATTGTTATTATTAATGACATTTTTCTGTACCACAGCTGGTGACCCTACAGGAAGCGAAGCTTTTACTGAAGGAAGATGACGATCTGATCAGGGAGGTGTTTGAGTACTGGAGCAGAAAGAGGAAACTGTGTAAAAACGGATCCCTCATCCCAACTATCAAGCAGGAAAAGCGGGACGGATCCAGTACAAATGACCCCTACGTGGCCTTCAGGCGCAGGACCGAGAAGATGCAGACGAGAAAGGTGAGTGATCTTAGTCAGAGCTGTGTCCGTATCGATGTTTTATTCTTAATCCTTTAATGCTGATCCTCTAACGGAGTAAACGGGAACGGATAGATGAAAGCAACTCAATACAGCAGTCACTTTGATCGATCTGTCAGCACTGAAAGGATAAAGTATTTGACACTTTTGTTTTCCTTGAAGTCCACAACTGGTCAATGCTAGCAAGCCATGTGGCGTAAACGGAAGACGGAGTTTGTGTTGTAAATGTCCGAGTATGTTTTTATAGTACAACAGACTCTTGCAAACAGCCTTTTTAATATCATGAGAATAAGAATAACGAATTAAATGACAATGGAAAACATTTAATGCATTTACAAACGTTCTTGTTTTATAAAGCTAAACCACTGCCAGCTCTTCAACTTTGTTTTGAAGTCCGTCTCATAATGACTTGCAGGAGTTTGCCTTACACAATCAGGCATTTAGTTCCTCTGTGTGGTCTCTTCTCCTTGCCAAACTTTGCCGTTATTTGTTGACTTTGAGTTTTGAGCATCACTGAACTGAAAAAAAGAACGTTTTTCATAGTTCATTACGTCAGGGACTAATGGTGATGATTAAACACAGTTCTGTGGTGGATGATTAGGCATCTTTCCTCTGCTCATTTTAAAACGCTCTTCAAGCATGAAAGATAAGGAGTGAACCTCATATAAAATAACAAACATTGCTCAGTTTATGCTTTAAACCAGGGGTGTCCAAACTTTTTTTAAAGGGGGCCGGATTTGATGTTGTGGACATACCCGGGGGCCGGTCCTTTTTCTATTATATATATATATATATAATAGAGTATATAATAGAGTTAGAACTCTATTCAATTTCTTATTTAAATTTAATAAGTGCTCTATTTAGATCACCACAGGTAAAACCACACTACAAAACATGCTTTTCTGACTTGGTATTTCTGTCTTTTTTCCAGTCCAAATATCAAAAAATTCTTAAATCAAGATGCTTTTACTAAGGAAAATTACATATTTTTTCTTGATTCCTGTCAATTTTGCTTGAAACAAACTAAATTATCTGCTAATGGATTAGAAAAATAATCTTCCAAAATCTTCCTTAAAGATTCCAAACAGAAACATTATTTTTCTTACCCCATTGGCAGATATATTTGCTTGTTTTGAACAAAAACTCACTTCAATTAAATTTATTTTCCAGAAAACAAGAACTAATATCGAATGTCATTTAACTTATCTCGTAACATCTTGATTTAAGAATTTTTAGATATATTTAGACTAGAAACAGGACAAAAATACTAAATGACAGCATTTTTTGCAGTGCACACAAGGCAAAAAGTAATACATACATTATATATATATATATATATATATATATATATATATATATACACATACATATATATATATATATATAATTCTATATCTAGAATGATATTTAGTCTAGACATATAAATACAAATGCACAAAACTGCAAGTTTATGACAAAACATTGTCTGCAGTTGGCCTTTATTACTCATTTAATACATGTCTACATTACAAATTAAATAAAATTAGATATTAACCTACATTTCTGACAAATTACCACGGTTACTGGTCTTACCACAGTAAATCCATGATAAATTCGAAATGCGAATTGTTGTTTGAAAATGATTTTGAATCGGCTCAGCTGATTTGCACGTTAGTGTTGTTTATTAATTCAGCGCTGTTTAACTGGATTTAAATTAAATCAAATCATAGAGAGATTAAGTACCGGAGACCTCTGTGCCGAACTCGAACACTTCTCACAGGCTTCGGAAGGCTGTTTAGTGGCCGCGTGATCGAGACTCTCAGCAGGTAAACACATTTGTTCAGAGTCAGAGCTCGCGAGTTGCGCAGAGCACAAGCAGCGCTGTTTCGTTCCGCTTTGGGCGCTGTTTCCCTGGCCTAAAGTCTAGTACTGCCACCTCGCGGTGACATCGTGAAACTGCATGATTTGTAAATGATCCGTGGCGGGCCACATATAATACATTTTAATAGACGCGCTGCGGGCCGTTTGAAAATCATCCCCGGGCCGCATTTGGCCCGCGGGCCGGACTTTGGACACCCCTGCTTTAAACAATGAATGGGCGTTAATCAATGTAACAAAGGCCCATGATATGTACATAGGGATGCAGGATTGAGTCTAGACTGCATCCTATTCCCAATTCCATTTAATATTTCTGACTCAAAAACATAAAATGAACAATAACCCTAACTATGTAAGAAAAAGTAGTGATGATACTTGTTTTTATGGCATAAATAAAAAATTGCGGAGTGTCTATTTACACCAAGCGCAAATGGCTATTCACCAAGCTATTCGCACTAGCTCCGCCTAACAATGCCTGTTTGGGAAAAACAAGATAAAAAATAACGGGAATATTTCAATGCTTTTAGTGGCGTAGTCCGTAAAGCATTAAGGCTTAAAGATCTAGGTTTTGACGCGATTGACCCGGGTTCAAATCCGCCTTTTGCAGAGCTCGCTCTCCTCTCTTTTCCCATCACATCGGAAAGGAATTTACTTTCAATAAAAATTAAGAAAATTTAAAAAAAAATGGAAATAAAGTGCCTAACGAAATGTTTAGTAATAATAATAAAAGCATTTATTGTGTAGGTGTAGGGAGGGCTCTTTGCTGTTTTCTGATACTTCCTGAACTTCACATTATTTGTAGTGCAGCCATCCGTAATCGCAGGAATATTTGTCATTTTAGTAAACAACACACCTTCAGCTTTCAAAATCTGTCGATCATATCATGAAATAGAAAGCAATAAATGTTTGGTGCTCTTTAATGTGTCCTGACAGATTTCGACCTTGGAAAAATTGTCAAATTGACCTCAGAAAAGCCATTAATTAGTTTTGGACGTTGAGAGAGATTCAACTGCTGTGTTCATTTTGTTCCACGTTTGCTTTCAGTTTCGCGTCAGTTTGGGTAGCGCACTGCCACCTAGCGGTGAACTTCGGAACAGCAGCATATACTGAAATGAGCGAAGTCATGATATTGAACTGTTTGAAATAAAATTTATATCTGTATTTTCCCAGTACCGGTATACCACACATCCCTATTAGGTGTGCAAGACATACTGTACGACAACATTTATAAGCTTCATTAGGAGGAGGCCAAACTCAGTGGCCAAGTGTTGGATTAAAATGAAAAGGAGGGCAGATGAGACAACACATGACAAAATTAAAACACGTTTATTATTTTGTGGCACTTTAGAAAATAATTTGGTTCGTATTGTTTTTTCCATTATACCCCTTTTCCACCAAGGCAGTGCTGGTTCGGAGCCAGAGCCTAGTTTCAAATCGGTTCTTTGTCTTTCCACACCCAAAGCCCCAGCTCCGAACCAGGAAAAGTGGTTCTTAAGTAGCACCAAAACATTGCTGGTCTAGAAGTAAGAACCGCTTGCGTCAGCGGCTGGGGGCGGGATTACCGTGACCAACAAGACGAACACAAACTTGTAACCGCCATTTTTTAAATAGCAGCTAATCGAGCTAATAGCTGCTTGATTGTAATCTCTGTCTATACAAATTCCAGCGAGCTGCATGAATGCGTTGGATTCACAGTTTTGATGCTGATGTAGGATCGTAAAGCCATGTGCATCAATAGTAACGCAACGTTTGTCATTGTTGATGGAAGGCTTGTTCGAGATTCATCAGTGCTGTGCAGACCGATCGGCGCATGACAACGAGAGCAGACGACTCCTTATGCTTTTGAATCGATCATGCTGTATTTTGATATCATACGCTGATTGCATGTGCAGCTGCATCTCGAACGTGTGTTTCTCGCTGGCTTGCTATAGCGTTGCTGAGAAAGATGAGACTTATACAGTGACGTAAGACCTGGCTCTGTGGTGGCTCTCTAGCATGTGGAGAGGCAAACCGGTTCTTAGAAGTCTGTTGAACCAACTGCGAACTGGCACTGGCTCTGAATTAGCACCCGGTTCATTCTGGTGTAAAAGGGGTATTATAGGAGCCAATGGCTCCTTAATTTATTTATTTTTTCTGGAGCCCTGAGCGCATGTTGCTTTCATCGATGTTTAAAGTGCTTAAAGATGCTTTGGCCATCTTTTAAGTCTATCTTTTCTCTTTGGAATTTTAAAAATGACTTATGATTGTACTACTTGTTTTAAATCTTATTATTACTATGCTGATGGATTATCATTTGTGTCTACTTTGTAAAGCACTTTGGGCAACTCGAGTTGTAATTATACAGTTATATAGAGCTCCGGAGGTCACTTGCCCCATTCTGTTTACGACGCCATTTTGGCGGGCAGGAACAGCCGGCGCCAGCATTCAAGGCAGTTTCAAGGCAGTGGAGTTCACTGCGCACTTTAATTCAAAACACGTAGACTTGTACGTAGCATAACAGATCCCTATAATGCCCCCGGGGTGCTTTTCACGTGTATGGATAAAGGAACGGATCGCTTTCCTGTCAGGACACCTGTTGCACCAGCTGTGTGCAAGTTACAACTAGCCTAGTTTTGACGTAAATGGGCACTAAGTTACAACTTCTGTACTCCTAAATATTTGCGTTGCACCATCAAACTTAGTTGAAACCTAAATCTACGTAAAAACTAAATATTTACGGAAGCCACTGATCAGGAGTAACATTAACTGATAGAATAGCAGGCAGACTGAACTGCATCAATACGCTCTGGTTTTACATGACAGACTTCGGGTGCGTCTCAATCATCTCCCTAGTTCAGTAGTCAGGGCACTGATCAGGGATCAGCCCATTGACTTATGTCCTGATCAGTGCCTTGACTACTGAACCAGGGAGCTGATTTGAGACGCACCCTTCAATTCTTTACACGTATATGATAATGCTTACATTTTAAGAGAGAAAATATATGAATAGATTAACGTTATATGTTAGCAGTTAACACACGCGCCACTGTGTGCATCTGTTCCATAGGTCCGTGTTGTGCATTTCAAATAAAATCATTCTTTTTTTCTGTATTTATTTATTTATTGATCCTTAATTTCGTTTCAAATAAACGCACTCATGTTATTCATGATTTAATGGGAACTTATTTGTATCATTAGTTACGTGAGGCAAAAGTAGTTTAGAATGAAGAATAAACTGAAATTTTTAACAACTTACTACGATAGAATGATTACCCCTTTGCTTTCCCAAACACCATTTTTTTCGGTGAACCCCCCGGGAAGCTATTGGGCTTGTTTTGGGCTAGTTTTGAGTAACAATTGGGCGGGTATTGTTGTGAAAACTTGGCAACCCTGTCTGCACGCACGCTGGAAGAAGTGAGTGTAAACGATGTTTGCCGGTGTTGTAAACAAGAATTTAAGGATACACTGAGTACTTACCAACACCATCATCATTTCTGAGAGAAATAGTGAAGGTCAATGCATATACGAACAAGTTCTCCGTTTAGGATTAGAACAAATTCAACCCAAGCGCTCTTTGGTGACATGGATGCTTGCGTTACTGTTTATCATCTGTCCGTCATCGTCTAAAGCCCGCCCTGACAATTTGATTGGTCCGAACAGCTTCTGTTCGGGCATAGTTGCTCCACAACGGATCAAGTCCAGACCGAACTTCCCAAACTCAAATGTTGTGTGGGGCAAAAGTTAATTTGAAAAGTTCAGCTGGCATCCAGGCTAATCAATAACTTTAATTCAACATAAATCAAAGGTTATGGTATTATAGGTTACAAACCAATGACTTCAGTTTCTGTGTTCTTCTGCAATTAACTTTTCTAAATAGTAGTTGAGTATATATGAAGTGTACTAATGTTTTTGGTCATGACTCCCCAGAACCGTAAGAATGACGAGGCGTCTTATGAGAAGATGCTCAAACTAAGAAGGGACCTGAGTCGAGCCGTCACCATCTTGGAGATGATCAAGAAGAGAGAAAAGAGCAAACGAGAACTGCTTCACCTCACATTGGAGGTTGTGGAAAAGAGGTACGTAGACGGACTCTCAGGCTGTGGATGTGTCATCAGTGGTGAATGATGAATGCACAAGATTGAGCTTAACTTTGCTTTGCGTTTGAATGTGCGTAACCTGCTTGACTCTAGAATTTTCTTAATTGCTTCTGTAATTGTTTTACTGTGCGTGCATTCATGCATAATGAGAACGGGTCATGTATTTTTAATTGGCTTAGGCATCATTGCATACCCTAATTAACGGGCTTGTTTTTATGGCTAAATGAACAATTATGGATCACCTTGTTTGTTCATAAAGGGCACATGATCAGGCTCCATTATTCATTTGTCATCTTTAATCACTGATGTGTTGGGTTATTTGTGAGTGCATATAAATATTAGGGATGTCCTGAGACGATATATATATATTTTTTTTAACCTTAATGTCCACTCTATCCCTTCAGGAACACCATGCCAGACTTTGGTTCAGAGGTGATGGCAGAAGCACTAGCTATGGTAAAACCTGTTTACAAGATTCCCATAATGCCCTTCTCCAGCAGCAGTCAGTACCGCCACCAGGACCACATGGACTTCAAAGACTACAAGACCAAGGTGGGTTCATCATGTCTTCACACCGGGTTAAAACTGCATTGTTGAGAGAGAGAAAAAACGCAGATATGTTGCATCGTTGTATTAGTCACATTAAGAAGTGTAAAATCTCAATAAACAATGAAAAATGTACAAACATTTAGACATGCTTCTCTCTTTCTTGCAGCCTGAAAAGACAGAGGTGGTCAGAACAAAGAGGAAGTATGAGAAGAAGCCCAAAATCCTCCCTCTCTCCGCCCCATTGCATACTGGCCCCTCCCTGTTTAACCCCAAAGACCTCAACCAGTACGACTTCCCCAGCTCTGATGACGAGCCCTTTTCACAGGTACACACACGGGGCATTTGCTTGATTTGATTAGCTTGATCACATTTTTAAAGGGATAGTTCACCCAAAAATGAAAATTAAACCATGATTTACTCACCCTCTGCCGGAAGCTAGATATTTTACTTTAGAAAGGTTTAAATATGGAAATTAACTCTTACGCAAACCCATCGCTTTGCTTCAGAAGGCCTTTATTAACCCCCCCCCGGAGCCGTGTGGATGATTTTTATAATGGATGGATGCACTTTTTTGGGCTTCAAATTTTTGTCATTATAATGCTTGGATTAAACAGGACATTTTAAATATAACTCCGAAAGAAGAATGTCATATACACCTAGGATGGCTTGAGTGTGAGTAAACTATGGGATAATTAAATTTTTTGGGTGAACTATATCTTTAATCAATGGCATAATTTGGGGCAGAGCTACAGTACTGTTCAAAAGTTTTTTGTTTTTAAAAGATTTTTGAAAAAGCTCACCGAGACTGCATTTATTGATCAAAAATACATTAAAAGTAAATCAGTAATAATGTAAAATATTACAATTTAATTATTATTATTATTAACAATAAATATTTTCTAATGTCATTTATTCCTGTGATTTGCAAAGCTGAATTTTCAGCATTACTCCAGTCTTCAGTGTCACATGATCCTTCAGAAATCATTCTAATATGCTGATTTGCTTCTCATGTTGAACCTCATTTTTGCAATCTGTGCATTAAAAGACTTCCTGTTCCCGTTGTGCAGATACATTCTGGGTCATCAGAAGCCGAGGAAGAGAACGAGCCCGATGGAGTGTTTGCCTTCAGGCGGAAAGCAGGATGTGTTTATAATGCTGTAGGTGTCGAGCACTGACCTCAAATCTCATACCTTACACTTCCTCTGTTCCACATCCTTTCATCATTCCTCTTTCCTCTCCACTATTGTTCTACACCTGCGTTTCCCGGTGTGCATTGTAGCCATGTAAACACTAAAGTTGCTAAGTTAACAAACAAGAACGCGATAATCCCTTCACATAGTAGACGATCACTTTAAATGCTGGCAACATTGGTGGCTTTCTAGGTATTGGAACAGAGCCTATGTTTACACCCTTACTGAAACTGAGGCTGTTTTTGCTCCTGTACCTTTAAGACTTCAGGATGTAAATCATTTTTATGATTGATGAACACAATGCTTGTGTTGCCAAGTCACAATCCTTTATTCCCTGTGTTGTATTGCTTCATTTCCCCCTTTTCTCTGTTTTGAGGACCATGTTCATTCTCGTTTGGTTTCTGTTGTTCCTGCAGGCCCGTTTGGATCAGAGCGGCGACTGGCCCTGGTCTGGGGAAACCGAGGGAGCGCCATGTGATCCGCGGTTCCGATACTCCCTCACCACTCTCACCATTCCCCGCCGCTGTGTCGGGTTGGCACGGCGACGGGTGGGACGGGGCGGCAGGTGAGTCAAGTCCATATGTCATTCGGTCTCATTCGGACTTCTTGAATTGTATTTCATGTTTTCTTATCGTTTTTCTTAATCCGTTTCTCAGGTTTCTTCTGGACCGGGCTTATTCGGATTTGAACGGATTATTCCAAAGTCTGGACTCGGAGCCGGACTTATCTTTACCTGCTTCTCCTCTCCATACGGAAACCACTTCTCAGACTGTTACCTCAACCCACGCATCCTCTTCATCACAATCTGTACCCTCTTCCTCTCATAACACGTATTCAGACCTGAGGCAAATCCTCCGAAACATCAAAACGTGCCGTTGGAGGCACTTTAAACCACGGACACTAAACAGCCAGTCAGGCGCGGGGGATGCGCTGTCACGGAGACCGTTTAGGGGTTTGGTCCGGGGCGGCGCAGGGCCGGGTGGCAGAACGCTGGGCAGATCAGCGGGCATGGGACCCCCTGCAGTAGGTGAGTGAACTCAAACACGCTAGTGTGCATACAAAGTGCTGGAACTGTTTGTTTGCTCATGTTTAATTCATTGTCGACAATGAAAACTGGAAACACGGTGTGATTGACTGGTATTATAATTGAGAAAGCTCAGTGTTTGCTGCAGCGATGATTGGGAATGTTATTTTGGGCCCTTCAGTGGCAGTGCCCTTTAAAGCAGGGATGTGCAAAATTACTGAAATTCAAAATGAACAACTCTGTTGTTTGTCTAAAAGACTTGGGGAACGTTTTAAGAAAGCACTTTGATTACACAATGGACCAAAACGTCTTTTCAGAGTTCTGTTGTAATGGCGCGATAGAGTGGCTTTAACAAATGGGTAGTGTGTGTGTGTGTGTATAGTACTGTCAAAATGAGCATGTTAACATATGCAATTTAATTTTTTTCCGTTTAACGTGCGATTAACACAGCTTCTGTTTTGACATACTTGGGCTAGCGTTACATTATATGATCACGCTCTTATTCATGCAAATGCTTTTAAACCATTCAAGTGAGACAAGACAAAAGCAAATGTGCCACACGAGTCCTGAAAACTGAAGCCAAAGCATCTCGATCGCCCCCAAGTGACTGTTCGCAAAGACCCGCCCCCTTTAGGTACCTTTGCTATGTCCGACAAGCCATGGCGCTCTCACACCACACACTCTCACGTAGAGAAAATACATCACGGAGTAAAGAGGACACTGACAACACACCGACAGACAGGACAGAGCAGGTTACTTTTGATATGAAATAAAGTCTCAACTTTGAAATAGTCTTTTTTTAAAAGAAATTTAAACAATAAATACTGTTTTGTGGCTCTTTAATGTGTATCGTGATCGCTTGAGCGCCTCAGTTAAAGCTGCTCGTGAACCGATGATCTCTTCCTTGTAGTTCATCGATAAACATTAAATAAACATGAATGAATACTAAAAGAAATGTTGTTTCAACCGCGGAAAGACGTCAGTACACCGTTTTTCAAGTTCAAGTCCACCAACGTTAATTTACTAACTCTCCTGACTGCTTTGTCGGACAAAACGGCAGATTCTGCGATGTGATTGGTCAGATCGCCTGTCAATCAAACTTGTGGCGAAGGGTGAAGTGGCTAGAAGCATTATTTTGTTGCGCTTGTGTTACGATGAATAGACATCCACTCTCGCATTGCGTGTGTAAAGGAGGCCAGCTAGTGAGAGTTGTGCAGGCTGATGACTGCCTAAGGAGTGCAGTGTTTACTGTTTAGTGTCCTTGTTAGTGTGCCTCGCATGCCAGAGATCAGGGTTCGAGACTGACTCGGAGCAGGGCGGTTAGGATTGGAGAGTGAGCTTTGGAGGCGGAGCAATGAAGAGAGGGGTGTGTTGATATTTGAAATCAACCCAAACAAACAATGTTCAACAACAACTTCGAAATATCGCTTACCCCATTAGAGTCTATAAATGTCTGCCAACACTTGAGCAATGAATATTTTGTATTTTTATTACAAAATATTTAAATGAGGACAAATCAGTTGACAGTTTGGGTCTTCTTTGTCAAAGGAAAGCAATAAACCATGAGAAGCAACTCTTCATCTGAAGCACAGCTGCATCTTTTCATAAAACCTCTTGAAATGAGTCCTGCGTTAAATTAAACCCTTTCAGATGATGGCGTGAGCACAGCGTTTGCAGATAATGTAGTCTATTCCCCTGTTTCATATTTGTGTAATGCTCCAATTTTTTATATTTCCATGGTTGCAGCTCACTTGTTTTATACACCACCTCTTAAACAGCTTTTCTGTATGTCTGGTGTATAAAACTATATTGCTGATAACACCCCTAACATGACACCTAGTGTAAACTGTGTTGCAAAGAACATTTTGTTTTCCTTAATATGTCTAGTCTCTTTAATTCAACAAGAAATGCTGTGGAATATTTACTAGTGCTGAGAATCGATTGAAATATCAACTAATTCATCGCACATTTTTCTGGTAATAATTGCAATTAATCACACCTAACATTTAAATGTAACATGTAATAATTTAACAATTAAACTGCAAATTAACGTAGAAACAACATAAAAAACAGTAGCCTATATTTTAAATATTTATTTAATGGCATCTTTTTATGAAAAGGCTAATACTGCTACTGATGTTTATGAAATGTTTTTTTCCCGCTCAATTTTAGCAATTGATTTTAGCCATTCAGCATTAAAGTATACCTTAATTGAAAGCTGTACATTTTAACATTTTATTAGGCTTTAAAAAATACAACAACTTTTAATTTGTGATCTTGTGTTCACACAAACACATTATAATGTCACATTTACCAATGTCCTTCAATATATCAGGGCTCATTCTTTTTCTATTGGCCCAGTCAGACCGGTTCATATTTTTACTTGCCTGTCAAAATGCATAAAAATGTTTGTTTTTAACCCATGTAACCTTGTATTTTTAGGTAAGTCTAACAGGTAGGATAGGACATACAGACATTTTATAAAGTTACCAAACACATCACAGTCTTCACTGCATAAATGATATATTAAAAGTAGATTAAGATTATCAGTCAAGAGCAGTGAGTGATTTTCTTTGTCATTTGTTCTTTGAATATCCTTAATGACAGACAGCTGGTTTATTAGGCTGCTGTCCCTTTAAGACTTCATTTAACTCATTTAAGACTGTGCTTGCGAGGATACATTTAGTCATTTAGCAGACGCTTTTATCCAAAGCGACTTACAAATGAGGGCAATAGAAGCAACTAGAACAGTTTAAGGGCAACAAAAGGGATACGATAGGCATTTTGGCATAATTTTGTGTGTTTTGTCCATTCAAGCTCTGTGCACACGAGTCGTGTGTCACATAGTCAGGACATTCACAGACAGCACATTCTCTTTTGTCTTGTCGCGCTTGAATGGTTTAAAAGCGTTTGCATGAATAAGAGCGTGATCATATAATGTAACGCTAGCCAACGTATGGCACAAAAAAGACAGATGCTGCGTTAATTAAAACATTTTAACGTGTTGAACTAAATTTAATGAATCGCATGTGTTCATTTTGACAGCACTAATATTTCTGTATGTGCTTGTTCCAGCGATCACAGCTGAGCAGTATCAGCAGCATCAAGAACAGCTGGCCCTTATGCAGAAACAGCAGCTGGAGCAGATACAACAACAGGCCAATAACACGGGCTCCAGTCAGGTGTGTAACGGAGAGACCCGAGGGTCACTCATATCTGGAAAGTTTGATGCTTTGTTTAACAATCTGCTGCTGTGTCCTCAGTCTCTTGTGTCCAAGCCGTTGGACTCCGCCAGCGCCCAGTTTGCTGCCTCTGCACTCATGACCTCTGACCAGCTTTTGACCTTAAAGATCAAAGAGGACGGCGTAGGAGGAGGAGTCAACGGTGTCGTCCAAGCTTCAGGTTTGTGTTTTGGACGAGCTTAATCTTTTTCATTTGCATTTGCTCACCCTGAAATACATTTTTAAACCAAGTATTTTTTCTGTTACAGGCGTTTACAAGGGATTGAGCATCTCCGCCACGTCCTCTGCTTCTGTCCACACTAGCCAACCAACGTCAACCGCTGCCCCACCCGCCTTCCTTTCCTCCTCTAGCAACTCTAACACAAGCACCGCCCACACGGTCCATAACCCTATAGGTAACCATGGCAACAACACAGCCAACTCCACCTCTCAGGTCCTGATCGGCAACAACCTACGTCTCAGCGTCACCACGCCCTCTATCGCCAGTCTGAATGCCCGTCACCTTCCCAGAAGTCTCAGCAACGTGCCACCCGCTGCCTTGAAGCTCGCCGCCGCCAGCAACTGTCAGCTCCCCAAAGTCAACACTGGGTAAAAAATTTAACATTTAAGATTGTTTAACAAATATTAGAAGTAAAAATTAAACATTTAGTAGTATAGAAGAAGCGCTGGATCTCGTGCCAGATCTTGTATCGTGTTCAGCGGGGAACTTCTAACTTTAGACCGCCGCCCTCCATTTCACTCAAAGCCGAAATATGCTGTTACTGGCTCCATAACCAGTCCATAAACAATCAGTGTACAGTTCTGAGAACATATATAAATACTATAAAACTGCCATACTATAAAATATTATCATTTTGAATAAAATCATAACATTTTATGCAAGGGCGTTTCCATCACGCGACACTCGTTTAGGTGACTCCCATCGCGCCCCTCATGTTGCTTTGCAAAAGGCATGATTTGTATGTCATTTGTGTATAATTACACTAACACAGACACCTTAAAGGGTAACCAAACCCTAAACCAACTTTTTTTATTTAATGATCTGTAATACTTGGGCTTTATTAATGCTGTTCATTGATTCGAGTAAATGTTTTAACATTTGAGTATAAAGTGTTTTAATTCTATAAAATATGGTGTAAAACCGGCAAAGTGCTGCCCTCTTAAGGTTGAACGGTGGCTACTGCAGTTGAATTTTCCTATTGAACGTTGTGGGTCATCGTGACGTAAGATGGTACCTCCAACGGCTCACTATCCGCGCCCCTGGCACGAGCTCACCACGCCCTCAGAAATGTTTCCCCAATCACATGATAAGAACGTCTTCACTCCAGTATGAACTGTCATATTACATGAAGTAGAAACATTATGAATGAAACTCACTTGACACTTGCTTTAACATTGTAATGAAGAAAATGTGGTTAAATAATGCAGTTGTCAGTACACGTCAGGCTTTTCTTGCGATATTATTGCCGCCTCGCATGTGTACAAATAATTTTCATACATGAGACGCACTTTCAAACCCTGACACGCAAGAGGTTGCTGCGGTAACGGACAACAATACCGTAACGTGCTGGCGTATATAGTATAACTTATTTGAGGAAATCCGTTTATAATAGGCTTTTAGGTCTGAACTTATTGGTCCTGCGCTGCTTATTGATTCAGTTAATTTGAATGAAAATACATCGTATGTATATCAGATATCTGATCTATTTTTAGTGGCATTCAGTGTAAGGATTTGACTGTTCATAGATTAGGTCAGTTCTCTTGCGCTACTGCTTCACTAGCATCGTCGGCCTCGGGAGTTAACGCAGTTTGAGCCAGCAGCTCGCATTGATAAGGCTCTGGGTCTGTGTCTACAGACAATTCACCCTCCTCCACTTCAGGTGACGGTGGGGTAGAATGACCGCTCAGTTGCAAAGCTACTGGCGTCACTCCAGTCATTCTCCATCTTTGCGACTCGCGAGTCAGACAGCTGTCAATCAAAGCCTTCTTGGGTATTTTCATAATAATAAAGTATGCAGTGCTGATTGTCTGCCTCATTCCGTGAAGAGAAGCCACATCAGCTCACAAACACTCGACTGACGATATGAAGTGAGTTAAAATGGGTTATTAAACGTATTTTGTTTAACATATTACTAGTTTGTGAAGATGTTTGACACGTGTTGCTTTTTCAAACGCACATTATAATCGACTCAAACTCGCAGTGCTTTCAGACGGAGCAGCGTTTACTCTTGATCACTGACACGCTAGGCATATATTTATTTAATTCAAATCGCAGCCTTTGCCCTTTCATAATCGCACATAACCCAAATCGCGATTGCGGTTCGATTAATCGTGCAGCCCTAATATTGAATCAAATCCAATTGTGAAATTTGTCAATACCCAGCCCTATACTTTATTTTAAGGTGTCATTGTTAGTGTAATCATATGTTTAAGTACTGAGTAATAATATTAACTACATGTACTTACTATAGAGTTAGGGTTTGGTTTAGTTGCTTGTAATTATGCATAATTTACTGTTATTACTATGGCAAGTACGTGTAACATATGTAACAAGGACACTTAAAATGAAGCGTTACCTAAAGTGCTTAACAGTACATTAGTCAGGTTTTATTTGATGATTTCCCAGGTTATTGATCCGTTTCCTGTTTGTTTTCAGGGAGAATCACGAGCAGGAAAAGCAGTCCCTCAACAGTATAGCAGAGAACACAGTGGCCATGGAGGTGACGTAGTGACTGTTTTCCGGGCGACATTAATTTTTCTTTTCTTTTTTCCTGCCCAGTCCAGTCTTCTGGTGCTGTGCACCAATTGGGTTTGGGGAAGCAAAAGGACAGCGGGTTTCCACAGCAACTGTCTGAACGTGACACAAAATTTAGTCTGTTTTTCTTTATTTTCACCCCCCTTTTTAGTTTTTAACATGCTCTTTCTGTTAAGAGAAGTGACGTGTAAATTAAGAATATGGCTAATATTCAGTGTACAGAACTACATATTTGTAGAAGCCCCCCCACCACCACCACCACCCTTGTATATACGCTACTTGAATACAGAACTGTTGAGTTGTGATGTTTTGCACTTGGGGAATCAAAAAGAGAAAGAAGCGAATGAGGGGAGTGTGTGAGTGAACCGTGAGGTCAGGTAAAAGTGAGTGTGTGAATAATCGTGCATGGTGAGGAAACCTGCTGTTCTACCTATTTATTGTGCTGTGTTTACAATATTTGTTCTTTTATGTTGGTTATTTTCCTTTTTGCGTACACTGTGCCCCTCAGTTGTTTCCTGTGGTGTTGTGTTTAGGTAGCTGTCGATTCCCCGTTTTCCAGTTCGACTGGTTCACACTGTGAATCAGATGGAATGTTAATGATATCATGCCATTTTTCCCCCCGTATCGTTTTTATTAATTTTTTTAAAATTAATTTTCCCCTCCTCTTCTGGGAGAATTGGGACATATGGGGGATTGATGCCGTTTAGGATCAGGGGTTGATGGGAGGGCAAATTTGGGGGGTGGGGTTGGGGTTGGTTATAGGAATCTTCCATTTTTATCATCCCAAATAATAACAAAAAAGACAAACAAGGGATGAAGTCTTCACTTTGGGAGCTTCCGATGCTTCCGGGTCAACTAAGCACTATTGTTTTGAATATATATATGTTTTTTAGTTGATTTATTGCTGCTTTTTGTATAAATTGAGTTTGTTTTTCATACGATGGAAACTCTTTGGTTTGTCCCGGTTTTTATTTCTTTGTACAACAGAGTTATTTTTGTATCTTGTTTTGCATTTCTAGCGTTCTGTTCGGTTCTTTTTGTTGTTTTCTTGTGGTGAAGCGTCTTTTGCGCTTCTTTAATGGAAGACTTCATTCTTTGTTGCTAAACGTCATGCGCAACGACCGCCACGCCGTGCCCACCGCAGCTGCATCCGAGTCATCATTCCGGTTTATGACGTAAGACCAAGGAGCAAAAGAGGTGGATGCCAAACGAACGTCATCTCCTTGGCCTTCTTCTCTGAACGCATTAATCCAGCAGACTCTGGACTACTTCAAGGCCTGACAAAAACCACAAGTTCAAGGTTGTGCCTTCCTTTAGGAATGTCCTGCTCAGTCTCTTCCGTGAAGAGGATGCTCCGGCTCAAGACCGCACTGCTGCGGTACACACTTGTCCGGAGCTCGGATCTCCGACGCCCAGTCCACTGGCTGAACTGAATCATCCTCCTCCAGGGGTTTTCTAGTCTGATCTGGATGGAGGCAAAAAAAGAAAAAATATGGAAAATATAAAAAAGAAAAAATATTATTGAATAAGTGAAAAAAAAAGATGTGACAATTCAAACATGAATCAGACAATAAAGCCCAGGTTATTATATGTGAACTAATGAGTTGTCTTTTTATTGTGTGATCTTACAGTACCCAAAATTTGTTTGGAAATGACTAGCTTTAATGTTTTTACAGAGTCCCTGATCCTCATCAAGGCTGCATTTATTTGAAAAATAGTTATGTGAAATATTATTGCAATTGAAAATAATGGTTTTGTATTTTAATATACATTTAAAATGTAATTTATTCCTGTGATCAAAGCTGAATTTTCAGCATCATTCCTCCAGTCTTCAGTGTCACTTGATTTAGTATCAATGTTGGAAACAGTTGTGCTGATTAATACTTTATCAAGTTCAATGTTAAAAAGAACAGCACATTCAACAGCTTAACAGCTTATTCAAAATAAAATATTTTCTAATATAAATCTTTACCATCACATTTTGTCAATTTAACACACACATCAAAAAAAGAAAATATTAGTGAGCCCAAACTTTTGAATGGTAGAGTATATTGTTACAAAAGATTTCTAATCTTTAAAAAGCTGTTCTATTTTTAAACTTTTTATTCATCAAAGAATCCTTAAAGTATCGGGTTATACAACATTGATAAATCAGCATATTAGAATGAAGGATCATGTGACACTGAAGACTGGAGGAATGATGCTGAAAATTCAGCTTTGATCACAGGAGTAAATTACATTTTAAATGTATATTAAAATAGAAAACCATTGTTTATTTATTTTTTCTGTGTTTTTGATCAAATGAATGTAGGCTTGATGAGCATAGGAGAAAACAGTGATGTTTCCAAGCTTTTGACCGGTACTATATGTGTGCGTGTCAAGTGGAAAAAAAGTCTATTTGGTGTTTGGAATTTGCTGACTTTTGATAAGTTCAAGTTTTCTCTTGAGGAAAAAAAAAGATGCATCATCTGACACAAGACCTGCATTACAAAGTTTTGCATGACAGCTTTAAAGGAATATGTGAAGATGTTTATACAACTTAAAGGTCCCATGGCATGAAATTTTCATTTTGAGGTATTTCAACATTAATATGAGTTCCCCTAGCCTGAATATTGTCCCCAAGTGGATAGAAATGTTGATCTGTGTAAACCCGAGTTCTGGCTGTCTTTCTCTGCCTTTGAGAAAATGAAAGGCCAGACGAGCCAATCCTGAAGTCTCCTGGTTTGACGTCCAAGCAGGAACGGTTTCCTCCCTTTCCTCCGCCCAGAGAATCTGGCACGCCCATGCAAGTGCCATATTTGTCCTGGAGAGATCAAGGCTTGTGAACGAGTGAATGCTGGCAGTTTCTCAGTGTTTGGATGTACAAATGAAAACAGAAGTCTTTTTTCAGTTCCTTCTGATCTGTGATCAGTGATTTCTTATGTGTAGCTAATTATTTATTATTCGTGCACACACTGCGGCTTCTCTCTCTCCCGACAGAAAGGTGTTTTCGTGTTTTCTATCTTGTGAGTCAGTGTTTTTGTACGTCCTCGTCACGTCTATCTGTTCTTAAATGTGCATACAGTCGGGAGTTTCTGCTCAACATTGGCAGAGCCACATCTTTAGAGATAAACCTCACGCACGCCGAAGCTCGGCCTTCAACATCCCCGACCCCCAGTACTGCATCTGGCCCACAGCGGAGGCACCAAACGCGGCATGAGATTAAGCAGACGGGGGGTAAGCGTGAGGGTATCTGGGCTAGCCAGCTTTCCCCACAATAAACTGGATTACATTCGATTACTGCTGTATTATTGCTGTAAGTTACTCAATGCGCGTCACTGACGCTTTTGATATGATTGTATGAACATATCTAGAAATAATGCTTTAATCAAACTTACTAACTCGTTCATCTCGCTGTAATGGTACATTGCATGTGTTACAAAGTTGGTAGAATAATGATGAAGAAGGACTCGTGTGACTGGGACTCGTGTTTATTCAGAACTCTCAGATACAAACACAATAAACTCGCGCTGACAGCACAGCTCTCATAACTCAGTAGTTACTATAAATAACTTTGTTAGCAATCGCTCTGTCTCCGTGATGTCCGGTTCGCGAACTAATCATTCTTTTGAACCGGTTCTTTTTAGTGAACCGAACCAGTTCACCAAATCGGACTGAATCGTTCTAAACGGTTCGCGTCTCCAGTCAGCGCTGATCCATAATTTACTAAAGTTACTAACTTTCTGACATGAGTGACAGCCCCTCCGACTAGAAATAAACTAATAACCTGAAGTATATGCTGTAACAACAACAGTTCACCCTGAACTGAGACATGCTGAGAACTGATGAGAAGTGAACTCAGGTCCATCCGTCTCTCTGGCAGCAGCTAATGCGTCGTAGACCTCATTAAACCACGCCCCCTCCGCTCATTTCAAATGCAAAGATGTCAGCCAATCACAACAGTGGGCGTTTTTACTGAAGTCTCACAGCAGACACGCCTCTTGAAACAGGGCACTCAGCCACAGGGCAAACAGCAGTATAGACAAAATGCCTTTTATTTCTAAATTATGACATTTTATGATGTAAAAATCATACTAACAATATAAGTACGCCTCAGGAAACACTATAAAATAATAGAAAAATGCCATGCCATGGGACCTTTAAAAGAATCTGCTACTGCTTTCATGCGATTAAATGATTATACCTGCCTGTGTGGCCTTGGAGCAAGAGAAATGGAGGACAGTCCTCTTTTAAACATGTCTTTAATCCAAAATGTGGATGTGTTAAATTAAGTCTGTTAAGTCTCCACATTTTGGACATTCAGTCATGATTCAAGACTCATTTAAAGAGGTGGTTGATTGATTTCACTGTTTTAACTTCAGTTAGTGTGTAATGTTGCTGTTTGAGTATAAACAACATCTGCAAGGTTTTCTTTTAAAGAAATCGCTTTTTAAGGACTACAACAAACGGCTGATAGGGACTACAAAAGCTTCCTCCCGGGTTAGTGACATCACTAACCCTGAAATTTACATAACCCCGCCCCCGGGAACACACAATGTTGAAAATGTATAGATTACCATGACAGAATATGCTAATAAATCACTTGAAGATAGTCAACTCCTCAGTCAGCTACATAAATTCATCAACTAAAAAACAGAAACGTCCTGTTGCATTCCACATGTTGTCACTTTTTCTTGAGTCTCTCCATCATTGTCCGACCTCGGTTTGAACATAAAAGGCTGAAAAGTTTATCAGAGCTGCTAACTTTAACCTCTTCTCTGTCACCGTCCCGCTGGCGGGACACCTGGCACTCTTTTTTTGATCGGCTTTTTTTTTGTATGATATATTTGAGTAATTATCATAAATTAGGTATCATTCGAAAGCTTACAAACTCAAAATTCATCTGTGAAAACCGTTTTGAAATTGGAAACTTTCAATTATTCTAGCGGGCTCCTCCCCTAGTGGGCGTCGTCATGTTTTATATTACAACATTTATTTTAACTACTTTATAATAAAAATCTTTTCTAATCTTGACAAAACACATATCGTCGGAAAGGTCTGAGTCTCAGGGTTCCATATTTTGTGATGGAAGTGACATTTGGACAGAAATTTACAGAAAAATGCATCAAAAAAACAATCAATGGAATATGTGACACACTATTTGTGGTACAGCGCCTAAACAAAATCTCATGGGAACTTCAATTTTTGTGATATCAACTTCAAATTTGGAACACAACTTGGTTAGACATATGGCTTTGATTTTATAGTAATTTTAGATTAAAACATTTTTGTAAAATATATATTTTATATAAAATAAAAATATTTAGTACAGTATTTTTTATTTACAGTAAATTTAAATTTCCATAACTTTTTCATACTTTAATATTTTGAATTGTGTTCACTTCAGCAATAATCTGCCGAGTGTCTGCTTTAAAACAAGACCAAACTTAGGTCTATATTCCAAAGCATTCTTGAATTACAGCCCTTTAAGTTTGGATAGTGCATTTTCATGTGTATTCTCAAAAAGGGGGTAAGGGGTTAAGCTCCGCCCCATGAGCAGCAGCTCATTTGCATTTAAAGGGACACACAAAAATGGTGCACCCTCAAAAAGTGACAATTTTAATATGCAATAAAAATTATCTGTGGGCTCCAAAAAAAAATCACATACACACTCTGGGGACATCAGAGACTAATTTTATGTCTTGTAAAAAGGGGCAATCAACCACCCCTTTAAAAGAGGACTGTCCTCCATTTCCCTTGCTCCAAGGCCACACTGGCAGGTATAATAATCATTTCAATTCACAACCCATAATGCATATCTGAGTTAAACATGATGTTCAACAAGAAAATGTTTTTTACCAACAGCATTGGCATACTTTTTACTGAGAAATTTAGGTAAAAAGCTTTAAGGAAAGTAGCATATTTACAAGAAAGTGACTGCCACAGATGTTTAACATGGAATTCATTTAAAAAAAAAAAAAAAAAGTACATTGTCGAAGATATCAGGGAAAACACATTTGCACATAAATATTGCAATGATTAATTGTGTAACATTCTCAGAGATGATGCATGACCTCAGCCTGATGGTTTTGATGTGTGTGCACATTTGAAGATCTCGGAAACTCCCGATTTACGCGACCTCACAATAATACACATGCCACACGACCCGATCCTGGAGTGCACAAGGAGGTGTGCGCTTGGCAAATGCTGGAACATTGGAATTGACAGTGAAGTTTATGCATTGAATGTCCTCCACGTCGACACGCTTGAATGCAATTACACTTGGAGTTTGCCTTCGCTTCTGACCATCTTTCGTGGCAGTTAAGAAAATGAAAAATGTGTCATTTTCTTCAGTAATGCATGTTCCTGGTTGTTCCAAATGTTCTTAATGGATAAAACCCAGTCCCATTCTACACCATTTTCTCGTCGAACATCATAAATTGAAATGATGATTATTCTACAGGCCTTGGAGCAAGAGAAATGGAGGACGGTCCTCTTTCTTCAATCATGATTGAATGTCTAAAATGTGGAGTCATCACACGAAAGCAGCAGGAGATTGATTTTTGTCTTGTGAAGAAAATATATTGCACACATTGCAATCTTTCAGATTCTGAGACCGTTTTCTTGTTAATCTGTTTTTTAGCATCCCTTACACAAGCTTTTCTTTCTTCAGAGATGGAGCAGGCTGAATTTCCGTATGAATGCCAAATCGCCTCTGTGTGCCAGAAAGCCAAATATTGTTTTTATCGACCTCAGCTGAGAATACTAAACTCGCCTGTTACCATAGAAACATATTTACAAAATCGATTTGAGTGTTTTAGGTTGAGTTTCTTCAACAATACTGTAGCTTTAGACGTGGTTTTTCATTGTTCATATGATAATGTGCATGTGGTTATTCTCAGGATGAACGTGAGCGAGACAGAGCTCTGTTGTCCTGAGATGAGAGTAAAGGCCAGTGAACATTTTCAAAATAAGCAATTAGTTTATATAAAGTATTTTATTAAAAATATCTATTTTATAATAAAAATTATAAAGTCTTTTTAAATGCAAAAAAACAATAGAATATCTAACAAAATATGAGGCATATAAACATGTTCAAAATAAGCAATTGTTTTATTTAAAATAATATTCTATGATAAAAATAAAATATAAATATTTTTATTTTTAAAATAAAATATACAATTTAATAATTAATCGAATGTATAATGGGAGGCCAATGAACATGTTTAAAATAAAACATTATTTTATTTTAAAAAATGTATTATAGTTTTTAAAATGTATAAGAGGAGATAGGTCAATAAACATGTTCAAAATAAGCAATTATTTTATTTTAAAAAATGTATAATAAATTATATATTTTTAATAAAATGTATAAGAGAAGATAGGTCAATAAACATGTTTAAAATAACAATTATTTTATATAAAATATTTTATTAAAAAATATATATTATATAATAAAAATGAAACAAATTAGTATTTTTAAATGCAAAAAAACAATAGAATATTTAACAAAATATGAGCCCAATTAACATGTTTAAAATAAACAATTATTTTACTTAAAATAATATTCTGTGATATTTTTTTTTAAATAAAATATACAATTTAATAATTAATAAAATGTATAACGGGAGGCCAATGAACATGTTTAAAATAAACAATTATTTTATTAAAAAAAAAAAGTTATAGTAAAAATAATGGGGGGAAAATACATATTTATAATTTAAAAATATATATTTATATAATGTATTTTAATAAAATGCATAAGAGAAAAAGGCCAGTGAACATGTTCAAAATATGCAATTATTTTATAAAAAAAAAAAAAAAAAAACGTGTATTTCATAAAATGTATGAGGAGATGCTAATGAACATGTTTATAAGAACATAAGAATACATATCTTTATATTTTAAAGTAAATTGTTTAGGCGATTACATTTATTACCATTTAACCCTGTCTTACCATTGAAGTGTTTGTAGTAATGTGGAAGGTACACAAGTTATTGTTTAGTCTCAAACAAGTGTTTGTGAAATTGCAAAAAACATAATGACGCTAGATTGTTCTTAATGCTTTCTATGGCTTTGGTTTCTTTCTGGTATAAATCTCTATGATAATTCTAGTGTGTAATGACTTCGGTGCTTTATGGTTGAGCAAAAGTAGGAGTTGCCCAAAGAAACTTGCTGTTCTTCTGAAGTGAAAACAATATTTTAATAATCCGAAGAACCTTTTTCCATTGTAAAGAGCCTTCAGTGCAATGGAACGGATTCATGGATGTTAAAGGTTCTTCATGGAACCAGAGATGCAAATAAACAATATAGGCCTGGTTTTACAGACAGGGCTTACATTAAGCCAGGATTAGGCCTTAGTTCAATTAGGACATTTAAGTAACATTTATAAACTAGAAAGAAAAAAAAAACATTACTGTTGTGCATCTTGAGACAAAACAATGGCACTTAAGATACATCAGTGCAAGTTACTTTCAGTTCAAACATGCATTTTAGTCTGGGACTAATTTAAGCCTTGTGTGTGAAACCGGCGGATAGTGTAATGACATCATGGTACATGAAGACCAACTACAGAACGATCATTAACAGCTTAAGAGCCAGAACTCATCCTGACTTGTTTGAGATTTGAAGGTGAATGTTCCGGAAGGCTCAGGTGTATCCTGGCACTTCATTCTGGAGAGCAGAGTAAGTGGTGGAAATGAGTATTGACTGTGTGTGTGCGATGGACTCCGTCCAAGTCTCTCATCGTGCGCTTTGATCCGAGGAGGAAAACGTGATGAGCCAACAAGAGGCTCGGATCAAAGATGCAAAGTGGTGTGTGTGTGTGTGTGTGTGTGTGTGGAACATCAAGGAGAAACACAGATCTGTTAGGCACACTTTTTGTCTTTCCCTCAAATGAAGGTCATATGTGCTTGTGTACTCCTAAACATACGTGTTAAAACAAATATTTTCAGCTAAAACACACACACACACACCGGTTTTATGTCCAATCAAATGCTCTCTAGAATTACACTTGACTCTGGCATGTAGCATAGTTTGTAAATGATCTCACAACACAACCGTTTCAATAGGAAATGCATCAGCAAAAGAAAAACTGCGGTGATCACGCGTCTCATGGGGTCTGGAAGTAGTTGAAAAATTCTTCACAAAATACAAATTCTTTAAAAAATAAGAGAAGCAGTTTTGTTGGAAAAGCTTTTGCATCCTAAAACGAGACCTTCATAAATGTGCGTCAAGGTCTGTAAGTCTTTACAATTTCAAATAACTTTTGTCATTACGTTACTTCAGGTTGTTAAATCTAACATCATATTCATTATTCACAAAAGTAAAGGTATTTCTAAAATGTCTTGAAATCCTTTTGAAAGTTGAAAACATTTTTGAAAGTGATAATTGAGATCTGTACACTTGAATGCGTTCAAGGATTATGTTAAAGGTCCTGTTCTTCGTGATCCCATTTTTCAAACTTTAGTTAGTGTGTAATGTTGCTGTTAGAGCATTTATAATACCTGTAAAATTATAAAGCTCAAAGTTCAATGCCAAGCGAGATATTTTATTTAACAGAAGTTCCCTTTCAAAGCCTACAGCGAACGGCCGGTTAGGACTACATCCTGGTATTTCCTGCTTTAATTACGTCAGTAGAGCAGTATGTCGACTAACCTCCGCCCACAAGAACACGCGAAAAAGGGGGCGTGGTCTGGCTGCTCCCGCGTGGAGAAGAGGAAGTGTTGCGTTCGGTTGCGTTCGTATAGTTTGTTTGTCGCCATGTCGTCGAGACGCTGTTATTTTCATCCCGGAGTCAAGTCACCTTTGTTTGGCTTTCCCAGGGACGCTGTACTTAGAGATCATTGAGCGCATGCATCCCCGTTATGGTAAGAGGCGTGACCTTTCCGGTAACGTGCGCTCTGCGTGTGCTAAACTGCTGTCGAATCACAACACGGGAACCGCTGGCACAATCAGAACTCGTTACGTGTTTCTGAAGGAGGGACTTCATAGAACAGGGAAATCTTTCAAGCCGTTTTGAGGACAGTGAAAACAGCGGTATACAGATAAGTAAATTGTGTGAAAAATACTGTGTTTTTTTACACGCGAAACATGAACATGTTATATTGCACACTGTAAACACAATCAAAGCTTCAAAAAAACACGAAAAACGGGACCTTTAATGCTTTTGCACCACTTGACTTTGGAAAAAAACTGAACTGAAGTTTTCCGTTTCGAACTAAAAACTTTTTGTGCATTTTGGCCGTTCATTTACACGACAATGGCGTTTTGGGGGCCTGAAAAACACAAGCTTTTGAAAACGATACCATTACCGTCTTCCATGCAAACAACGAAAACGTCAATTTGTGAAATAATATTATGACATGCATATTTCGACTGGCCGCTAGAGATAGGCTCAAGAAGGGAGCAGAATCTCATTGAGCTCTATATTAAAATGCCCAACTTTACCACAAAAAAATTGTTTACAGCCTGTACAAAAATTGGTTTTGGACTATATTGCTAATTTTGCCCTTCATGACAACTGTGAGGGGGGTGAATTTTTTTTATTTTTATAACTCATCTGTTTAAATTATATTAAGCCTTAAAGTTCTGCATAATTAAGGGAGCACTCAAAAAGCTGAACTTTCACTGTTGTTATTTGCACTCAAATCATCCTTGTTAACATTACTTAAAAAACTCATGTAACTACATGAACTTAAATTTCCTGGTTTGATCTACTAAAAATTTGTATTGTCAGCTTTAGTTAATAAGTGTTTGTTCGGTCAACTTAACATTGCTGAGTGAAACGAACAAACTGGATCTGTAGTTCCCAGCATGCTTTGCAAGGGGCTGCATTAGGAGAGTAAATTTAGGGATTAAATTGGTATTTTATGTTTTTCAGTAGAGAGAAAGATGTTGTTAGTTTATGTTAGTGTAATGTTCAGTTATGTTGGACATTTAGAAGAGTTTCTGTAATTTTGTGGTTAGCATTATGCAGAAGAGTGCTGCCTGTGTTTAGGCTGTGGGCAGTCATACACATATTTATTGGATGGACTTCCTGCCCTCAATTAAGTTATTTTTGCATTTTGTTTCTAAAAATTGGCTTGTTATTTAATAGTTATCCACTTACATTTGTAGAGCAAATAGTTAATTTAATAAAGTAAATTAAATCGATAAATGTGTTCATCTAACATAATAAACTTTTAACAAATATAACGGAACATTATTAAGTAAACTGCACATATAAATATTATGTAACAGTAACAAATTCAAATGGTTTGTATTTACTTAAAGAAATTTTGTCAGCTTTACTTGACTTTCTTTTGTTCATATAACTCAATTGTTATTTGTAAAAATTACTCAATATAGTTCAGGGCTCGACATTAAGCATGTTCACGTGCTTGTCCTTCGGACAAGTAAATCTGTCGTCCACTTGTCCGAGTAAAAAATGTGCTTGTCCGGAATTTTTTTTTATTCTGAAGCAATATTCTCACCAGCGTTCAATCAGCTTTGACATATGCCATATTTGTGATATTTTTACCTTTTATAAAGGGCATTTTCCCCCTAATCTTTTTAAATATATGATTCAGATTTCCTTTTATATTCTTAAATTGGATCAATCAATTAAATTAGAAGACGACACTGGCTGTTACCAGCCAAATTAAATAATTTACACTGAAAATTTCAACTGCATTAAATAATGTTATGAGATTGTTTTAAATATTTTTTGAATATACAAATAAGAAATGTTGGAAAGATGAAACTAAACCACCAGTAGGTGGCAGCAGGTGACCGTCTGAATGAGTGAGTCATTGAGTCGATTTGTTCAAACGCTGATTCATTCAAGAATGAGGCGGTCGTTTACGAATAATTCATTTAATCTTTGATTCTATCGATTCATTCAAAACGCTGAATCATTCACTAACACGCTGTTGCTGTGACACTCGTTCTGCTGTGATCTTTTGGAACTATTTTCGCTGCTGAAATAGAACAAAAACACTCAATATTGCATCTAAAATGTAAGTGACTTAATGTTAATCATTGTTTATGGAACTGTCATATGAAATCAGTGTCATTTTCAGTCGTGATGTTATTCAGGAAAACAGCACTCTTGGTAATGTGACGTTGCAACTGTATCATGTTATAAATATAAATAAACTCCACATTTCTAAATTTTTACGGCAGTGTGTTAACCGAGTTTCTCTGTGTGAGCAGTGCACATTTGTCTCGATTTCTCCTCGAGAGGCTGTGCGAGCGTACGTCAACAGTGCAACGTTAGTTACCGTCAGTTCATTATACATTATTATCATTCTCTGACAATCGCCACTTACAGTAATGAATGCAGAATCATTCTTGCATTTGGGTGTTCCCTAATTATTTTTGTTAATGACGTTTTATCAGGCTACTTGTCCGTCGGGCAAGTAAAATTCTCTTTCACTTGCCCCTTCAAAAAATCCACATGTCCCGGACAAGCGTTAATGTCGAGCCCTGTAGTTGCGTGGAACCACTCAACGCTGCTTTTTTGAGTAAATTCAAGTCATTTTTTTGAGTGAGTGGCCACTTTGAGTGACGCGGATTGCCACGATGGTCAAACTAGGTGGGAATGGTTCCAGCAACCAGGCACCTCAGCTCCACCCACGTCCCACCACTCTGCATATTTTCAGCAATCCGGGAGTGACGCACGGTGACACGCTGCCAAGATGGCAACGGCCAGCCGGCTTTTAGGCTTCAAAAATGCTCTTCAGAAACATACGGGTGACGTCACTGACACTATGTCCATATTTTTTTACCGTCTATGGTTCATGCATGCGTATTACGTGTTCACGGGGTGTTTCTTGACAAAGTGGTATTGCCAACTACTGGCCTGGCATGCATAATACTAGCCTGGTTTTACCAGACTCTCGTATTTCATTTGTACATAGAGTCTGGCCACTCTCCATTGACAAGCGTTTACTTCCTTGAAGGACTCTGTTGAAGTGTAAAACTATTGGATCTGCCAAGAGTCACTCTGGATCTGCCTAACCAATCGCTAACGTTTGGTCGTGACGTATGTCACGCGCTGTTCGCCTTTGATTCTCACATTAACTGTGCAGTCCCACCACCTCAGTGTCAGTGATAAAATCTTGTGCATTCGGATTTTGATTTATTCACGGTGGAGAGGAGAGTTTTGTGATCGGAACGCACTGCTCTCGTGGTGCATATCTCATGCAATCATAACATGATTGTATATGCTGTAAATAAAATGTCATATGCTTGGTATGATAAGAATAAATGCTGCCGTGAATAACAGCCCAATTCAAATGTTTACGTGCTTTTCTTCTTTTATTTTTTGAGCGGTGATGAAATATTTTGCTCTCGTAAACACTTGCCAGCATTTAAAGAAATACAAGTCTAGAAATGCAAATTACAGCTCACGCAACCGCACGGTGCTCTGCAGGGGTCGATATAAACCGTGAGTTTTGAAGTGATATATTCTTGAAAACTCAGAGATGTGGATTCGGACAGCAATTACATTACCACACGACCTTGGTGTTTGTCAAAAGCAGTCGGTAATTCAGCCTGGGTTTTTCTCGTGGGTGGTGGGAGACAGACGGCTTCAGCCAACTCCTTCACCACTAACAGAGCGAGATGAAAAATACTTTTCCCGGACCACAACATCAGCAGTACAGCAGTGATTGTTCTTGCTCCGTGTAACGGAGTTCGTTTGTTCAGGGAAGAAGGAGGCGGGAACCGGCGAACGCTTAACAACTTTTAATCAAATAATAAACACAAAATGAAAGTAAAAGCGGCAGCCCCTCACGGACTGCCGCGCACATACATAACGAGACACAATTTAAAATCCAGGCCTGGTCCTCTCTCGTTCTTCACCGGTGTCGCTCTTCCTTATATGCCTCCGTGCTTCCCAATGAGAGGACTCGAGACCGGTGTGTCTCATTCTCAACACACCGATCTCGCTCGCTCGTCCACCTCGCCACACTCCGGCTTTAACTTCTGGACATTCGTCAGCGGTGCCACACACTCACATCTTTCACCGCCGCCATTACTGAACTACAACTCAAACTAGCGCACAACATCAACGTCATCGCTCTCAGCCACTCCCTCTGTTCGCTGATTGGACCGGTAAAAAATTGCGAAAACCTAAGCATATACAGCAGTCCCAGACGTAGTACTGAAGGAAAATGAAAATTGAGCAGAAGTACTTAGGAGGGCGGAGCCAGGCTAGCATAATACATCCATTTTCACAGATCCGTGTGAACGACGGGGATCATTTTGACAACGCTGTTGTTTGTTTTTAGTGCATCGTTGTCATATAAACATATGAAACCCGCATGAATATTTGCTGCTTACTGATGCCCTGAAGAGCATGGGAAACATGAAAATAGCACAGCGTTTAAATCCGGCTTCATCTGTAACCAAACCAAGCCCTCACTGACAGCATCCTAACTAGAACGCTCTGATTTGGAACAATCTACACATGCAGCAACTGTTGCAATTGATTTAGAGTTTAGAGTTTGACAATAACATTCTGCTATCTAACAGCATGGCACTCTAATAAGCATAAATTTGCATAAATCTGTTTTTAATTACACTGAACAATTTGTGTCTGTTTGAGCATTTAACAAAATGCTTATTTATAACCTTTTCACTGAGCTTGCCGCTGTGCATTATGGGAAGGAGACACGCAAGGCATTTAAATGTTCACTAGTCTCTGAGTTAGTGTGAGCCTTAAAATGCTCCCTACATAGGCAGTGTAAGTGTGGTGCCTGTTGATGCTATAACCTCAAATTAAATTGAGACAGTGGAGAATCCCGCTGTGTATTTGTGATATTCTCACTTTCAGTTCGCCGAGTGTATTTTCAGCTGATTGAAGGGTGAGAAATTATTTGACCTTTCTGTCATTTCCCAGGAGAAATTGAGAGGCAGCGAGTTCCCTTCACTCACAAAAGACTGCCATTGCCATGGTTATACCACAGTACTGTTTTACTCTGGTTATAAGCATTTTTGCATTAACATAATATGAGCTCAGACTTAATTGCATTATAGGGTGCATGTAAACAGCCAGTGAAAAATATTAAGGAAATGAATTTGTGCGTATGAATTATTCATCATTTTAAAACTGCATCCACACTTCGTTCATTATCGTCAGAGAGACCCCTAATAAAGCATGCAGGGCAGTTTGTCTCGTTTTATCTGAGTAGATGAGAAAGTTGTTTGATTTTTGTAGTGGCTTTGACAATACAACGGCCAACAATGACTCATCATCACAACAACAAAGACACTGTGAAGATCAGAGCAGAAGAAACATCCGACTGAAGCTGCCTCAATGCAAAATCCAAAACAAAGAAAAAGAGATACTGTGAAATTCATTAATTGTTTTCAGGCTAAGGCACATAATCCAATTTGTCTGCAATCTTCAGACGGCACCGTGGTGTGGAATGATTGATTAGATGCTGGAGTATGAGCTATTCATCAATGCCCATTCAAAATGGCAGTTTGATTATTCGCTAATAGAGCCGTAGTGCTGCAGTCAGAACACATTACCTCTGAAGACGCCATGGCAACAGCTTTTTTTCTTCCAAGGTGATCGTTAGGCTTGCGGTCAGGTGACAGAAGGGATGAAATGTGATTGGTTAAGACGACCTCCTGTCAATAAGTGAGAAGTCTATTATGTGTCACTGTTCAATAAGGGAGCTTGTTACAAAACGTTGAAAATATTACAAAAGCAGTAATCAAATGGCTCATTGCAGGGATGGATGTATGCATGGATACAGGGATGATGCAGAGATGGATGGATGGATGGATGCAGGGATGGATGGATGCAAGGATGGATGGATGCAAGGATACAGGGATGGATGCAGGGATACAGGGATAGATGAATGGTTGCAATGATGGATGATGGAGGGATGGATGAATGCTGGGATACAGGGATGGATGGATGTAGGGATACAAGGATGGATTGATGGATGGATACAGGGATGGATGTTTGGATGGATGGATGGATGGATGGAGGGAGGGAGGGAGGGATGGATGGATCCAGACAGAGATGAATGGATGGATGGATGCAAGGATGAATTGATGGATGGATACAGGGATGGATGGATGCAAGGATGGATTGATAGATGGATGCTGGGATACAGGGGTGGATGTTTGGATGGATGCAGGGATGAGTGGGGGGAGAGATGGATGGCTGCAGACAGAGATGGATGGATGGATGGATGGATGGATGGATGGATGGATGCAAGGATGGATTGATGGATGGATGCTGGGATACAGGAATGGATGTTTGGATGGATGGATGGAGGGAGGGAGGGATGCAGAGATGGATGAATGAATGGATGGATGCAAGGATGGATTGATGGATGGATGCTGGGATACAGGGATGATGGATTTATGGATGGGTTGATGGGTGGATGCAGGGATACAGGAATGGATGGATGCAGGGATATAGGGATGGATGCAGGGATACAGGAATGGATGCAGGGATACAGGAATGGATGCAGGGATACAGGAATGGATGGATGGATAGATGGATGCAGGGATACAGGGATAGATGAAAGGATGCAAGGATGGATGATGAATGGATGCAGGGATGGATGGATGCAGGGATACAGAAATGGATGCAGGGATACAGGAATGGATGGATGGATGGATGGATAGATGGATGCAGGGATACAGGGATAGATGAAAGGATGCAAGGATGGATGATGAATGGATGCAGGGATGGATGGATGCAGGGATACAGAAATGGATGCAGGGATACAGGAATGGATGGATGGATAGATGGATGCAGGGATACAGGGATAGATGAAAGGATGCAAGGATGGATGATGAATGGATGCAGGGATACAGGGATGGATGGATGATGCATGGATGGATGCAGGGATGGATGGATGGATGATGCATGGATGGATACAGGGATGGATGGATGCAGGGATATAGGGATGGATGGATGGATGGATGGATGGATGGATGGATGGATGGATGGATGGATGGATGGATGGATGGATGGATGGATGGATGGATGGATGGATGGATGGATGGATGGATGGATGGATGGATGGATGGATGGATGGATGGATGGATGGATGGATGGATGGATGGATGGATGGATGGATGGATGGATGGATGGATGGATGGATGGATGGATGGATGGATGGATGATAGATAGATAGATAGATAGATAGATAGATAGATAGATAGATAGATAGATAGATAGATAGATAGATAGATAGATAGATAGATAGATAGATAGATAGATAGATAGATAGATAGATAGATAGATAGATAGATAGATAGGCAAGAAAAAGTATGTGAACCTCTTGCAGAAAATGTGAATAATTTTAACTAAATAAAAGAGATCATAGAAAATGCATGTTATTTTTTTATTTAGTACTGTCCTAAATAAGAAAATGTTTACATATAGTCCACCAGACAAAAAAAAAAAAGCTAAATTTATTAAAATGACCCCGTTCAAAAGTTTATGAACCATTGATTCTCAATACTGTGTGTCTCGTTCCCTGGATGATCCACGGCTGTTTTTGTGTTTTGTGATGGTTGTTCTTGAGTCCCTTTTTTGTCTTGAGCAGTTAAACTGACCGATGTTCTTCAGAAAAATCCTCCAGGTCTAAACAAAGGGATTGGGGAGCAGCAAAACTAGTTTATACAACTTACCTGGAAGGCCAGCCATGGTTCTGCACAGACTTAAGAAAGAATGCAAGGGCAGTGCTTGAGTGCCATTGGATATTTGTGTCATCAATGGTTCCTGTGAAAGATAAGAATTCAATATGTTACTGTCCGGAACCCTGGAGACTGCAGAGTACAGTGAAACCTTTTAAAAGCTTTGTTTTAAAGGTGTGCTATAAATAACTAATGCTCATAAACGGCTGTTTAACACTTAAAACAGAATAGTCTTGAACCTAGAAACAGTATTTTTACATCACTATTGGGTCAATTGAGCTACACTGACCCAATGAAAAACAATGAAAACTTAAGCAATAAATTACATGCTATAGTTGTTGGGCATGACACGCGTTGATTATGAATTAAAGCCTTATTTTATTAAGCAAAATTAAGTGCAATTCCGCAAAGTGACGAAATCTGACATAAAAAAACACAGCACTATTGCATCATGAATTAATAAAGCAGTAGTATAATCTATTAATACAATCATTTTAAGAAGTATTTCTCAGAGAAACTCCCCGCACTGACTGTAACGTTACACTAACCTAACGTTACACCTGTTATGACCGTCGACGGAATTCACGACACACTATCGTTAAATATGTCTCGATAGCGGACATTATTGAGTCCAATAAACTAATATGTTCAATGTTTCAATGAGGGAAGAACAAAATAACTTACATGAGGCGGCGTTGGGCACTCCCTTGACCAACCATTTTTGCAGTGGCGCGAAAAAAAGCCGGTCCATTTAGGTGAGTGACAGGATCAGGGCGCGCGCACTGTGTATATTAATGTAATTTTGTAATTAATTTAGTAATTTCGACAGTAGATTGTCGCTTCATGATTCGTACTCGTAACCCAGCAATCGTAAAACTATGTTTCGTGTGTGTGAACTATTTTTGAAGTCGTATGCTACTCAAGCAAACGTGGCAAATGTCGTATCTGTACCTGTTTTGATCATAGATTCTGGAATCGTACCATCAAAGTCACGATTACGCTTATATTATTTATTTTTTTACAGTTTTTAGAGTTTTATTTATGCACGTGTCATTATTGACATTCTTTTTATTCCATATTTTAGTAGCCTAGTTGTGTTTGAGTCCATCAATTGTCCTCGGTGTGAAAAGATGGATCTTAAATTCATACAGTCCCTGCTGGAGAGGGTTCAAATATGCAAAAGATGCTGAAAACTGAAGAATGTGCAGGACCTGGAGGATTTTTCTGAAGAACATTGGGCAGTTTTACTGATCAGGACAAACAAGGGATTCGTGAACAACCATCACAAAACACAAAAACAGCCGTGGATCATCCAGGGAACCACACACAGTATTGAGAATCAATGGTTCATAAACTTTTGAACGGGGTCATTTTAATGAATTCAATTTTAAAATACCATTTTTTTTTGTCTTGTGGACTATATGTAAATATTTTTATGTAAAATATCTTATTCAGGACAGTAGGCCTACTTAATAATAAATAACATGCATTTTTTCTTCTTTTGTTAAAATTATTCACATTTTCACAGATTCTGCAAGTGATTCACATACTTTTTCTTGCCACTGAAGATAGATAGATTCTGAATATTCTATTATTTCATTTTACAGTTTTTTATTTCAAGTTTAGTTTGTAATTTTTGTTCTTCAACTTAAACTTAGTTAGCTGCCAAGACAGTAATATATGAAAAATGTAATGTAGTAAGTTTTAATGTATCAAGTTTTTCTTCTAATATTTATATTTTAATTACAGCTTTATTTAATTAACAACAACTATATTAATCATTTTAGTTTCAGTTAACAATAACAACAAATGATGATCAAACTGCAAAAAAACTTTTGACTAACTGGAAACTTGTTTCCTATTTTTGACTTTATTATGAATGACACAAAGTCTTCTCTTAGTACATTGTGAGGGTAAAACAAGTCTTCCAGCAGTGTGTGGTGAGAAACTCCAGAACAGCAGTCTGGGAAAGAATTAGAAAATTATATTTATTTATTTTTTTTTCATCTGAGTGTTTGGGATGTTTGGCACAGGGTGTGTTTTGGCAGCCAGGGAGAGGATTTGTACGCACCTGTTCAAAGAGCAAAGAGGCAGAGAGTCTGAAGGAAAGGATGGAGGAGAGGATAGATAGATAGATCACTGAGAGGGCTCACAACAGAGTCTCTGTGTCTGATGCACCTGTCTAACCCTCATCCGTCCCGAGAGAGAGAACGCAGGGAGTAAAGAGGAGAGGCGCAGACGGATTGAAGTATATGCCCTCAACTCTCTGTTTTGGTTAAAAGTGGATGCACAAAACAAAGCCTCTCTTTCAGCACTGAGATTAAACAGAGAAACTTGCTGCCATGATGCAAGAGTGTTGTGGGTGGTTGCCAGGGCGTTGCTATGCATTTGCCAAGAATCTAATTTATTCACATCCATCTCAATTTTCTTCATGCATGACAGGAGGTTCATATTACATAAAATGTGTCTCTGTCTCTTCATACCCCTTTAAGATGCTGAGACCAGGGAGTCTAAATCTTTCCAAATGAGCATGTCCGTCTGATCGATGCAGTGGTCGATGTTTAGTGTGCTCCTGAAGAAGAGGGTTGAGGATAATGACGGTAAATGGCTGGTTTGATAGATCGTCAGATTCATTCTGCCTGTTTGCATAGAGAAAACCCTGAGCGATGAACTATTTATTATATCTACTTGACCACGCTGTTATTGGACTTTGGGAATAATTTAAATTGTAGCTATTGAGAATACATATATATATATATATATATATATATATATATATATATATATATATATATATATATATATATATATATATATATATATATATATATATATATATATATATATATATATATATATATATATTAGGGAGCAAGTGAACATTTTGTCAAAGTTGATATGTTAGAAGCAGGAAAAATGGGCAAGCGTAAGGATTTGAGCACGTTTGACAAGGGTCTAAGGAAGGAACAGTGGTGAACCGCTGACAATGTCCTGCAACACGTACCCATGTACAGCCTTTCATGGAAACGGTGCTCCCTGGTGTCTGTGGCTCTTTCAGCAGATAATGTGCCTGCCACAAAGCAAAAATGGTTCAGGAATGGGTTGAGGAGCACAACGAGTTTGAGGTGTTGACTTGGCCTCCAAATTCCCCAGATCTCAATCCAATCGAGCATCTGTGGCCCCACCTCACAACTTACAGGACTTAAAGGATCTGCTGCTAACATCTTGGTGCCAGATACCACAGCACACCTTCAGGGGTCTAACAACATAACACAACACAATATTAGGAATTGTGTTATGCCTGATCAGTGTAGGTGTGTGTATATATATATATATGTGTGTATATGTATATATATATATATATATATATATATATATATATATATATAAACTGCTGGGAATCGATAAAAAAAAAAAACTAATTAATCACATTTTTTCTGTAATTAATCGCAATTAATTTTCAATATTTTGATATTGTAATAATTTCAGTTAATCTCCAAATTAATGTACAAACAATTTAAAGACGGCATATTTTAAATATGTGTTGTAATGGCATCTTTTTATGAATGAAGGCCAGTGTCACTGATACTTAATGTCTCTATGAAACATTAGTGAAGTTACATTACAGTATTAACTGAAAGCTACCAATTTCAACATTTATTAGGCTTTAAAAAAAAACTTTTAATTTAAGTGAACTTAAAACAATCTTTACATAACCCCATTATAATAATTGTTATATTTACCCATGGCCTTCCCTGTTAGAACCTAACCCTGGCCTAACCCAGCAACGAAGAATATTCATAGAAAGGTATGAAGCAAGAAGAAAGCTAATTGAACCTATCAATCGTGTCATGTCATGGGCAGAAAGACTTGCAAATTCCGTGAAAGGTGTTTGCACAAAAGGTTTGAACAGCCAAGAAGCATTGTTTGGCTTCGGCCTGACGGCTCTAGCGTGCAGCGCGCTTATTATGAGAAGATGGAGCTAATGAGCCACACCGGTCTTGTAGCCCCGCTCAAGCCAAGCCACGTTCATCAAAGACGGATGCTCCCACTGCGAGAGAGCGAGTCTCGCCTCACTGCATTCACAGACCGCTTTCTCCAAAGAAAGAAGACCCTCCCCTCGTTCTCCAGCATTCTCCCACTCAGAGGCATGAGACGAAGGAACAATGGAATAACAGGGCCGAGTGAACGGGAGCAAGTGAGCTCAAGCCGGTTCATATCCCGCTTGTCTCATTCCCCCTGCAGCAAGAAGATTCCCCAGTGATTCTCACACCGCTAGAGCGAGCACAACAGCTTAGAATGAATGAAGTTTCACCTCTGTGACCATAGAGTTTACTCATCAAGCTTATTTATCTCTGATGAGAGAGCTTTGAACTGGATCAACAGTGATTCTCACACTGCAAGAGCGAGCACAACAGCTGAGAACAGCTCTGACAGTTTGGGATGATGTTTCTCCCCTTGAGACTCAAGCATATTTTTTTGCCGGTGTCTGTTTTACAACGCCATGCCGGATGCCGCTGAGCACACCACATGACGGCCAAAGCTGCCAATGAAAGAAGTTACTCAAATGCACTGATTTACAAGTTTCTGAAAGAAGTTCCCAACAGATGTTGGAAGTGGGCAGGGACCGTAAAATTAAGCTTTTGTTGAGGAAAATATGACTAATATACTGTTATATTGTCTGTGCTTACATAATAGAGATTTTAATAGCTTGATGCTCTTTATAATATGTTGTAGCATTTTAAAAAGTGTGTAGGATGGACCTGTCCGTGATCGCTCTCCGTGCTTCTGACCAAAGAAGAGCGCTTTGGAATCTCCATTACGCACCAGGCTGTGCTCTATAGCGCATCTCTCTATAAGGCCTATAGACTGTAAAAGTGGTCAGGAATCTAATATTTCCCCAAAACAAAGCTTAGTTATGCTCGTATAACATGAGCCCGAATATTTGACAATTCTGTTTAATTGTGTTAAGGAAACAGGAAAACGTTATACGCACATCAATCCATTCCCGAAGATCTTGGTTTGCTTCTTATTTATTAAATATACAGACAATTAGTGAATTAAAAAATATTGTTATAGGCTAATATTTAAACACAGCCTAAAGGCCTGTACACACCGGGACGAATATCACGCGCTTATCGCCAGCGTTTTTCGTGACGTTTTTTCGGCGCGTCTTGAGTGTTCACACCCAAGCGATTTTCACTGGCGATGCGCCGAGTGAACGTGCACATTCAGTAGATTCAGGCGCTCCCGGTACACAAGGTGGTGCTGCGGCACTTTACGCTTCTGACACTCGTTTGTCACACAGAAGAAGATGGACAGTATTTACGAGCTTGCCAAAACCACAAATATTATGTCTATGGCCAAAACCATTCACACACTTTTTGCTAACTGGCAAGCAGCATTATCAGCTCATTTTCTTCTTTGTCTACTTACTACTTCTTCTTCGGATCAATGTGTGCTCGGCAAGACCGTTTTGTCCTTGAGCGCCACCAAGTCGTGTTTTACTGTCACTTCAGCAGCTCCAGGCACGTGAACAAAAGCGCTGATCTCATTGGTCAGCCAGTTTTTAACGCGCCGCGTCAAAATAAAATAAAAAACGAACCCGAGGCGTTTTTTTTAAATGATGCTTTTACGCCTGCCGTTTTACGCGTCGGTGTGCACACTCACATTGGCGCCCATTGTTTAGTCACGAGGCGTTAAACGTCGGCGATAAACGCGCACGAAAATCGTCCCGGTGTGAATAGGCCTTAACTATGAAACTAAATAGGCTACGTTTTCTTTAACCCTCTGTCCGACGAAAGCGCCGGCGCATTATTTCCATTATGACAGGAAACAACTTGACCAATTGACCGTGGGAGAGCCCACTGAGAATCAGCCAAATCAGACAGTTACAGGCTGTCAGTAAAGGAATAGTAAGAGTAAGATGGATCATTTGTATGGACAAGCACCCAATCCTCGCCCCCAATGCCACCCCACCCCAGTGCCCCTTTTTTTGGTTTGGGCCACTGCCCCTCAAAATGTCTGTGCACGGCCCTGCTTCTAAGCACACATTGGGGCACAGGAGTCACTTGACCTTCAGCTTTGCCATAAATCTTGGATGTGAGGCACAAATAAGCAGGTAAAATACATGCATTTTCTTCTTAATTTTTTTTTTACCGTTTTGAATCATGTTGACTGTGTGTATTAAACTTGGGCTCAGACCAGTAACGTAATCATTTACATTATGTATAATGTTTAAAATGTAGGCCTCAGTTGATGGTAAGTTACCGTGTGAAGTTTGAATATATATATAGATCTGTAATTCTGCATGTTAAGCAGTTCCTGCATATAGGCTCTAGGGGGCGGTGGGTGAGATGTGAGGCAGTGATGGAGGGAATGCTAAAAGAATAAAATGGACCCACATGTGTTCCACGACTAGTGGTTTTTCTAAATAATAGGCTACATGGTGTCCGAGTGAATGAATGGCGAAGATGGATCCTGGTGCCCGCCCCGCGAATGGATTGGGAATCACAGAATCTTCCCGATGTATGGAGAAAGTTTAAACAGCACGTTGAAATGCCGTTTTGTAAAACTTATTTGCCTAACAGCCATAGACGAATTTCGCAATCTTTTCGTTGACGGCTGTTTGGCAAATAAGTTTTCCCTCAGGTGGAAAACGGCGTTATGTAAAATATGCAGAGGTGGACAGTAACGAAGTACATTTACTTGAGTACTGTACTTAAGTACACTTTTTGAGTATCTGTACTTTACTGAAGTATTATTTTTTTAGGGAAACTTTTACTTTAACTTCACTACATTTGAAAGACAAATATCGTACTTTTTACTCCACTACATTTCTATCAAGGTCCTCGAATTCGAAAGTCGTTTCTGTAGCAGCTTTGCAAGTCAGTGGATGATTTTTTTTCTTCTTTAAAAGTTTTTTTTCTGTTGCAAAATATAAATGTCTGGGAGAAAGAGAAGCATAGACGTATGGATGAATCTGAAAAAGCATGATGAAAGAGTTCAGTTCAGTCTGTTTTTTGTGAGATGCCAGAGCACGAGTACTGAATAGAGCTTTCTTTTGTGTGTGTTTTTTTTCGCACATAGACCAATATACAGAAAATGTCAAAATTTTCATTTTGGAAAGTATTCACGTAAACAAAGTTGATTATGTCTTAAGTGAATGTAAACAGTTGGGAGAATTTCGGATGTGTATCAGTGTGTAGGATTTGTGCATTCTGCCTTAAAGTGACAGCAGCTTTGTAAAAAGCTTTGTAATTTTTAAGTATTTAAATTAGTTCAAGGTGGTCGTATGGAGCATCACTGACTGGCTTAAACCACCATGGCATAGCGTGCATTTATACAATAATGCAACAATAATAAAATAATGCATTGACATAAAAAAGGAAATTTACTTTTGATACTTAAGTACTTTTAAAAGCAAGTAATTCTGTACTTTTACTTAAGTAAAAATTGTTTTGAACAACTTTCACTTGTAACAGAGTAATATTTGACCAGTAGTACTCTTACTTTCACTCGAGTAATGGAGTTGTGTACTTTGTCAACCTCTGAAAATATGTAATTTATGTTTGGATATTTTTTTTAAATTAAAGCTGATATATGTTATTTGGGCTCAGTTTGTCAGTGTTATGGATCATTTTTTTCTTATGCATATGTTACAACAGGAAGTTCTCCCTTGACAGCAGAGTAAGCTACTTCATGTTATTTGTGGACCAAGTCATAGTTAACAGCCACATCAGCATCTTCAGTGATGCTGTAATTGATGTTTGCCTCATACCACTGCTTGGACATTTTATACCCAGCAGACCAAGGAGCAACCCTGGAGTTCTTGCAGAGGTAAAAAAAAGCATACACTCACACACACATCCTCACATATTCTCTCTCAGACACATCCTCGCACACACGCATCTTCACATACTCTCTCTCACGCATCCTCAAATACACACACATCCTCACATCCTCTCTCTGACACGCATCTTCGTACACACGCATCTTCACATACACTCTCTCTCTCTCTCTCTCTCTCTCTCTCTCTCTCTCTCTCTCTCTCTCACGCATCCTCAAATACACTCACACACACATCCTCACATCCTCTCTCTGACACGCATCTTCGTACACACGCATCTTCACATACACACTCTCTCTCTCTCTCTCTCACGCATCCTCAAATACACTCACACACATCCTCACATACTCTCTCTCACACGCATCCTCACACACGCTCTCTCACACACATCCTCAAATACTCACATACGCATCCTCACACACGCTCTCTCACACGCATCCTCACATACGCTCGCTCACACGCTCTCTCGCACGCATTCTCACATACACTCACACATGCATACTCACACACGCATCCTCACATACACTCACACACACGCATACTCACACACGCATCCTCACATACACTCTCACACACGCATCCTCACATACACTCTCACACACGCATCCTCACATACACTCACACACACGCATCCTCACATACTCACACACGCATCCTCACATACACTCACACACACGCATCCTCACATACTCACACACGCATCCTCACATATGCTCACACACACGCATCCTCACATATGCTCAGTGCTCAGACACACGCATCCTCACATACGCTCTCACACACGCTCTCTCACACACATCCTCACATACTCACACACGCATCCTCACACACGCTCTCTCAAACGCATCCTCACATACGCTCGCTCACACGCATCCTCTCACGCTCTCTCGCACGCATTCTCACATACACTCACACACGCATCCTCACATACTCACACACGCATCCTCACATACACTCACACACACGCATCCTCACATACTCACACACGCATCCTCACATACACTCACACACACGCATCCTCACATACTCACACACGCATCCTCACATACTCACACACGCATCCTCACATACACTCACACACACACATCCTCACATACTCACACACGCATCCTCACATACACTCACACACACGCATCCTCACATACTCACACACGCATCCTCACATACACTCACACACACGCATCCTCACATCCTCACACACGCATCTTCACATACTCACACACACATTCTCACACGCATCCTCACATACGCTCTCTCTCACGCATCCTCACATACACTCACACACACGCATCCTCACATATGCTCACACACACGCATCCTCACATATGCTCAGTGCTCACACACACGCATCCTCACATACGCTCTCACACACGCATCCTCACATACTCACACACGCATCCTCACATACGCTCTCACACACGCATCCTCACATACTCACACACACACATACTCACACACACGCATCCTCACATACGCTCACACACACGCATCCTCACATACACTCACACACACGCATCCTCACATATGCTCTCACACACGCATCCTCACATACTCACACACGCATCCTCACATACGCTCACACACACGCATCCTCACATACGCTCACACACACGGATCCTCACATACTCACACACGCATCCTCACATACGCTCTCACACACGCATCCTCACATACTCACACACACACATACTCACACACACGCATCCTCACATACGCTCACACACACGCATCCTCACATACACTCACACACACGCATCCTCACATATGCTCTCACACACGCATCCTCACATACTCACACACGCATCCTCACATACGCTCACACACACGCATCCTCACATACGCTCACACACACGGATCCTCACATACTCACACACGCATCCTCACATACGCTCTCACACACGCATCCTCACATACTCACACACACACATACTCACACACACGCATCCTCACATACGCTCACACACACGCATCCTCACATACACTCACACACACGCATCCTCACATATGCTCTCACACACGCATCCTCACATACTCACACACGCATCCTCACATACGCTCACACACACGCATCCTCACATACGCTCACACACACGCATCCTCACATACGCTCACACACACGCATCCTCACATACGCTCACACACACGGATCCTCACATAAGTGTTTGGTGCCTTCCTGCTTTAAAAGGAATTGAATACGAATATTCTCCTATTCGGAGAACCAACATAGAATCCGATGCTTGCAACTGATTACATGCATTCATGCTTGAGCCAGTGGGCTAGAAAGCAATTGATTTGCAGCTTTCTTTTTCTTCCTTCTTTCCCCCCCTCTCTCTTATGAGACTTTTTTGTGTATGCAGAATTATGCATGCTTGCATTTTAAAACTTTTTCAAATTTCTCACCATCCACTTTTTGTCTTATTAGACGTTTGCCTCTTTTCAGTTACAATACATCACTTACAGCCAATATAACACTACATAATAACGCTGTGAAACTGAGTGCCATCCAAATGAATTATCACTTATCAAGTGTGCTCTGCTCTTGCCAGGACATCTTTATATGTTATGTAAGCTGGCATTTCAACATGTAATGCTGTACAGTTGCACTTGACACTCTTTCAGTCTATACATGTTAAGCAGCAGGACTTGTCTTTCTGGATATATTTCTGTGCTATATATATATTTTTTTTAAATTATGTATACATCATGGAAGAATTTAATTTAAATATAAGACATTCTTAAATCTGTATTATGGTAACAACATTAATGTAATTAAATGATTCTTTCAGTTAAATCGGCAAAGATGAAAGGTAGAATAGCAAATACTTATATGATCTATACATGTCATAATGCAAAGAAAAAGTATTAATGGTCCAAAAAAACAGGCCTCATTTCCAACTAATTTCAGGAAAACAGGGGAATGTATTTTTGTATACATATGGGTCATATTTAACACCAAAACGTAAAAAAAATTTATATTTAAATTTTTTTAATGCAAATATTCTGTACTGCAATACAGCATAAAAAAAAAAGAATTCATAAAATTAAATATTAAAGTCTGCATGCATTAAATGCAGTGCACCGAATACTAACATCATGTGCACATTATGTATAGATAATTATTTAATATTATGGACATTTTGGAGTGAATGTGTTATCATGGAGGAACAAAACGAAATGACTCTTGTTTCTTGACTTGATTTCTTGACGTGAAACATTTTATTTAGACATTCTTTACCGGTTTCATGTGAATGACTGACTGCTCTACCCATTCATGAATCAATATCAAATCTTTCACATAACTAATGATGATATTGGTCCACGCATGGCTGAAACAACTAATACAGCATATGCTTCACAGAAAGATGAAATAACATTAACTCTACTGAGTTCTAATGGGAGATGCTTTGATGTCCTAAAGCGCCACTTAGTGGTTCAAAAATGTATTGCAAGTTTATGTTCAAATAATTTTTAGTCAGTTTGATCCTAGTTATACTGACTCATTCATGAGAATTAGATGAAAAACCGATTCCATGGAAAATCCATGCAAACGTCATTAAATACCATTTCTCACCCGGCGAAGGCCCAGAGCATGTCAACACAAACAGACCAAATATATGCCCAAATGTATATATGCTACTGTGTGATGGCAGACGTGGTGCATTGCAGATAAATTTGGTATTAGTTGTACATTCTGAGGAAGCCGAGCTAGTTTGATCCGTCCGCGCCGTCGCAGCCTGCTGGGATCAAACAATTAACCTTTAGTATATTGGAAGCAACAGGAGAATGCTAACATAAAACCTTGCAAATGAAATAGCAGCAGTTGCTATAGTAACTTGTGCTGAAGTCTAAAGGCATCTGTGCAGCTCCATACAACTTAAGTTTCAGTTGCCAAGGGGCATTGGTCATTTACTCAAAGTTTTCAGTGCACTGGACTTACTGTAAACACTTTAAAAAAGGTGGAACAGGAAGAGTAGCTGGGAAGATGAACTGTCTTTCCTGAATGCATTGTTTGAATTTAGAAAGATAAGTGGCCTTTTCTTTCATTTCTAGTTCTTTTGGATGACTAAAATGTCCTTTAAACATGTTTGCTATAGTACATTTCTAACCTATATCAAGTGCACCATATCCTCTGAGATGCACACATTTACTGACAGATTCTGAAAAATGTATGTAAAAAATGTATGTGCTATGTAATTTTCATCTAATTTCTCTTTTGTAAATATTGTACTTGTCTGTTTGCATAATAAAAAAAAAGAAAAAAAAATGTATTTTTACTGTGGTGGTGATAGTAGGCTAAACGTTTAAACTAACATTATGATGCTTGAAGTGTTTTATATCTATGGATTGTATCATAAGCAAGACAAGTCAAGTGTTGATTTGAGAGGCTAAACTGATCAAACGTGGTTAACTCACTGTCGGCCACTGGCCACCGCTTGGTCGTCACTTTAAAAAACAAAAACTTTAATTTAACATCAAAAAAATGCTTCCAACATTTTTCTCAATTAATTTAATAAAGAAACGAAACAAGTATATATAACTACTTTGACATTAAAAACAAAACTGAACTATTTTAATGGCTGCAACAATATGTAATGGGGAGGATAAAAAAAACCAGGGGCTCCTGTCGGACTCGGGCCGAGAATTTAGAAAAGCTGTCGGACACGGGCCGGGCTAGGGCCTCAGCGGCTACTCCGAACCGCTGATTCGATACACTCCAAAGCTTCATGAAGCAGTGTTTTGAAATCGGTTTTCACTATACAAGTCGTTATTTAGGGTTTTTTTGGTGCACAAAAATATTCTCGTCGCTTTATTAATATTGAAACCACTGTACTCACATGGAATGATTTAAATATGTTTTTAGTACATTAATGGATCTTGAGAGTGTAAATTTCTTTGCACCCTATGGAGGCCTCACTGAGCCATCGGATTTCAACACAAATATCTTAATTTGTGTTCCGAAGATGAACGGAGGTCTTACGGGTGTGAAACGGCATGAGGGTGAGTAATAAATGACATTATTTTCATTTCTGGGTGGACTAACCCTTTAAGCATGCAAGTCCCCTCCAAATAGTGTAAATATATGTGTAATATATCACATTTTATCTGAGGGTGAGTAGATTTCCCACAACAGCTGTCCTGTCCATGTTGTTTTTAAATACTGCCTGTGAGCCAAACAAAGAATGTATGAACGACGTCACCAGATCTAAATATTCACAACAAACACCCTTTCAACATGAAACCAAAAAATGAGATCTACACTTTCACTGCCTCTCCCCAGAGCCTCCCCTAGGATACGAAAACATTTTTCTATCAGGACCACTATCGTCAAAGATGATTGACAATTAGCATACAGTTTGGATTAGCGGTATGGTTCTGTTCTGGGCAAGAACTCCCTTCACATCCATGCAGCCTAGCATAAATAAGAGCAGGGAGAGCAGCGATAACCCCCCTTAGGGTAAACAGAACAGAACCAACAATGTATTGCAGATATCATTAAAATGAATATTAAAATGTACAACATAATTCAGGAATGAAAGGGGAATAAGAATACCAAATCCTGACTGACAAGAGGAGCTGGGAATGGAGGAGGGTAAATGAGCTCTGGAAAACGCGGTATCTGCTGATAGCCTATTGAAGGAGCTTTATTTTATATTGTGGTAGTTTCAACTTTACCATTACCATACATTACAAATTACCATATGTAGCTCTCTAACAGAGTTCACTGTAAGGCATTATCTAGACTATTATTCATAATGGTCATATTCATAGAGCAGAAGCACAACCAAAACAATGTTCTTCCGCAAAATGCATGCAGTTTTGTTTTTTAAGTCTTCCTCACATCATATATTCCTCATCTGAGTCATGTTAACTACTAAATCAATTGACCGTTCGCAAAGACCCGCCCCTTTAGTTACTGTTGCTATGTCCGACAAGCCATGGCGCTCTCACACCACACACTCTCACGTAGAGAAAATACATCACAGAGCAAAGAGGACACTGACAACACGCCAACAGACAGGACAGAGCAGGTTACTTTTGATATGAAATAGTCTCAAGTTTGAAATTGTAATTTTTTTTAAAGAAATTTAAACAATAAATACTGTTTTGTGGCTCTTTAATGTGTCGTGATCGCTGTAGCGCCTCAGTTAAAGCTACTTGTGAACCGATGATCTCTTCCTTCTAGTTCATCGATAAGCATGAAATAAACATGAATGAATACTAAAAGAAATGTTGTTTCAACCGCGGAAAGACGTCAGTACACCGTTTTTCAAGTTCAAGTCCACCAACGTTAATCTACAAACTCTCCTGACTGCTTTGTCGGACAAAACGGCAGATTCGGCGATGTGATTGGTCAGATCGCCTGTCAATCAAACTTTCGGCGAAGGGTGAATTGTATCTATTTCATGAAATGTGAAATGCATGAAAAAAAAAAAAACATTAAATTACACAAAAATAAAAATGAAATTCATGTAAATTTCTTTCCTCAATTTTCCTAGAACTTTTTTATTTGTATATACTTTTATATATACTTTATATATATATATTTTATATATTATATACTTATTTTTGGGATAACAATGTCAATTCATGTGTCCATGTGTTTTGCGTTATAGTTCAATGTTGTGTTTGATAATGGGATGTACTGCCATTAGTAGCAGAGATAATCTACAGCTTGTGCTGAACATAATCCTTAAATGACAACAATGAGTTTGTTCAATCCTGTCAGTCACGGTACCTTAACTCCTGCCTCATGATGCGGGTTGTGGTGTAACTATGGTAACGGGATGTATTAGTCATCACAGTGTGAAGTATGTGACAGAGGTGGACATGAGAGAGATTGAGAGTTATATTTCTAATCAATTTGAAATGCATACACCATCACACCCAAACATTTTTACATCCTTCCTTCGCTCCCGGAGCCAGTAGGGCCTGTAAATTGCATGCTAACATAAGACATATCAAACACACACTCCTGTCTTGTCTTTTGTCTGCTTAAACATACTACTGCAATTTTTTGTTGACAGATCCTGTGATCTCACTTTTGCTGCCACAACAGCCCTGGACTCCACTAGACCCCTGAAGGTGTACTGTGGTATCTGGCACCAATATGTTAGCAGCAGATCCTTTAAGTCCTGTAAGTTGCGAGGTGGGGCCTCCATGGATAAGACTTGTTCAGTAACATCCACATGGATGGCAGGACCCAAGGTTTCCTAGCAGAACATTGCCCAAATCATCACACTGCCTTCACACAGCTTGGCTTCTTCCCATAGTGCATCCTGGTGCCATGTGTTCCCCAGGTAAGCGACACATCGGTGTATAAGATGTGTAGAATTATATAGAATGAAATATTCCTAATTATTTAAGACAACACACACCTCTTTCAGCCATTACAATACACACTGCCCGGCCAAAAAAAAGTCACTGTTTGGATTTATATAGGCAAATTCTTAAGAGCCTATGATTGGTTCATTATTGCAGTGATTATTGTGTTTCTAGCATGTTATATGTTTGGCAACAGTTCTTCTAACCCTCATTGAGTGTGTAGGTTTTCATTTCTTAAACAGCCATGTAGGAATGGCCATATTCCAGGATGACAATGAATGTTAAGATTCGAATTGTGAAAGAGTGGTTGGGAGGGAGCGTGAAGAATAATTTGCACACATCAATCGGCACCTCTGAGTCCAGACCTTAAATTCAGAGAGTCTTTGGGATGTGCTGGAGGAGACTTTACAGAGTGCTGGACTCTTGGATTGTCAATAATATCAACCAAAAATGTATGCACATCATCACAACATTTATTAGGTGCATGAATTTTTGCTCAAGATCTTGTATTGATCTGTATCACTCTGCATTCTCAATCTCATTTTTGTAGACAGAAAATAACAGAGGTGACATTCTTGCGGTGTTCCCATGTTAAAAACGTAACATCTGATTGAACCTCCCAGGCGCAGACTCGTTGTGGTCTATCTGTTCAAAATGTTTAATCCAGTGAACTATTACTCAGTTTACTCCTAAAACCAAAAGCACTAATAAAGTTCTGGAAGTAAAATCCTATTTGATTTCTCTATGGTGAAAAGTTTGTAATGTTAGATTTTGGTTCATGACTTTGAACTCTTCTCTTTATTTAAGGTTTAAAAAGAAAAAAAATCCCTATTGAGAAAATGAACAGAAAGCCGGTGAAAAAACTATTAACTGTATTATTCTGAATTGGTGTGTGGGGGTTATATGGGGACTAAATGTCCTCACCTTGTGGGGACATGTTTTTTTAAATTGTAAAAATGCAGAACGTTTTCTGTGATGGATAGGTTTAGGGTTAAATGAGTAGTTCACTTTAAAATTCAAATTACCCCATGATTTACTCACCCTCAAGCTATCTGTATATGACTTTCTTCTTTCTGATGAACACAATCTGAGTTATAATAATAAATATCCTGATGCTTCCAAGCTTTATATGGGAGTGATGTGGTCCATTGAGTTTGAAGCTCAAAAAAGCACATCCATCCTTCATAAAGTCATGTCTATGAAAAGTCCTTATAAAACTGGAAATCCAGCGTGTGTGTGTGTGAGAGAGAGAGAGACAGAGTGTGCAGGTTATTATCTGTGCTGACTGTGTATAATTCAGACCAATGGGACACAGCTTTAATTGCATCCTGCAGCCGACAGTTATAATTGCGTCTCATGTTATGACAGTCAAACTGACAGGCCCAAATGAACTGAGAGACAAAATAATGAATATTTTCTGTCAAGCTCTTTCTTTTCTTCCATTATCTTTCGGAATATTCTTTTCTCCCCTGATATTCTTTCTTTTCCTTGAATTCCCCATTGCCCAGCACTAGTAGCTTTCTTATTTGTTCTTCTCATAATTATTCTGTTTTCTGCACCTGTATCTTTCTATTTCTTAGACTGCATGCTACCGTACTGCATACTATTTTGCTTGAATACACTGCATATAATTCTGTATCACAAAATGGAATGCACTCCACTAAATCATTTTTTTATATTTCCAATAGTTACATTTTTGACCGCAATTTACAGCTTATTCTCTTAACTTGAAGTTAAAGACATTTTTAATAGGGTTGGGTACCGAACAAGGTACTTTTAAGGGCACCGACCGAATTACGTCGGTACTTCCGAGTACCGATTCACATTAAATCAATCGGTACCAAATTTCGGTACCTGAGAACGCATTTGGTGATATAGATAATGTCTGTGAATATTAAACCGCAAAAGACTATTTAAATACGAATCCTGCGTGTCTCTGTGCGAATGAATGCCGTATACGTGCGGTTTACCTCTCTCTCTCACACACACACTCAGAATCGCGCATGACGGTCGCATGTTTCCATCTCCGCTGTCTCATATGAGGACATGAACGCGTGAACATCATTTCCAGAGCCATTGAGAGTCACTCCATGAGCATTTTACCGTTTCATTTGAGAAAAACTACCGTCATGTCCATAGATATCCATAATAAAGGCTAGATGTTTTACGGCAGAGTCTCTAACGTCATCACCAGCGGCCATCTTGTCACAGGCAGGGCTCTGTGGTACCTGATGTAAGGTGAGTGATCTGCATTAACACAAATACTCTTATCATAAACACACAGAACTCAAAAGTCTTCACGGCAACCCGTCAAAATAAAAGTTTGGCCTAACTTAACAAACACATCACTGTTGTACAGCAGAATTTAGATACGTCTCAATGTAATAATAATACTAACACTAATGTAATAATAAGTTATCAAAACTTTATTTTTTAAGTAATAAATTACAAATTTTCTTCATGTTTTAATTTTAACAGTATAAAGCTCAGTTGTGCAGCACTTTGTTTGACAGCAAAGTTTAATTAAATTAAAAGATAAATTAAATTAATGTCTTATTTCTTCATTTGATTACCAGAAAATACATAACACATCATTTGGGGGAAATCTTTTCATAGAAATTAAATTAAAAATTAAAAATAATAATATGGTTGTTTTTATGAATTAAATTAAGTACCTAGTAGCCTACTATTTACTAGTAAATATTACAGTAATCAAACATCACAGACAATGGCAGACAGCGACCAGGGCAGCTCTGGCCTAAAGTCAATAACACTTCTATAAATGACTTACAGTTTCTTTACAGTTATTGATGTAAACATCCCTAAAGTACCGAAAAAAGGTACCGTTGGGTACCGATACCGGTTAAAATTTGAACGTTACCCAACTCTAATTTTTAAACATAACTCATTAAAAAAATAATTTAAAAATAAACAATTTAATTGTCGCAATGTATGGTAACTTAATGACAGTAGACAGTATACAAAATAGTATTCAGTTTTCAAAACGGTGTGCAGTGAGTAAGTATGCCAATATTCCAGTCATGAACCTGATGGACAGAAGAAAATCTCAATCTCATGACCTGCCATTCCCTCTTATCAGCACAAGTTGGCGTTGTTCTACCCTGTAATACATTATGAAGTCACAAGCTTTGCAAATCTTCAAACTATTTTGTGCTCATGTAATATGACAAAACCGTGATGAATCACAACATCTGCGCTAAGCTTCTTAGAGAATGGAAATAACAGGCCTGCACAGACAAACCCCAAACACACAGTGAGGGGTATTTAGGGCACGACCAACCAGAACAGGTGTTTTCCCACACACACACACACACACACACAATGTTTTATTATTAGATATGAGTTTTTAATGACAGCTCACGAACAAAGACAACTGCAGAGTTGTCAGTAATGAAGCTAGTGAGATGAAAACCACTGCTGAATGGTATTATAGGCATTTCAAGGCAAGAAAGAAAATCTTTGCCCTTTTGTTTAATGAATTTGCCAATTCATGTCATAATTTATCCCAATATCAGGATAAAAAATATTTTTTTTATATTTTATTAATATTTTGCAGCAGTTTTAAAACCGTGACAACTATGAAATGCTGTTATTTTTTCAGAGGATCAAAAAAGGTTAAAGCTCTTTTCCATATGGAGGACCAAAGTACTTCAAAATGCTCCAAAAAGGGAAATACCCAATAAAACCACCATAAAATGTGGTCCGAATGATTCAAGCATTAATCTTCTGAAGCCATATGATATGTCTGTGTGATGAAAAGACTGACATTTAAGTGATTTAAGTCATAGTTTAATAATAAAACAATGAGGGTGAGTAAATAATGACAGTAATAATGAAACTATCCCTGAAATTGTTACTTATATAAAGCGGAGTATTTCATCAGAGTGGCACTAATTGTTTTGGTTAGTATTGCACCGCTCTGCCCTGATATTTTCCACAATCTAAATTGGTCAAATTAACTAGAATGTCTCTTAGGCTACACCCAGAAAAGCCAGTTTTTTCTGAATCCCAGCTGAGCTCTCTTTCTTTCTATGTGTCTCTCCCTCTATCTCTCTCATCCATCTAGCCATTTAAACAGAGCTGTTGAGACCTGTCCTGCCAGCTTCCTGTCGCCTGCAGTGATGTCCTGATGTTGGCCAAGAGTGACAACAGGCGTGCAGTGTGAAGACCAGAGATAACTGAAACACACACACACACACACACACACTATTGAGCAGAAATGTCAGAGGGTTTAGTGAAAGGCCATAGAGATTGATGCATTTTATTGATCTCCTAATAGAAATTCAGGTGTAAGGAAATGAGCTGAGGATGATACTAGAAAATGGTCTTTTGCTATTTCCACTGCATATGTATACTTACCAGTGTACTGAAGTATAAGTATATAGTATATGATATTGAGATCCATCTTTTCACACTGAGGACAATTCAGGGACAGGGCGATTTCTTTTTTTAATAGTTTTGTTTTAGTCCCTAAGTTGTCCTCAGTGTGAAAACATGGATCTCAAAATCATACAGTCACTGCCGGGTTCAAATATGGTAAAGATAATGTAAAATGGAAGGATTTTCAACACCTGGAGGATTTTTCTGAAGAACGTTGGGCAGTTTAACTGCTCAGGACAAACAAGAGAGGGTATGCAAACATTTAAACCTGGAATTTATATATATTTATATATTTATATTTATATATATATATACACACACACTTCAGTGTCACATGATCATTCTGAAATCATTCAAATGCTGATTTGTTGCTGAAGAAACATTTCTTATTGTACAATATTTTTGTGAAACTGATACATTTGTCAGTATTCGTTGATTAATTGTATGTTCAAAAGAACAGCATTTATTTGAAATAAATCTTTAATAACATTATAAATGTCTTTACTGTCATTACTTTTGATAAATGTAATGCATACTTCCTAAATAAAACTATATTAATTTCAAATATTTTCTTGTTGAATATTCTATTTTACTTAAATATACATCACGTTACAGAAGTAAAATAGCTTGCATGTCATTTCATGTTGACTTTAAATGGCACAGAGATTCATTGATGTATCTCTGCTTTGTGTAACCTGATAAAGTGTCCAGATCTCAGCACTTATGGAATGTATCATGATGTAGCAGCTGGTTGGGACGTCTGTGACAGTACAGTAATGCAACTGAGGAACATATTTTCAACCACAAAAATGTATAAATTGTTATGTATCTCAGAACTAATTCTGTACAGCGACCATACTGAATCTAATTATTAGCAGTATTACTAATTCAAAAATTACTGTTACTCATTTAGGGATTTGAAAGCATTTGCAACATGTGTCGTCCTGCCACACCCGAATATATGTGTGTGCATGCAGCACTTGTGATGAGAAATTTCCAGCAATGCCATCTGTGTGTATGACGTTATGGTTGTGTTGCCAGGAAGTTGGCATATAGCCTATAATACTCCCTTATACTTTGGCTACCATATATACTGCTAAATCATCAAGCTTACATGCACGGATATGCATCGCTTTACCATAGGTATTGAGACTGAATCCAAGCTGATACAAGACATTTCATTTTAACCATCCAATATCTGCCAGATTTTGGCCTCCAGCTCTGCAAAAGCATCCCTGATGTCCCCTGGCATCACATCCATCAGGATCCAACGGATCCCTGAATCATCCAGAATCAATGCTGTGTCTGCAAAGAATAGCGAGCTGTGTGTGTGTCTGCATTTTGAGGGTTACTGGAATAGTAAACAGTATAAAACACTTTATAGTGTCCAAAAACAAAATGAGGAAACTGTTGTAAAAACAGGTCTTTGATTAGTGTGCATTTGTTTCATAATGGGGTAAGTTGTCACAAGGTCTCAGCAATTTATGTATGTTTCATTTTGAAATTGAAAATATTTAAAACATGTTTTCTCTTGTAAATGTAGTTTGTTGAATTTTTATTCCTACTGAGATTTAGCCCTTGTGACAACTTCCTAATGAGACAACTTGCCCCGTTTTCCTCTTCTTGCTTTAGTATCTATGTGTTAGGGGGTGTGACTGCCACTTTCACTCCATCCATCCAAAACACACTCTGTCAAAATCCACTTCCACCTCAACACAAAGAAGTGTGGACGGTCGGGAGGAGCGCTCACCATCCTCCTCCTCCTCAAAGCTGAAGATGGCGGACCCGGCCGAGTGCACCATCAAAGTCATGTGCCGTTTTCGGCCTTTAAACAGTTCGGAGGTGATGAGGGGAGACAAATATATCCCCAAATTTCAAGGAGAGGATAGTGTGGTCATTGCGGTGAGTTTATAATATAATATCGTGATGAATTGCCGCATTTTCTCAGCTGTGGCACCCGCCGTCCATTTCTATTAGCATCCGCTAACCACCTGCAGACGTATCCTGACTGAAAATATCATCTTTAATTCCTGTTTATGTGGAAATTTGATCATAATACGTGTTTTAGCATCATTCTATGCAGGATATAGTACATGTGAGGCTTTAATACAGTAATACATACGCAAGTTGAATAGTTGTTAATCATCGTTAGCTCGGTGGCTAACACAGCCCTCATATGTTAATGCAGCAAAATGTCAAAATGTTTAATTTTGAACTTAAAAATATGAAAACCTAAGCCTTTTTTAAAAAGTCAATGTAATACTTTTGGATTTTAGTGCACTTCTAAATGTATTTTGATAAGTGACGTGTAACCGCTAGCCCCTGGGCTAATGTTAATCGGTTTGTTTTCATTCAGAAAATCAACAAAAGCTTGCTAAATATTGGGCCTGTATATATTTCGCACATTATAGTGAAATGAAACTTAATATGAGTAGAAAAAAAGGATAAATTAAGTAAATGTGATCATAACAGTCACTGATGTCAGTCTGTTGTCATTTGGCCTACTTTAAAAACGTCAAATGAACAAAGGCCATTCCAAGTCATTTATTATGGCTAACGTTATACTATTTGTGCTACTGACAAATACATATTTAAAGCATATTTCCCACTTCCAATCATATTTTTAGGCCTGTAGTTGTTAGGACACTAGTTAGGCTATATATAATCCAAATGTTCCTGCATTGCAGGTTTTAGGTTCGTTTATTAAAATATGTTTTTATTAAAATAAGGTTTATTTATTGAGATTTAGTCTTTTAAGGCATTTGTCATTTTTGGACAGTTGGAGATGTGAATCTAAGATTTTAGTAAGTGATGTTGGCCATATTACATTTATTCAAAAATGTTATTATTAATAACGCACTCAAGTTAAACCTTTTTTGCACCTTTTCTCTGATGATAACGTTTACCAATTATGAAGTTAAAGTCATTTTCATATGTTTTGTCTTGGTTTTGTAACTGTTCAGAGACTGTAAAAATTAAATGAGTTGCATTAAAATGCTGACCTCATTGGTTTGGCATAATAGTCTTCTCCTATTCATGAATTAAAATGTTCCTTGATAGATGTCTTGTCTATTTTACTATTTTCTAACCTATACATCGTTACTAATTTATTTGCATAGTTAAAAAGGCTTTACATGCTAGGAATTGCGTAGTTATTCTGTAATTGAGTAGCATGATATTTGATGCTTTTCTGCCTTGTGGCTTTCTACATATATTTAAACTACTAGTTTAAACTCATAATGCAGTATAGATGTCGCTTAGAGTGAAAATGCCTTAAATTTCCCTCATGCAGTCAATGCAATGTACAGCTGGGTATTAGGCGGAGCAGTTTTGTGGTTTGGCTGTGGACAATTTGCCCTGGGAGTTTTTTTTAGCCTTACAGAGTCAGATTGAAATACCACGTCCAGATTTTCGATGCTTTCAACTTCTTTTCATTTCGGCCTCCATTTCTGCAGTGACACCGCACTGTCTGACCAACACTCACCCTTTTGTTTTCCAGTGCACTGATGATGATGCTTTTTTTTCGTCTTTTTTTTCTCTTGTGCGTGTGCGGCCAAATGAGTTTTGTCTTCCAGCTGTTTTGAGCAAGTCAGCATCAAGCACCAGAGCAACTATCCCTCTCTGGGGAAATGGACCGTGCTTATGTTGGCATAATGGCTTTTAGCAGGTGGAAAGATCATAAATTGCGCAATAAATCTTGCTGTAACTAAGGAGACCAAACCTGTCTGTCCAGCTGTACAGGGATCAGTATTGGGATTATGTCTTATCAGTCTCAGTTCATTATTAGTTCATAAGGGAATATGCTTGTTCGTGTTTTTGTTGCTTGTTTCTTTCTTTTCTCTCTTTGTCTCTATGCAAACACAGTGCGACTAACATGTGACGAACCTTCCCATCTCTGTGACCGTTGGGAGTACAATTATAATCCCTCATTGGGAATACTGAGAGTTGTAAACAGTGCTGTTCCATTTCTAGCAGTGGAGGAGGCCTCGGGATATTCAGATGTACAAAAACACTCTTCACGCAGTCTTGTGATTGTCTGAAGATTTTATAAGAAGTCACTGGTTTGAAATTCTAAAGCTGTGATTATTGTGCGTTACATGTCAAATGCTCTTTGACTATTAAACCGTTTGGTTCACTCAATGTTCAAGTTATGTTGTTTGACAATAACTGTGAAAATGTAAAATATTAGAATTATTTGCGATGGTTATGCTACATTATATTTGCTTTATAATGCACGAGGAAAGAAAACGTGACCTCATCTGCTGTATGTAGCATGTAAACGTGCTGGAGGTGTTATTGATATATCAGGAACAGTGTTATTGTTAACTAAAACCAATAAAAATAATGTTTAATTGTATAAAATGTTTAATGTAAATTAAAATATATATATATTTTTTGCCTTGGTTATTAACTGAAGTAAAACTTATAAAGCTAAATGGAAATATAAAAAATAGCACATAACAAAATTACTAAAACTTATGAGAACTGAAAAGATCAAAATAAAAGCCGATTCAAAATATTAATAAATACGGTAACAAATACATAAAGTATCTAACACTGATTAATTGTCTGATAAGGCCATGTGAAGATAAATGTGCCTTCTGATTAACAAATAAACTGACTTAAATAAAATAATATTAAATGTATAATAATAATAATAATTGTGAGTACAAGTATTTTTAGGTTGTGTAAAATACTGTTCATCAATTTGTGTATATTTCATTTTCTGTGATTATGGCAGTATAGATATATACATTACATATAAGCTATAATATTAGCACTGACCCATGAAGACTAGTATTGGTCAACCTCAAATGAGTTTTAAATGTAGGCTTGTGTTGTGGTAGTGTATTGTGTTAGCAGTTGGTCAGGTTGGCTGGACTAATCTGCTTAGCTGTGTTACATTCACAGCTGTTTCCTCACCTGGTTAATCTACTCCTGTGTTAGAGTGGCATGGTGAGGAAATTTGGCATTTGGACGTGTAATAAGAACTCATTCTGATGTGGATGGGTCACGTCAACCCAATTCAACCACTCAGTGTGTCTGCTAATGAGTAGATCCGTTGCAGAACTTGCTTCTGTAACCTTCAAAGTTCATTTGGTGAAGAATTTGTCAGACTGATTTAAACTAATAAGTGTTGAATGATCCATTAAAAGAATCAGCTCATAAAAGTCATTTGCATGTGACTCGGACTAGCGCTTGTTCGCTTCTATGTTTGTTTTTGCTTTCTATAGAGGAAAAGCAGTAATTTTATGCAAGAGGCCGGCGTCATTTGCGGGCACTTTGCATAAAGGATACGTGACAGCATGAGCATTGGTTATTTCGTCATCCCTCGGTTTCACAGACAAGGCCTAAACTTATGGTCCCAGACTGAAATGCACATTTAACCTCTTAACAAGCGCCCCATTTTTGAGAATTCTTTGAAAACGATATACCCAAATGAAAATGTCTGCAGCTCTTAAACCCTATGGTCTATATTCATAAACCTGGTCTTATTTTAAACTAGACACTTGAAATATTGCTACCCAAGAGTCATAATAACTCAAAGTAATATGGGAACAGAGTAATATACATGTAAATATACATGTAAGTGACTCACGTTTTTTGTTTTTTGTTTTCACTTAGGGAAAAAAATATTATAATTTAATGTTAAGAGCCTGAAAATAACTTAAATATAAAACTGAATGTCTAATCATGTCATGATTCAAATATGAGGATGATTCTCTCAGTAATGTAGCTTCTGTGAGCTTTTATGTCAAGAAAAGTCTAGGCGCCATTTCAAAAAGGCCATTTATTTCAGAACATTTGCTATTGTAAAGAGTAGTTTTTCATTCAAATAAATCTGCAATAAACTGCAATATACTACTAATTATAATGGATAAACAGTTACTGAAAAACTAAAGCAACTATTTACAGAGATTACAAAGTGTAAAAAACTCATTTAGCTGATGGGAAGCGTCAGTAAGTGTCTGCGCGCTCCACTGCAGTTGCGCCATTGAGAACGCGCAGCCAGCGCACAAACAGTATTCACCAAAGCCTACTTACGCAAACTGCGCAAGATAATGCCTTTTGATTGGTTACTAAGTCCATCAATCAAACCTTTGTTGGAAAGGCATTGGCTGGGCACCGAGTGCCTTTATCCAACGAAAACCATGGGCGTAATGATTGACAGCTCACCAAGCCTGTAAGGCACTTCCTCTATATGATGCATCCCAGAAGAGACTCTGATTGAAGGAGAGAGACGGGGGAGGGTTTAAAATACGTGGGAGAAACTATTCTTGCAGGGGGAGTTTGCCAGACACGGATAAGAATCGATATTTCATTGAAAATGGACATGATTGATCACGCTAACTCAAAACTCTCTTGCAAACAACGGAGGATTTTTAGTTTTTTCCCTATTTTTTCGTTGTTTTGGATTAAAAAGTGGGATGCATTTTGAAGAGTGGACTCTTACACAGAGATGTATGCGGTTGTTTATTGGATTCGTCCGATCTGATCTGAACGACAGGAGATGAAAGATGAGTAACGCTGATATTATGCTAATGTTTACATGGACGGTCCTTTAGCGTTTCATTTAACCCTTTCCTCTCTGGTGTATTTATTGCAAAAACAAGTTCAGAACATGAATCTTGAGTGTTTTAGCTTTCAAATGATGCATAGTTTGTGATAGTTGATTGAATATTTTGTATAAAACAAAAGTAAATAAAATTACACACCCCCCCACTTCCGTCAACCCCCCCGCCCACGAACCGGTGCGGGTTAAGAAGTTAAGCTGTTTTAACTGAAAGCAATTTGCACTGACATATTTTAAGAAATGTCAGAGCAAATTGCTTTCAGTTAAAAAGTGCAAATGGCACATTTATAAAAGCCACTTAAAGGAACACGCAACTTTTTGGGACTTTTGCTTATTCACCGTATCTGGGAACTATATTCTCAGTAGGGGTGCACCGATCCGATATTAGGATCGGATATCGGCCGCGATACTGACAAAATAGCTGGATCGGGGATCGGAAAAATTAACAGATCCACAAGCCGATCCAGGTGTTTTTTTCCGTCGCAGCAGAACCTACGTCATTCGTCAGCTTCACGTGTGTCGCATGCTAGAAGGGAGCGAGCCAGAGAGTCGGCTGTGTGGAGGAGATATTTCACGCTTGCCACGCCAACTAGTTCGTCGCTGTTTCGAGGGTATTACTGCAAAGTCAGGGTCTTTCCTGCATTGACATTTTTTTGACGGCCAAAGCCTAATTTGATGAGTTATTGTGATTTACGAGTGATGTAGAACAGATGCTGCGCTAGTGACAGAGAGACCGATCTGAGAGCTCCTCCCCCGCGCGTGCTCTCTGGGTCTTCAAAATAATCAGTGTTCGCTCTCATATTTCACATATTAATCCAAATCAAAAGCTCGGAAGACCGAAACCATGTTGCACGTGACACATTCGGACAATTTTGTCCTTGAATTATCACTGGGTGTGAATTGCGCTCAAAAAACATTGACTCTTCTCTGACCAGCTGACATAAAGCATACTTTCAATAAGCGGGAGACAAATTATATCCAGTTATGAAGTGTTTTCTGTGTGTTGACATCTTTCGCGATGTTCTAACAGACGGGATTCGCACACAACGCGTCTGCTAATGTCCGATTCGTGACCTAATGACTCCTTTGAACCGAATCATTTTAACGACTGGCCAGAACAACTGATCTGTCCAACACTGAACTCATGAACTCAGTTTATTAATTTACTCAGAACGCAACTGAAATGAGAACACAAGTGTGCTTACCCATTTTAGCAAGAGTGGGTAGTAAGAATTATTTTTAATTATCAACAGTATTTCATCTTATTTCTGTTGACAATGTGTAGTAAAATAAATAGGCCTAGCCTACAATCATTTAATCTGGAGTGAGGTGAAACCAGAACAAAGTTGTTATTAGCTAGCTGAAAATTTGTATTAAATTGCATATGGTAGAAAATTAGACTATTTGTTAATTTGTAATGCTACTTTTTAATATTGATATGATTATATACCAAAACAATTATCTGTAGTGTAAAAAATGTTTGGTAACTGTCAGATTACTATTGTATGTTTGACCAATACACTGTTTTTTGTTTCCACTGCTACATTTTATTTATTTAAAGAAGTTTTTGAAGAATTGTTTTTTAAATAAATAAGAATTCAACACCTTACATACATCTGTTATTTTGTCTTAGTTATGTTTAGTTAGTAAAGTCTGGTGCCTTTAGTCTCTTCAAGGAAGGTATAAGGTGGAAGATATACAGTTTATTATTAATTCAACAATATATCGGATCGGTATCGGGTATCGACAGATACACAAAGCCCAGGCATCGGTATCGGTATCGGGACTGTAAAAGTCGGATCGGTGCACCCCTAATTCTCAGAAGGCGAAGCACTGCTACTTCAGCGGAGTGATCTGGTAATTGACTCTATTACTCCAACTCTGAGCGAATTTGCTGCGAGCAAATCACTCCGCAGAAGTAGCAGTGCTTCGCCTATTGAGAGAATAGTTCCCAGTATGTATACGGTTAGAAGATGGCTGTCTCATGTGACCTTGTTATTTGTACACGCTGTGATTATACACATCACAACTTGTAAATAGGAAAATGTTAGGCTAGATGGAGCCATTTACCTCCTGTCTTTGTGCTAAGCTAGGCTAGCGGTGGGTGCGTCAGACAGAGTTATGGCACGCACGGAGATGAGAATGGTGTTTATGGACTTATCTAACTCTGGGGAATACGGTTAATAAGCTAAAGTCCCCAAAAATTGCCGTGTTCCTTTAAATGCCCTAATTGATCTAAGGCTTAACTTAAGATGTTTGATGCTTTATTTCCACTTTGCGAATATTTTCTTAATTTTTACTGAAAATAAATACCTTTCCGATTTGATATGTGATGGGAAAAGGGAGTAGAGCGAGTTCAGCAAAAGGCGGATTCGAACCTCAGGTCGATTTGCGTCAACTTCCTGCCATGTGCCTTACCCCTACGCTATTGTAAACAAGGCGGACTATTTGCATTTAATGTAAATGGCATCTACTCCAATAAAAAAATCTGGGGTTGGACCCACCCTAATTTTTATGCTTCCGACGGCTATTCCTGTATTCTCGATTTTCCATATCACGATTACATTATGATTTCGATCAGCATTCAGACTCTGTACAGTTTTTGGACTGTGTTTCTTTCAGGATTTAGTTTTTGATTCTAACAACATGCTAAATATACTATACCAATACAATACTATTATCCGCTGGGGTTTTTATAGGCCTAGCTAAAATACCATTTCAGCGAGCAAGTTATTTAATGAGTCAGTATAGTCTAGATGATTAATATCAATTCATTACTTCCAGACTTATTTGCTTATTGCTTTAAATATTCAACTGCAGAAAGTTGTGTTGTGTGTCTGTTTCAATATTTTATAGAACACTTCCGTAGTAGTGTGTTTTTTAATTAAAATATAATTTTTTATATGTAAAAAAGATATTCAATTGCATCAGTTGCAGTGCTTTATTGGATAAGAAAGAATACAATCTTGTATCTTGGCCTTATCCATTTTTGTAATGCTATGATTAATCTTTTTGCAAATAGCATAGTTCAAAATCCCTAAAGAGAAATAGGAAGCTCATGCCTGGACGAAGATCTCTGATGAAATGCTCTTATTGTGTCATAATAACAGCTGGATTTCACACCTAATTTTTTTTGTCACTGCTGTTTGTGTTAAAGGTTAGAGCCATTCGTAACAGGAGGGATGGGTGTTTTGTACTTTAGCCTGTAGTAATGGGCTCTTGTTTAGTCTGTGGAAGGATCGTCTTTGAGTCTTGTGACCGTAGTCTGCTGATTCAGAGTTATATATATAAAGAGAAACGCGTATATGCATAATGACTCATCATTCATTGTCTGTCTTTCTTTCTCTCCAGGGAAAGCCGTATATGTTTGATCGCGTGTTTCAGTCTAACACTTCTCAGGAGCAGGTTTACAACGCTTGTGCTCAGAAGATTGTTAAAGGTGAGGAACCTGATCACAACCTTAAAATGAAAATTCTGTCACCCTAATGTTGCCATTGATATTATTTGGTATAATAACTTGTTGATCAAAGCAGCACTAAATATTGTATTTGAGACCATGAGATCATATTCAAGTGGTATATTTTGTTGTCTTTGTGCCTTCCAGATGTGCTTGAGGGTTACAACGGTACAATATTTGCTTATGGACAAACATCCTCTGGAAAAACACATACCATGGAGGTGAAAATTCATCTAGAAATAAACATAAGTGTCATAGCGAATCATTATGATTTTCAAATATTAGTCCGTTCAAGCCACCTTCATTTATATAGAGCTTTTTGCAATACAGATTGTTTCAAAGCAGCTTTACAGTGATAATAGGAAATGAATGCAATAAAGATTGTTTTGGCTGTACAGCAGCTCTTGTCCAGCTTAAGTAAGTTTTTGATTGATTGATTTGTGTTGTAAAAACCTTTAGTTATTAACTTAAAGGAACGCGCCACTATTTTGGAAAATAGGCTCATTTTCCAACTCCCTTAGAGTTAAACAGTTGAGTTTTACCGTTTTCCAATCCATTCAGCCGATCGCCGCACTTTTAGCATAGATCATTGAATCTGATTAGACCGTTAGCATCTCGCTCCAAAAAATGACCAAAGAGTTTCAATATTTTTCCGATTTAAAACTTGACTCTTCTGTAGTTGTAGTTGGTTATGTTGACTGAAGTTAGCCTATTTTCAGGCGCTGTGTAATATCATTGCGCCGCTGCACCCATGGTACGGCAGCAAAGTTCCTTGATTATTACACAGGAATGAGAGTATAGTTCCTGGCCATATCAGCCTAGAAAATCGCAACTTTTAATTTTCCGTCAGTCTTAGTACACAATGTAACTACAGAAGAGTCAAGTTTTTAATAGGAAAAATATCGAAACTCTTTGGTCATTTTTTTGAGCGAGATGCTAACGGTCTAATCCGATTCAATGATCTATGCTAAGCTATGCTAAAAGTGCTACCGCCAGACCCGGAAATCGGCTAAATGGATTCGAAAATTGTAAAAGTCAACTGTTTAACTCTTGGGGAGTTGGAAAATGAGCCTATTTTTGAAAATAGTGGCGTGTTCCTTTAAGGGCCACTTACACAACACCGTTTGAATTGCATTCAACTTTTAATGCATTCTGGCCATTCATTTGCACAACTTTAACATTCTGCTCATTGTTTTTGCTAATCAGGACTATCAGTTAATTTACTATACCTTAAATCATCATGCATCATCATGGTGATTCAATGTGTGTTTGTGCGAATGTTTAGGGGAACCTGCACGATTCTGATGGCATGGGCATCATTCCAAGGATCGTCCAGGATATATTCAACTACATTTACTCCATGGATGAAAACCTGGAATTCCATATCAAGGTTTGACGTTCATGACAAATCAGTGCTTGTTATTCAAAGGGTTCCCATCAACATTTTCAGACCTAGAAAAGCCATATGAATCAGGCATGGGAACTTCTTTGTGCTCATCTCCAGATTTTGAATGGCATTGTCGTTACTTTTTGTCTGTGCCATCTCTATAAAAGGGATTTAGAATGTCACAAAAGATTTCTAAAATGGCCGTTCTTTTGAACTTTCTATTCATCGAAGAATCCTGAAAAAGTGTACTACAGTTTCCACAAAAATATTAAGCAAGCACACACTGATATAAGAAATGTTTATTAAGCTGCAAATCATCATATTAGAATGATTTCTAAAGGATAATGTGACACTGAAGACTGTTGTAATGATGCTGAAAATTCAGCTTTGATCACAGGAATAAATTACATTTTAAAATATATTATGATAGAAAACATTATTTAAAAAAATATTTTGAATTGTAATATTTCACACAATCTAGTTTTACTGTATTTTTGATTAAATATACTTTTAAAGCAATATTAATTTTATGACTTCTGGTCTGCATTGACAGGTCTCCTATTTTGAGATTTACCTAGACAAGATCAGGGACTTGCTGGATGGTACGTATGACTGAATGTGAAATCAAATATACAATTCTATTATCTGTGCATTGTTTTATGTATTAGAGGTTGTATATTAGTCTTATGTCAGATAATAATAATTCGGATTTTAATTTAAAATCAGAAATTGTGTCTCTCTTTCAGTATCTAAGACCAACCTCTCTGTACATGAAGACAAGAACAGAGTTCCTTACGTAAAGGTGAGGCTTTGTTTTAGTAATTAGCCGTGGGTGTATTAGTATAGAAGTGGTTCAAATGTTTTCCTTGTCTCTTTCTCCATCTGCAGGGATGTACTGAACGGTTTGTCTGTAGCCCGGAGGAAGTGATGGACACCATTGATGAAGGCAAATCCAACAGACATGTGGCTGTCACAAGTAAGCCCATGCAAATCAGTGCATAGTCTCATTTTAGCAAACTTTTCCACACCTGCTGAGTTATATTAGCGAGAATAGTTTCAGGACGTTCTTTCTTATTTGACTGCTTTAAAAATGTTTATACAATCTAAAGATTTTCCTGTTGTGTGCATGTGGTCAAAGTTGAGTTGAAATGTAAACTCTACATTGGTGTGTGTGTCAGACATGAACGAGCACAGCTCCAGGAGTCACAGTATCTTCCTGATAAACGTCAAGCAAGAGAACACACAGACGGAGCAGAAACTGAGTGGGAAACTCTTCCTGGTGGATTTAGCAGGAAGCGAGAAGGTAATCTTTCTACTTCTCTCTTTTCACTTCCTCTCACTTATCTCCATTTCTCTTTTAAAATCCATTCACAGACATACTGAACACAGTTGTTCTTCTTATCCGGTTTTTGCTTCAGGGAATTGTTTTACTAAATGTGATTTGAGTAGGACCGGTAACACTTGCTGTTTGTGCATGGGAAATGTCTGCAAAGTTACAAAATGCTAAGCTCATTCCAAAGGGAGTTATTCTCTATATCAGTGCGCTCTGTTTCTGAACTCCCTGAAATGCTTCGGCTGTAGGCTTGAGTTTTCTTCGTGGAGTGAACACAAAATACAAAATATTATTTTGCGAACACGCATAATAAAGGGCGTGAGGCCTGGTTGAGTTGTGTTAATAGTGTGTTAAAACTCGCAGTTATGGTAAGGGCATAGACTGTAAAAAAATATGGACATAGTGTCCGTGACGTCACCCATAAGATTCTGAAGAGCATTTTTGAAGCGTAAAGTAGGGACGAGCTGGCCGTTGCCATCATGGTAGCGCGTCACTCCCGGATAACAGGAAATGGGCAAAGAGGCGGGACATGGGTGGAGCTGAGGTGACGTGATGACTAATAGACAGCAGACAAACGGCAATCCCCCTGTCACTCTTGAGTGGCCACGCCCTGAATTATGCATAACTTTAAGGCTTTATATAATGTAAACAAACGAGTTATAAAAAAAATTCACCCCCCTCACAGTTGTCATGAAGGGCAAACTTAGCCGTATAGACCAAAACCACATTTTGTACCAGGCCGTAAACCTGTTTTTTTAGCTGTAAAATTTGGGCATTTTAACACGGGGCTCAATGAGATTCTGCTCCCTTCTGGAGCCTGTCTGTAGTGGCCAGTCGATGAATTTCAGTTTAAGTCACTTCTGTATTGGCTTCAAGAGTAACTGCGGGAGGTTGCCGCTTGGGTAAGGGGCATGACATTTCGAAAACTCGTTTGAAAAAGTTGACCAATCAAAACACATCGGAGCACATTGTGCTTTTCGGAAGGAGGGGCTTCAGAGAGACAGGAACTGAACTGAGTGTTACTGACAGACTGGGATGAGAGGTGCTGCAGCAATGTCAAATATGTGAAATACATTTTTTTTTGTAACATTCAATCATGAAAACCTATTCTAATAGACCCCAAAAACAAAATCAAGACTTTGTAAAAGGGCATAATAGGCTTTAATATTAGTTTGCACTGTCTCTGATTTGATGTTTTTGACTGCAGGTCAGTAAAACTGGAGCAGAAGGTGCTGTGTTGGATGAAGCCAAAAACATTAACAAATCTCTTTCCTCTCTGGGCAACGTCATCTCTGCTCTAGCTGAAGGATCGGTGGGTGTGATGCACCAGAGTTTTACAATTATATACGATTACCTGTGCAGCTAATTGGATGGAAGGGTAATGAATGAATATTTCTTTCCCATGTCAGACGTACGTTCCCTACAGAGACAGTAAGATGACAAGGATCTTGCAGGATTCTCTGGGTGGGAACTGCAGGACCACTATAGTGATCTGTTGCTCTCCATCCTCCTACAACGAGGCTGAGACTAAAACGACGCTCATGTTCGGACAGAGGTGACGAGACATGCTCACATTGAGTTTAATGAATTTTAATGAAACTTTTGTGTTGAGCATTTAGTCATTTTTCGGTTCTCACTGTCAGAGCAAAGACCATTAAGAACACAGTGTGTGTGAATGTGGAGCTGACAGCAGAGCAGTGGAAGAAGAAATATGAAAGGGAGAAAGAGAAGAACAAGACACTAAAGAACACCATCACCTGGTTGGAGAACGAGCTCAACCGCTGGAGGAACGGTACTTAAATGACACACACACACTTCATACTCAATCAGTTGTGTTTACTGAGAATTACAGATAACTGCATTTTATTCTTTTAGGTGAGAGCGTCCCCACTGAAGAGCAGTTTGATAAAGAGAAGGCAAATGCAGAAGTTCTGGCCCTGGATAATGTGGTGAATAATGAAAAATTCACCTCGTCTCCCAGCATCCCTGCCCTCAAATTCACTGACGCTGAGCGTGAGAAGTGTGAGGGTGAATTAGCCAAACTCTACAAACAGCTGGATGACAAGGTAAGACAAACTAATGACCTTAAATGAATGAAGGGATGAAGCTTTTGGACTAGTGATGCATCGACTAGCTGATTTTGAGATTATTGGTATTTTCAAATATTGTCTAAAATAACGTTTCATTGTTTTGTCACATTTTGTTAAATTTTTTCCCCCTATATAACTCAAGTTAAATTACAAAGAAATACATAGTATATGCTACCATTCAAACGTTTGGAGTCAGTAGGAAATTAATATTATTTTGCAAGGATGCATTAAAGCCCAATTTATACTTCTGCGTCAAATGTACGCTATAGCTACGTTGTAGACTGTGTGTTGCACGCGTAGCCTACGACGTACCCTAACGTGCACCTCTCCAAAAATGTAACAACGTGTCAATTCCACACGGACCGCAAGCGCTGTGATTGGTCTGCCAGAACTCCTCCCTCAGGTCAATAAATACATTTTAAAAATCTGCGTAGGAGTGTGTGTGTGTGTCCAAAATGGGATGATAGTTTCATCCTTACATCTGCTATATAACACAATATTTTGTAGTCCAGAGATTCTTTATGTTAGTGAATAAATGTATAGATTTGCTGTGTATAGTTTATTTATTTTCTCATTAAAACCAAAGATGTTAATGAGTGATTGTATATCAAGAACAGGGACACATTAGGGTGCATTTCGTTTTGTGATTTCAATGGAACAAATAGTCTCCGCAACAGCAATCGATTGAAGCGCTCGTCTGTGCACGATACTGAAAACAGCGCCACGAGCACTCTGCATGATTTCAAAAAGAATTCCAGCGCCAGATCGCCTCTTATTTACCTCTACTAATCAACTAGAGATGCTTAATTTGTATTAGATACAACAACTCAAGCTGCAAGAAAAGTCGCGATCTATTTGCCGCCATCATTGCTGCTGCTACTCCGACAATGTACACAACAAGCTGCTTCTTCTTCGGCTTTTGCCTTGATACTGTGGGTTTCATCATTAACATGCCGGTGGAGACTGCCTACTAGCGGTCTGCAAGGTTAATTGCAAATTGACACGGACAACAACGCAGATGTATAAATGAAAACGAACACGTAACTTGCGGCGTAGAGGATATGGCGTTGGTCTGATGCAGAAGTATAAATCAGCCTTAAGTTGATCCAAAGTGGCAGTACATGGCATTTCTAATGTTGCAAAAGATTTCTATTTCAAATAAATGCTGTTCTTATGAACTTTCTATTCATCAATAGAAAACATTTTTAAATGTGAAAAATATGTAATTTTTTTTTAATTAATATTACAGTTTGAATGTATTTTTTATCAAATAAATGCAACCTTGATAAGCAATATCTTAAATCTTACTGACCCCAGTCTTTTAAATGGTTGTTTAAGTAAATATTATTGACCATCACGCACCCTGCTCTATAGACATTGGTATTTGCCATTGATAAATATGTCTGTCATTAATTGGGACTTTTTGTCAACAGAATCATTCTCTCGATTATTATTGCAGTGTTGAGATCTTATGATAGTACAAAACATAAGCATGATGATGAAAAATATTGTTTTTGATGATACACCGTAAGCATAACATCAGTGTCATATCAGCACCATCTGACATGCATTAACTTTTTCAGCTTACAGACTTGTGACTGTGTGAAATAGGTATTTTAGGTCTGATTCTCAGTGTGTTTTTCAAATAATATAAAAAACATTTTGTTCATAATAATGTCCTGCTGTAAAATCAAGATTTGCTTTATAGACACATTCATTACAGCTATTACTTCTCTCTCTCTACCTCTCTCTCTCTCTCTCTCTCTCTCTTTCTCTCTCTCTCTCTCTACCTCTCTCTACCTGTAGGATGATGAGATAAATCAGCAGTCTCAGCTGGCTGAGAAACTCAAGCAGCAGATGTTGGATCAGGAAGAGGTGAGCGCTCAACATGGACATCAGATTTACATTAGTTCCGCAAAAAAGCAGTGTCCTGTCTCCTAGTTGACTAAATCATTTAGAGAGTTGGGATGTGCCTTTTGTGTGTAACTGTTGTTTCCATAACCCCAAAATGCCACTTCATTTTTACTTTATTTTGTATATTTTTTTAATGTGTGGTGGCTACTTTATTGTATTAACAAAAATATTTAATAGCTTTACCTTATAGGCCTATTTATTCATCAGTATTAGTCATATCCATACAATTTATGTGTTTAAGTTGGCTAAAATGGGACATTACTTGTGTGTGTCATCAGTTTTTGTGAAATAAATTAACTTGTTTTAAAAAAAAAAAAACATTTAACACAGAACCCTACCCCCACAGCAAACCGAACCGTGGCTCCAAAACGTTGATATGAACCAAACCGTGGCATTGGTGTATCGTATCGGCTAGGCTTGCTACGATAGTCGGTGTTGCCGGTGTTACCGGTGTCCAGACTCAACACCGGTTACATCACTTGCCCACCGTGGCACCGCCCACCGTCTTTTTTATTTTTTTATAGTAATAAAATAATTTTGTTCAGTTAGAGAACAGACAATACAAATAAAAACTGAACGTGTCTGCTTAATAAAGCAGGATCCGACCGTGAGTTTCGGCAGCGGCAGGAGTCATTCATCAGATTTAAGAGTGAGGAGCTGAGATGATCGCGGAAGATTTGGTTTCAAAGCGAAACGTAAAAGCGCCTTTTTAAGGGAGTTTGTCATTTGTTTTGTTGTTGTGTTTTTCATTAAAAATAATAGGCTAATGAACCCACAATTCAAGCAACCCGCAGCCGAATTGGCGCTAATTCAAAACTGAAAGTAAAATGTGCACGGCCGCACAGAGCGCGCATTGTTTACTTTGGCCTGGCTCCGCAGTGCGAGCCTCCGCGCTCCGCACATTTATTTTTTGCCGCGCGCACCCTCGCGCTCGTGCGGGCGCGTCGAGTATAAACAAGGGGACGAACTGTTATTCATTCATGGCGTGCATCTCAATCATAGACTGATCAATGCTTGATCAGTGCCCTGACTACTGAACTAGGGAACTGATTGAGACGCACCCATGGCCTCACAGAGCGCGCATTTACCGACAAGCTGTCATTCACGGTGTGTGCGCACTGCCGCGTTTTCAGTTCAGAGCGGTCGTGTGCATGTTACTTTAGATTTAAAAGCCTCCGCCGGTGATACCGGTATTACCGGTGTTGTCACACATCAATTAACCGGTGGGAAAATTTCCTCACCGTCACATCCCTAGTTACACCCCTAGTTTTTTCCCATCACAAGAATTTGACCCTAAAGTTGAGTAACGCTTAAGTACAGTAGTCACAATACAAAAACCCCCACATCATTTGTATTGTAGCTGCTGGTCTCAACGCGGAGGGACCATGACAACCTGCAGGCGGAGCTCACCCGTCTGCAGATGGAGAACGATGCGTCTAAAGAAGAGGTGAAGGAGGTGCTGCAGGCTCTGGAGGAGCTCGCAGTCAACTATGATCAGAAGAGTCAGGAGGTGGAGGACAAGACCAAGGAGTTTGAAACCCTGAGTGAAGAGCTCAACCAGAAATCTGTGAGGAGAAACTCTCATTCTTTACTCTATAATATATATAATCAGGGCTTGACATTAACATTTTTTGCTCTACAGCCTCTGTGGCTAGTGGCTTTCAAAAGTTATTAGCCACTCAGCATTTTCAATGGCCACAATTTTGACATTGATATGGGGACATAGTTATTTTTAATATTATTTCATAATTTGGCAGCAGGTATATTAGGCTGCTGTCACTTTAAGACCTGACGCACGGATCTATTATACTGTTACACATACGTTTTCTTTCTTAACTGATTACGTTCACTTAAAACAGAACTGACTGTGTTTACGTGAATTCACACCAAGACCGCCATTTTGACATTATTTTGTATGTATTTGACTGTTTATGTGCAATAAGCAGCGTAAAAGAACTAAATTTAGTACTGAGAGGCGGCTTTATGTGCGCAAATTTGGGGTGTGAGCACACAATCTGCGGGAATGAGTAAAATTCTGTGTAATCCCACGCTGAAATTCAAGCCCTGTAACCGCAACAACATTCATCTGGAGCAAATGAAACGAGTGAGGGGAGGCGGGTTTGTGTGTCAATTCACTGTTGGAGAGATGAGAGAGTGAGAGTGCAATCGGTATCGCATATCTATTCTGGGGATGATGAGTATTGGAACGTTTGAGATATTTCAGTATCGATATGTTTCATAAAATATTATATTTTTGATATTTTTGACAATACATTGCCCACCAAAGTGGCTAGTAGGAGTGACTGCGTTACACTCCTGCGATCCACCCTCATTTGGCAGTTAGTGGTGTTGGTGTCAAGCCCTACATATAATGCATTACTGTATAATATATTGCCAGATCATATTTTTAAGTATGCCTTGGTGTTAGTTGGCTAATCGGAGCTGTGTTTTTGCAGAGCGTTCTCGCATCTATTGACTCTGAGCTGCAGAAACTGAAGGAAATGACCAACCATCAGAAGAAGAGAGTCACTGAGATGATGTCATCACTGCTTAAAGACCTGGCAGAGATTGGCATCGCCGTAGGCAGCAATGACATTAAGGTAACAAAGCAAAGAACCATTACATTGCATTAACTTTTCTTTTACTTTTTCATTTAATATTATGTCTTTTCACCCTTGCTGTTTAATTTCCTCTTTCCTTTGCACTGTTTCAACTGCTCACGCTCGTCTCTAACGTCAATTGTTTTTTATTTATCTCGGTCTTTATCTTTTTCTCTGTCTGTGTCTTTCTCTAAGCAGCATGAGGGTGGAGGTCTCATTGATGAAGAGTTCACAGTGGCTCGTCTGTACATCAGTAAGATGAAGTCGGAGGTGAAGACTCTGGTGAAGCGCAGCAAACAGCTGGAGGGCACTCAGGCCGAGAGCAACAAGAAGATGGATGAGAACGAGAAAGAGCTTGCAGCCTGTCAGCTCCGGATCTCTCAGGTAAACAGAAGGAAAAGATAAAGCAACAAAATCTTCTGTCTTATTGGAATAGTTCATCCAAAAATGAAAATGTCATTTACTTACCTTTATAGTAGGGCTGGGCGATATGGCCAAAAAAATATCACAGTAAAATTTTTCATATCAGTCGATATAGATAATTATCACCATAAATGTCAAATCTTTATTTCTTTTACGTTTAAAGGCAGATTTTTGCTCCTTAGTGAAAGTTGTAATGTTTTTAAACTACTCTTTATTGTAAACTACTTTTCCAGTCATTGTTCCTTAACAAAAATAATTATCTTTGAAACATTATCATTTGAAATGAAACGGGTTTATTCTGTTAATAAAAAATACCACGCCATGGGAAATTTAAGAAAAACATTAAAATCTGTAAAGTTTATAACAACCTAATTTTTATATGGTAAAATTTAGTTTGAGTTTTATTAAAATTAACCATTGGTCTTCCATAGTAGCATACATTTAGATCATGATAAACACGCATTTAGCACCTCAATACCATGATAAAATGTAACCATATGGTTTCAGTGGTATTTGTATGAAAAACAGCAACCTAAATGCATTTAAAATGAATATGAATATCCTACACTTCTATCACAATACCATGGTGCAATAGTACTTAATACTTAATAATACTTCAATGCATTATTGCTCCATGGTATTGTGATAGGTGTTACTACAGTAAATCCATTGGTCAATGATGGCGATTTGTAGATTGAAAAGCCTTCTGTCTGTATCGGTGCGCACTAGTTTAAATCATTGAGACATTTGGGTTCTTTGCTTCTCACTGGCTCTCACAGCGCTGTTTAATGGTCGAGTGACCAAGACCTATCCACGAGAGAACGCATCTGCTATAGTAAGCCATTTGAACTTTGAGCAGAGTCGATAAATGGTCTGTGTGGCACGGTTCAAATGAGTAGCGCTGTTTCATTCCACATTTGCCTCACAAACATAGAAAAATATTCAATGCTTATCAAACTCGTTATCGTTTTATCTAAAAAATATTAAAATTATAGTTAACGTTTTATCGCCCAGTCTTGCCTTATAGCATTTTAAACTTTTTACTAAAATCACGAGAAACTTTTTCCACTGACCATAAAAGAAATGAAGAGTGTTTATGCGCTTCTAGTAAAACCAGTCTTCTATTTTATCAGATAATTAATGCATGACTAGCCATTTACAGAATTGTTTAAAAAGCTCTTGAGATTTATTTGTGTTTGTCTACAGTATGAGGCAAAGATCAAGTCCCTGACAGAGTATCTGCAGAACATCGAACACAAGAAGAGACAGTTAGAGGAGAACGTCGACTCTCTCAATGAGGAACTGGTCAAACTCAGCGCCCAGGGTACAAATCATCTTCTCTTTTCTCTCATAAATGCATTTTAATGGCTGTATAAACTTTGTTTGGCCTAGACGCCTTTACTTTTTACTGCCCTCTTGTGGTGAGTGCATTGGGCGTGAAAGGCTTGTTTATTTTCCCTTGTGCAGAGAAAGTTCATGCAATGGAGAAGGAAAATGAGATACAAAGTGCTAATGAAGTCAAGGTAAGCATGGTAAGGACTTTTTATTTTTTTTGTGAGAGTTCAACTATTTATCTTCCGTTTATATATTCTGCCGTTTAGATTGCATCAATTGAGAAACAGGCTTGTGATTTCTAATTTTTCTCTGTATATGATTGGACAGACTGCAGTCGAGCAGCAGATCCAGAACCACAGAGAAGCTCATCAGAAACAGCTAAGCAGCCTTAGAGATGAGCTGGAGATCAAGGAGAAACTCATCACTGAACTGCAGGAGTAAGACACATACATACATACTCATCTTCAGGCACGGAATCAGGGACACATGTGCTCAGGCTCATTTTCCTCACCCTGTTTTCTGTCTGCAGTCAGAACCAGAAGATCATATTGGAGCAGGAGCGCTTGAAGGTGGAGCACGAGAAACTCCGATCCACTGACCAGGAGAAGAGCCGCAAACTCCACGAGCTCACGTATGACACGCACCTAACATGCAGAGATTTGAGGAGTATGTTAATGTGTGTTAATGATGAAATGTGTTTATAGGGTGATGCAGGACAGACGGGAACAGGCCAGACAGGATCTCAAAGGCCTGGAGGAGACTGTGGTAGGTCGTTTTGTACTGTGCTTGAGAAATTATTCTTACATCTTCATTTGTATGTGTGCACGCTCTGATCATTCACTTCTCCTCAGGCCAAAGAGCTGCAGACTCTTCATAATCTGAGGAAGCTATTCGTTCAGGATCTGGCCACACGAGTGAAGAAGGTACTACTTTTGTGAATGTGTAATTGTAGTTTAGAATAATGAAATTAGTTTAAATGTGGATATTAGAGACTAAATGTTTAGAGTGTAGCTGCTATTTTCTTAAATACTTTTAATGTCAACTAATGTCCTATGTAATGTGGAGTTTGTGCAGGACTTATTGAAAACTGTCCCTTCTTTATTTTTATGATTTTTTTTTTTATTAGTTAATTTATTTTTTATATATTTATTTTATTTTACTTGCTAATAATTTTAATATAATCTTTAAAAATATATTTAACTTTATTTTAATTTGTAATATTATTAGTGTGCTTTAAAGGGATAGTTCACCCAAAAATGAAAATTTGATGTTTATCTGCTTACCCCCAGGGCATCCGAGATATAGGTGACTTTGTTTCTTGAGTAGAACACAAATGAAGATTTTTAACTCCAACCGTTGCAGTCTGTCAGTCGTATAATGTGAATGGTAACACATGAGAGTATGAGAACTAAGAGAGTAAAAAAACATGCACATTCAAATCCATATTAAACCCTGCAGCTTGTGACGACACATTGATGTCTTAAGACACGAAACGATTGGTTTGTGCGAGAAACCGAACAGTATTTATATAATTTTTTACCTCTAATACATCACTATGTCCAACAGCCTTCAGCGCACGATCCCTTCTGGTGAGGTCAATGTACACGATATGGTGTAGAGATACATGTGAGAGATCACTTCTGGCACTTGCGTAAACTACGCCAGATTTTCCATTTACATTGACCTCACTTACCAGAAGTAAGTATAAATACTGTTCGGTTTCTCGCAAAAAACAATCGTTTCGTGTCTTAAGACATCAATGTGTCGTCACGAGCCGCAGGGTTTAATATGGATTTGTATGTGCACGTTTTCTTTACTCCTAGTTCTCATACTCTCATGTGTTACCATTCACATGCATTATACGACTGACAAACTGCAACGGTTGGAGTTAAGTCTTCATTTGTGTTCTACTCAAGAAATAAAGTCACCTAAATTGTATTGGTGGTGATTGAGGAGATTCCCCCCTTCTATGTAAAGCGCTTTGAGAGCCTAGAAAAGCGCTATATAAATGTAACAAATTATTATTATTAGCTATATCTTGGATGCCCTGGGGGTAAGCAGATAAACATAACGTTTTCATTTTTGGGTGAACTATCCCTTTAAATCACTGCTAATGAACTAGACATCATAAAACTCAATTTATGATTATCAGCCACTCTCAGATAGGCCTGAATTATGTATTAACATATATTTTTCAGAGTGCTGAGATGGACTCAGATGACACTGGTGGCAGCGCGGCGCAAAAACAGAAGATCTCATTCCTTGAGAACAACCTTGAACAGCTCACTAAAGTGCACAAGCAGGTAAACACACACTCAAAACATCAGGTATCTCATGCATTCTCGTACAAAACACACGCTCACTGTCTCTTTCTTTTCTTGTGTAGCTGGTGCGCGATAACGCTGACCTGCGCTGTGAGCTGCCCAAGCTAGAGAAGCGCCTGCGGGCGACGGCGGAGCGTGTGAAGGCTCTGGAATCTGCACTCAAAGAGGCCAAAGAGAACGCAGCACGTGACCGCAAACGCTACCAGCAGGAGGTGGACCGCATCAAAGAAGCCGTCAGAGCCAAGAACATGGCACGCAGAGGACACTCTGCACAGATCGGTTAGTTCACACACACATATTTTGCAATTACTAGATTCAGTCAAGTGATTGAAAGTTGCAAGGGACTTGGATATGGTTGAGAATATCATTCTAACACTGAGGAAACACAATTGATGGCCATTTTATAAGCTTTTCAGTTAATTGTCTTAAGGCTAGAATATACTACATGACTTTTAAAATCTTTAAACCACTAGTCATCATACATTTACCAAATTTGTAAATGATTAAACAGAAAAAACATGAGGATTACACTTCTCACTACCAGATTTTTCAAGTCATTCCAAAAACCAAAAACTCACACAGAGTCATGTGCCTCATTTCTAGGAGACATGTGACAAATGATTATAATATGGACTGGAATGAGAGTATGCAGCTAAAAAATTGGAGTCTGTGCCCATCATACATTTGTGAAATCTGTCAACTCCGACTGTCTAGTTTCCGCAGCTAGCGTTGACTTGCCCAGACTGCAAATCAGGGCAAATATCTGTGCAGACATCATGTAGAGCATTTCAGCCTTTTAGGAGAAGTTTTTAATTATTAGATTTAGTTGACCAATTTAAGGTCTGACTAACTAGTCATATTTCCTCTTTTCACAGCCAAGCCAATCAGACCAGGTCAGCCCCCTGTCGCTTCTCCCACCCACCCCAATGTCAACCGCCCAGGGGCGGGGCTCTTCCAGAACAACCAATCAGTGGGCATTCGTGGTGGAGGCGGAGCTAAACAGTAAAACAAGTGAGCAGATGCTGCATATTACTCGCAAATATGTCACAAAATGGGTTGCGAATATCATTTTATTGTTTATTTTCAGTGTCTTGCCCCCTTTTTTTAACCTGCTGTCTTTTTCTTTCCCACTGTTTCCAGCTGTTGAATGCTGAATATAACCCCAGTAGCCCCAGCTGAAGCTGATATCACCTCAAAAAGCTAAACAGGCATTCCACAGCACGGGAGGGTTCGATACTATACATATGAAAATGAATATAAGTATATATATGTGTATGAAACATGAAATACTATCCCCGTCTGGGCTGTACAGTTGTTCCTCCATTCTTATATCTTCCCTTTAAAATATAAAGAAAACTAAAAAAAGACAGGCTTTTTGCACCAGTGGGACACGCGTGTAACTAGCGTGTATCTCTTCACTCTTGCACAGTCGGTTTGTGCTCACATCCTGCTCTCCACATCCCTCACTGTGCCAAGTTGAATGTATTACTAAATTACAAAAGAAAAAAAAGGCAGAAATGAATGAAAAATGGTAAAAAGGAACAAAAAAAAAACTGCGTTATTTTAGCCTTATTTATGTACGTTCACATTTTGGGTTTGTTTCGAGAGTTAGCTTGTTCTCTCTTGCTTTGCGTAGTCTCTATTGAACATTTCACTTAAATAAGTAAGTTAAACACTACAATTGAACTGTATATATATATATATATGAACCATTGAATTAGTTTTTGTAATGATGGATGTTCTCAGAAGAAATGATTTAAATTATGATAAAAGGGTCGTCTGAAAATAGACAAACAAGATGCAGTTCCATGAAATGAGAATGAAACGGCTGCTTAAAGTAGACACACCTGAGCTACAGGTATATTTAAAGCACTGTACGAACACATTACGAGCATAAAGACCTGTGTGAATGTCACAGCCTGAGGTCTTAGACGAGTCGTAGCTAGGTTTTAGAAAAACGACAATAATACTAACATCACATGCTCATTTTGACGTTTCAATATTTAACTTTAGTTCACACTATTTAAACAGGTAGAGTTTGCCGTATCGATGCTGCTCCGTAGCTCGGTCACTACAAATCGTTAAAAATCGCGTGTGGATTTTTCCTCTTAGCTTTGCCTAAAATATTCCCAGACGGGATTGTAATTACATTGTTTTTGAGGCATGGAACCTTGCATTTAATTTGAGATAGTTGACCCAACAATAACACAAATATATTTTTTTGTCATTTTTTTCACCCTCGTGTTGTTCCAAAGACTTATGCAACACTAAAAGAAAATCAATGTTTATGCTGCTTTTTGGGAAAATAAATGGGGATAGACAATTTCAAGCTCCAAAAAGGACTAAAAAACGCTATTAAAGTGGTTCATATGACTCTGGCGTTCATTATTCACTCCAGATCTTCCCCTCCGTAGCTCTTAAATCGCATTTCGTTGACAAGACAGAATGGCGTCATTGACATCAAATCTGCCACAACATGCTTTGATCTGCCACAACTTTATGCACCATATTTGAATGAGACGCCAGAGCTTTTTTCACGGTTTTCATTTTATGCAAAAGAATGACTCTGAAAAACGTATGTTTCGCAGAAAAAATGACATTCATAAAGATTTGGGATGACTTGAGAGTGCGTAAATGATGACAAAAGCTCATTTTTTGGGGGGGTGAACTGTTCCTTGTTAAGGGATTCTGATCAAATACTTCCTCTAAAGCAATACAGTAATGTCAAGTTTGTTTTACGCTTAAAACAGTTTGTATTGGGAGTGAGGTTTGTGCGGTGGTCAACCAGCCATTGGAGTCACAATATACCTACACTCCTGTTTGTACCATTTCATTGTTTTTTGGTACGGTTTAGTCCGTTATAGGGTCCAGACTTTGAAGTTATGCATTTTAGAAATGGCAATCGAATCTTCCGTGATTTGAGCGTTGCAAACAACCCAGGGGAGCCCACACAGCGTTTAGTTCTGGCTCATACAACCAAAATGCGATCTTTGATTATTGTCTGCTGTGGTTTTGGTTGCCTTGTGATTTTTGAGTTGGCTTAATTAGACCTGCTGATTGGCTTTCCACAGTTTGTACGGTTCCAATGCTTTTCATTCAGCACAACGTTACTGCCTTTCATTGAGTAGTGTTACTGGGTGGGGCCTATTTAATGGTGGGCGGGGTTTATTTAATCATTTTAGGTCATGTTTTCAATTTGTTGCACTTGCAACTCTAGATAATATTGTTTTATTTATTTCTGTTTTATTGTAGTCTAGGGATTTTGCTGTTCGTTTTCTTTTGTTGGTCTTTTTTTTTTTTTTTTTTAAGTCTACTAATGTCGTTTTTTTTTCTTATGCGAAGTGTTTGTAGATTCCAGTATACTTGGTTTCCATTTTTCCTGTTTTTCCACGTAAATTGGATCCAGATCCTATAGGTGTCCTGTGTAAATGACTGTAGTACTGTAGTAGCAGGGGGAATATTGAAGATGACGTTTTAAGACCTTTTGTGTGCAATATGAATCTGGTGTAGTGCAAGTTTCGCAGTACTGAAGAAAGCGATGGGAGAGGAAATGAAAACCGCACTCAACAGTCCTCTGATTTTATTTCATTGTCTGATCATGTGTCTAACGGATGTCTTGTTCACCGAATTTAAACTTATAAAAGCACTTTAAAATGTTACCATCTCAATTGAAAAAAACGCACTTGTTGAAAACTGAAAATTTGCATCTCAAACATCGAATTTCTCAGTGAATTTTCCAATTATTGTTACCGAGGAGCTTCTGCAGGAGGTCATGTTGTTGTTTTTTTTATTTTATTTTGCATCGAATCTGCATTTTTAACAGTTACTGGGGAAACACTCCGTTTAAATGGCTCTAATGGAAAGATGTAATGGTGGTGATGAGGTGACAGATGTGTGTACAGTTGGTTCTTCAGAGTGTGTAGACTGAATTGCTGTGTATATTTCCTTCAGTTGCTTACTGTAGGCAAGTTTTCACCCCTTGACATGAAACACAAATAAAGTATAGGGTAAAACACACCCGAGTGTGCTTGTTTTTGTTCTCGAGAGAGTTGCATGCTAAGCTGTATTTATTTTTGCTACAGTAAAATGCCTGGAATGACCTTATAGTTGTGTTCATTGATTTTAATGGTTGTATATGGTTATACGTTGATTGGGAAACATGTAGAACCACGTGTAACCATTTGTCCTTAGGTTTCATTATAGGGGGGACAATGAAACTTAATCTTTTTGTTAGTTATTATTGGTTCATTAAAGGGTACATAACACCGTTTCTGTACCTGTAGAGTAGAACTGCATCCTTCATATCTCAGAAGAGTCTTTAGTTTTATCATATTTATAAAATACAGATAAACTGCCAAACCCGTGGAGTGAGCGGAGCTACAGAGAGACACACTCACTCACTCACGCTCTCACACACACACAAGCACCCACACACACGGACTCACACACACACTCACTCACTCACGCTCTCACACACACACAAGCACCCACACACACGGACTCACACACACTCACTCACTCGCGCTCTCACACACAAGCACTCACACACGCTCTCACACATACTCACACCCTCTCTCACACACACACACACACTCACTCTCACACACTCACTCTCACACACACACTCTCGCACACACACACTCACGCACACACTCACGCGCACACACACTCTCACACACACCCACACACTCTCACTCACTCACACTTTCACACACTCTGTCACGCACGCTCTCACACACGCACACACGTACACACACACTCATGCACACACGCGTTTTTTTTTTTTTGTTCATGTTTAGCATGAGAATCCAACTCTTTAACAGTAAATAAGTCAGAATGAATGAAATGGCATTAGACCCCCTTTAACCTTATTGAATTGAATATAAGCCGGCAACATTATAAAATTGTTTGTAATTTTTAAAGTATTATATTAAGTGATTCCATTTCATCAAGTGATTTGGCAGTCAAAATGTTTCAGAAAAGTCTTCCAGACAAACAGGGATACTTTGCTGTCAATATTTGCATTGGAGCAGATGAAAGTGATTTGGTTTCAACTCATGTTAGAGCACTTGAGGAAAGTGGTATCGCTTTACCAGAGAGACCACACACACACACACACACACATACACACACACATTAGTGACTCAGCAACAGACTCTTGTCCAATGATCTGCACTAAGCGAAACTCTCCACACAGACACCATTGCATATAAACCACTAAGAGATCATGCTTCAAAATAACTCTTATAAATAGACCACGACTATCCAAACGGGGATTTCCTCTGAGACCCAGAGCACAGCAGTGATTGTGTAACAGTCAGAAGAGCTGCAGACCAGACGTTGAGAGAAGAAGGGCATTTAGAAGACGACAACATCCAGAAAACTAGCAGACCATCACAATGTCAGACGATCAACCCTCTTCACCCTCCAGCAACTCCTTGTGCCCAGGCTGCCAGGGTGAAGGGTCGCTCCTGCTGCCCTGCGGACACATCCTGTGCCAGGCTTGCCTCGAGTTGTGCCAGCAGGAGCTCGGGCAGGACCAGACGGGCTGCACCGAGTGCTACGGCCGTGAGCTGCTGGACAGCGTGCTGAAGGGGCTCCTCGACTCGCTGTTTGAAGGGCAGCAGCGCCGGATGGGAAACGCCATGGAGGGCACGGAGACGGCAGATGATGGAGATTTGTGCAGGCAGCACAGAGAGAGACTCACTCAGTACTGTATGGAGGACGAGGAGCTGATCTGTGATCAGTGTCAGGGCGAGGAACATGAAGATCACGAGTGCAGCTCTATAGAGGAGGCCACACAAGAGTGTAAGGTGAGAAACAGGTGCATAAATGCGTACTTTATCACTTGAGCTATTATGTTTTTTTTTCTTTATATTTAATGATTCTAGTAGTGATTGACCTTTGATTGGCTGATATTTGCTCATTTTTAGGTTTTTTGGCCGATAGCAATGTCTTTAGTAATGATAGACCTGACATATAGGCTGATAAATCAACCAATATTTAGCCATTTTGAAGTTTGAAGCATGTAGTTTGCTGGAATCTCAAATTATTGTACCATATAGTGTATATACACTGACCTAAAGGATTATTAGGAACACCATACTAATACTGTGTTTGACCCCCTTTCACCTTCAGAACTGCCTTAATTCTACGTGGCATTGATTCAACAAGGTGCTGAAAGCATTCTTTAGAAATGTTGGCCCATATTGATAGGATAGCATCTTGTAGTTGATGGAGATTTGTGGGATGCACATCCAGGGCACGAAGCTCCCGTTCCTCCACATCCCAAAGATGCTCTATTGGGTTGAGATCTGGTGACTGTGGGGGCCATTTTAGTACAGTGAACTCATTGTCATGTTCAAGAAACCAATTTGAAATGATTCGAGCTTTGTGACATGGTGCATTATCCTGCTGGAAGTAGCCATCAGAGGATGGGTACATGGTGGTCATAAAGGGATAGACATGGTCAGAAACAATGCTCGGGTAGGCCGTGGCATTTAAACGATGCCCAATTGGCACTAAGGGGCCTAAAGTGTGCCAAGAAAACATCCCCCACACCATTACACCACCACCACCAGCCTGCACAGTGGTAACAAGGCATGATGGATCCATGTTCTCATTCTGTTTACGCCAAATTCTGACTCTACCATCTGAATGTATCAACAGAAATCGAGACTCATCAGACCAGGCAACATTTTTCCAGTCTTCAACTGTCCAATTTTGGTGAGCTCGTGCAAATTGTAGCCACTTTTTCCTATTTGTAGTGGAGATGAGTGGTACCCGGTGGGGTCTTCTGCTGTTGTAGCCCATCCGCCTCAAGGTTGTGCATGTTGTGGCTTCACAAATGCTTTGCTGCATACCTCGGTTGTCACGAGTGGTTATTTCAGTCAAAGTTGTTCTTCTATCAGCTTGAATCAGTCGGTCCATTCTCCTCTGACCTCTAGCATCAACAAGGCATTTTCGCCCACAGGACTGCCGCATACTGGATGTTTTTCCCTTTTCACACCATTCTTTGTAAACCCTAGAAATGGTTGTGCGTGAAAATCCCAGTAACTGAGCAGATTGTGAAATACTCAGACCGGCCCGTCTGGCACCAACAACCATGCCACGCTCAAAATTGCTTAAATCACCTTTCTTTCCCATTCTGACATTCAGTTTGGAGTTCAGGAGATTGTCTTGACCAGGACCACACCCCTAAATGCATTGAAGCAACTGCCATGTGATTGGTTCATTAGATAATTGCATTATTGAGAAATTGAACAGGTGTTCCTAATAATCCTTTTGGTGAGTGTATCTTATAAAATATTTTTTGAATTTTGTATTGAATTTTACGTAAATATGTGAAAAGTGTTTTATTTATTTTCAGCAATTTTATGTAGGCATACATGTAATTTCCTATTAGTAAACTCTGGCAATGAAGACTAGATAATACACTCTGCTATAAGATTGACTAAATAGAACATCTTTTGAATTCTAAATTCATCATTGGAGTTAAGTTCTAGGTCTGTTATTTCAAAATGCGTGCAAAAAATATGTTATAAGATGAACTGCAAGAACTGACAATAATTCACTTTCTTCACAGAGGGAGTTGAGAGCAGCTCTCAGACCTCTGCAGGAGAAACTGGAGACGTTAAACACAGCCAAGCAAACCTGCCAGGAAACCTCAGAACACATCAGGGTAACAAATAATCAATGCAAGCCAAGTTTAACAGGATATGCAGGCTGTTTGGGGGCTTTTGAATGTTTTAACAGAGGTACGAGTACTCTAGTTCCACTGGGGGCTAGTGAATTTAAGTATGGCAAGATCTAATATACTGTTCATGTTGACTATTTACTACAGTGATTAGTTATTTAATCGCTCACTCGTTTTTACACATTTTGCACAAATGTCTGTCAATACAAGCGGAAATATTTTCTGAAAGTCTCCCCACCCCCCGGACAGAGACAGGCACAGAACACAGAGCGTCTGATAAAGGAGAACTTTGAAAATCTCCATCAGTTCCTGCAAGATGAGGAGATCTCCATGCTGAGAGCTCTGAGTGAGGAAGAGGAGGAGAAGAGCCAGAAGATGAAGGAGAAGATGGACAGACTAACAGACGAGATAATGACATTAAGAGAAGCCATTAGTTCAACAGAAGAGATGATGAGCGCTGATGATATGGCGTTCTTGAAGGTAGGGAAAAATGGCAAGAATATTTTAAAATAGTATCGATTAAAAGAAATGTAATGTTCCTTTTGTTACCTTTTTTAGATATTACATGCATTAACTATGTTTAAGAAAAACTGGAGCAGCACATTTTCTGAAAACTCTGATCTTTCTGTTACAGAACTACAAGAAGACATCAAAACGGTAATTGTATCAAAGTATATATTTTATTTTTTAAATGGGGGTTTTATAATTCTACAGCTTGTCAATATTGCAAAATTAGCCCAGATAGGGCTAAATACAAGCGATTGGAATCGAGTTTGTTGAATGAGGCTCATTGACAATTTCAGATGAACCTCACAGTTGCTTCCCTCTCTTTCTGTCACAGGATGGACTGCACTGTGCAGGATGCAGGGGAAATCTCAGGAGCTTTGATTGATGTGGCCAAACACATCGGCTCGCTCAAGTTCAGAGTGTGGGAGAGGATGCAGACCGCTGTCACATACAGTAAGAGCACACAGGCCACATCTCTCACAATTAACAACATGGATAGTCTGGATAATTTTTTTATTATATAATTAAGGTTTGTGCCTCACTGGAATATATACCTATAGCCTGACAAGCCAGACCCACATCAAGACATCTGAACACATCAGTTCCGTTCTTTGTTCTTTTCTCAAAGAAAAGCTTAACTCCAAGTCTTCCAGAGTCGCGGCCAAAGCCGATTGGAAAGACTGCTGTTCGCCAGCTTCTTTGTTTACGAGTAGCACGCGGAACCGCCACAACTCTGCCGTCATTATGTTAAGCCCGCCCACCGACTCTATACACGATGTGATTGGCCTGACCAGAGTTTGGTTTTTCCAGCTCGCAAGCCAACGGAGAGTTGCTAGACTACCCTAGCTGCAAATTAGATTTGCTGCCGCTAGGTTGCATCTATATTTCTATTTTAATATATAACAATTAGAGCAAAAGAAAGATTAAAAATAGGTCAAAATTATTGCTATACCCGATGTCTCACAGAGACTTTTGGCCTGCTCAGACTGGACAAGACTGTCAGAGTGACATGTAACAATCACAGTTTGTTTGGTCTTTACGAGCCGTTTAGGGGTGGATAAATCTGTAGTTTTGAAATTGTATTGAAAAAAAAAAAATACATAACTAAAAATAAAACAAATAAAAAAAACCTCTCAAATGTCAAGTTAATAAAAAAATATTTGGATATTACAAGAATATCAACTCGGAAAAACTCAAGCAGCTCAGTTTTTGAAAACTGATCTTTCTTTTGCTGAACTACAAGAAGTCATCAGGCTTGCTTAAATCTTTATTCACTCTTTTTTTTGGGGGGGTAAATCTGTCATTTATGAAAAATAATGAACTCAAAGTCGAATTTCTTTGGTTAAATATTTAGATCTTTCTGTTATAGAACTACAAGTAATCTGAACGGTCTTTACTCACTCTTTTAGGGGTAGGTAAATCTGTAATATATGATACAAAATAAAATGAACAGTCACATTTCTTTACTTAAATATTTAGATATTCAAGTTTCAAGTTTAGTTTATTATTACAAGGACAATGCATATTAACATGACAAGTCAAAATATGCCAGAGTTAGCCAAAAGGCTAGTTTTCATCTGCAGTCCTAGGCCAGATGTACAACAGGCAACCTAAAAATACAATGCAAATACAACAATTTAATCAAAACATAACAAAATATAACATAATACAACAAAACCTATAATTTTCAAAAAAATAAAATAAAATAAATAAAAAAGATTTTTTTTTAATGTTGACAAATTTGCATGCTAAAAAGCCAAGTTTTAAAAGAAGAACGAAATTCATTATAACTATTTAATTCTCTAACTGACGTTGGGATGTCATTCCATTCTTTCGCTGCTTTAATCGAGAAGGCAGACTGACTAGAAGCAGTTTTTCTGAAATTAATAACACAGTCCCTTCTAAAGGTTCCTCTAGTGAGACGACTGTTTTCTGATCTTAAACTCAGAAACTCACTAAGAGGTGGTGGGGCCCGGCCATTGAGAATTTTATAAGCTAAACAGCCATTTGAAAACTTAACCAAGTTTTCCCAACTCAACAGATTATATTTTGATAAAATCTTACAATGATGAAAGTGACGTGGTTTCTTATCAAAAAATTTTAACGTTTGTTTATATAAAGTCTGTATTGGGAGCAAGGCGGAGTGGTTGGCCTGAGACCAAGTAGTTAAACAATAATTTATATGCGAAAATATCATAGAGTGCATAAACATTTTGGCAGCTTGGGTAGACATTGAATTCCTGATATATCGAAAATTAGATAAATTAAATTTTATTTTCTTAACAGTATTTGAAATCTGAGAATTAAACTTAAGTTTAGAGTCAATGATAATACCAAGATATTTAAATTCTGAGACAATTTGAATTTTTTCACCAGTAATAAAAATATCCGGATCAACTGCAGAGTTGGTGGTTTTACTAAAAAACATACCAACTGTTTTAGAAAGATTTAACTGCAGGCTACAGTGATTTAACCATTCACTAATTTTAACCATAGCCTTCGTGAGTTTGGCTGCCACTGCTGCTTTTGATGTTCCATGTATATATAAAACAGTGTCATCTGCATACATTTGAACTCTCACTTCTGGGCACGCACTTGGCAAGTCATTAATATACATGCAAAACAAAAGGGGGCCCAATATAGACCCTTGAGGCACTCCAGTTTTATTACATATTTATTTCCATATTACAAGTATATCTTGGTTACAGAAATACAAGTCAAATTAAGTTTACTCACTCTTTAGGGGCGGGAAAACCTGTCATTTATTATATGAAATAAAATAAAATAATGAGCTCAATGTCAGATTTGTTTGCTTAAATATTTAGATCTTCCTTTTACAGAACTACAAGTAATCTGAACGGTCTTTACTCACTCTTTAGGGGCAGGTAAATCTGTAATATATGATACAATATAAAATAAGTCAAATTTCTTTAGTTAAATATTTAGTTAGTACAAGTATATCAAGTTGGTTACAGAACTACAAGAAGTCAAGTCTTTATTCACTCTTTAGAGGTGGGTAAATCTGTCATTTATTATATAACATAAAAACATAATGACCTCAAAGTCCAATTTCTTTGGTTAAATATTTGGATATTACAAGAATATCAACTCAGAAAAACTTGAGCAGCACATCTTTTGAAAAACTGATCTTTCTGTTGCAGAACTACAAGTAGTCATAAGAATTGCTTAAATCCTTATTCACTCTTTAGGGGTGGGTAAATCTGTCATTTATGATATAAAATAAAATTAATTGACTAAATTTCTTTGGTTAAATATTTAGATCTTTCTGTTGACCTACAAGAAGTAATCTGAACGGTCTTTACTCACTCTTTAGGGGCAGGTAAATCTGTAATATATGATACAAAATAAAATGAACAAAGTCACATTTCTTTAGTTAAATATTTAGATATTACAAGTATATCAGCTCGGTTACAGAACTACAAGTCAAGTTAAGTCTTTAATCTCTCTTTAGGGGCAGGTAAACCTGTAATTTATGATATGAAATAAAATTAAAATAATGAGCTCAATGTCAGATTTCTTTGCTTAAATATTTAGATCTTCCTGTTACAGAACTACAAGAAGTCACCAGAAAGGTCTTTACTCACTCTTTAGGGGCAGGTAAATCTGTAATATGATACAATATAAAATAAGTCAAATTTCTTTAGTTAAATATTTAGATATTACAAGTATTGGTTACAGAACTTCAAGAAGTCAAGTCTTTAATCACTCTTTAGAGGTGGGTAAATCTGTCATTTATTATATAAAATAAAAACATAATGAGCTCAAAGTCAAATTTCTTTGGTTAAGTATTTATATCTTTCTGTTACAGAACTACAATTAGTCACCAGAGCGGTCTTGTAATGATCTTGTATGATACAAAATAAAATAAAAGGTGGCAAATTTCTTCATTTAAATATTTAGATATTACAAGGATATCAACTTGGTTACAAAACTACAAGTCAAGTTAAGTCTTTACTCACTCTTTAGGGTGGGTAAATCCAATTTATTATATAAAATAAAAATACAGAACTACAAGAAGTCATCAGAATGGTATTTACTTTTATATTACTATTTTTAATATATGATACAAAATAGAGTAAAAGTAAAATTTCGTTTGATATATTTAGGAGAATAGTTACATCTAAGGGATGCTTCTCTTACATTCACCTTCTGTGAATGTAGCCTTGGCCAGGAGGAGTTGATGTCATCAGACGGTATCCAACGTTCATTGGGTGTTTCGACCCTAACCCGTAACACCCTCCTGTTGGCGTGTCGGCAGTGGTGGCCAAATCACTGCCCATCTTCTCCCCCTGGCTTCCAGCTTAGCTCCTCAATCTTGTTCCATATCCAGCAAGAGGCTTTTTCTGCCCATCCTGCGAATTGCTGCCTTTCTCTCCTTTCCTGACAATCCAATGGCCGTAAACATTCTCCATAATGACTGGGCCGGGAATCCTCTACAGCCGACCTCGACTGTGAACAGCCATACCTGCCACCCTTTCTCCCGACATTGTTGCGAGAGATCTTGGTATTTGCCGCTCTTTCTTTCGAAGGCTTGATCACAACCTTCTTCCCACGGAACTGTAAGTTCAATCAAGATGATCTTCTTCCTCTCCTCAGACCACAGAACCACATCTGGATTCTGGCCTTAAGGTTGTCTGGACTGGTCAGTCTACCTTCATTTCCCAGGCTTGTGCCAATTGAAGAAGGTTATTTGTTGATCTTGATGTGGTTGATGGTTTTTCCCCCTCTCCAACGAACTTGATCAGTGTGGTTGGTTTTCCTGGTTTTCTCACTTGCTCCAAAGCATCAGCAAGTATCCTGAGCACCATATCATGGCGCCACCTGTATCTTCCTTGGCCTAGTGCAGTTTTCAACTTGGTTACAGAACAGTCTTTACTCATTCTTTAGTTGTGAAGCTTGAGTAAATGTGATGTGACTGATATTTTGTGTTTTAACCAGTACTGATTATTTCACAAATTTCGTCAAATAACATAGAAACTGCATTTTTGTTTATGAATATCTAGTTGAATCACTTGTTCTGCCTCAAGGCTAAACTCTGAATATGTCTCAAACCATCAGCTCCCGTGATCCTCGATCCCAACACCGCAGACATCTGCGTCACTCTGTCTGATGACCTCACCACCATCCTCTACAGCGAAGAAGACCAACAGTTCCCGGACAACCCCGAGCGTTTCTGCTTCTACGAGTGCATCCTGGGCTCCGAGGGTTTCAGCTCTGGTCGCCACAGCTGGGACGTGGAGGTGGAAGACTGCAGCGAATGGGCTCTGGGAGTGGTGAAAGAAAGCGTGCAGCGGAAAGAGTGGTTTCCCCCGAGCCCTGAGCGCGGCATGTGGATCATCTGCCTGTACGGAGGAGAGTATCGCGCGCGGACGGCCACCAACACTCCTCTGACGCTCAAGAAGAAACCTCAGAAGATACGAGTTCAGCTGGACTGGGAGGGCGGCAGAGTGGTGTTCTCGGATGCCAGTGACAACTCGCTGCTATACAAGTATAAGCACAAGTTCACGGAAAAGATGTTTCCGTATTTCTCCAATACATGTAAAAGAAATCCACTGCATATTTTAGCAGAGAAGGTGTCTGTGTACACGGAATAACTCAAGACATCAGCATCAGCTCAAAGGACTGTATACACACACTACCGTTCAAACGTTTTAGATCGGTACGATTTTTAAAAATGTTTTTAAAGTCCCTTATACTCATCAAGGCTGCATTTATTTGATCCAAAATACAGCAATATAGTGAAATATTTGTACAATTTAAAATAACTGTTTTCTATTTTAATATATTGTAAAATGTAATTTATTTCAGTGATACAAAGCTGGATTTTCAGCATCATTACTCCAGTCTTCAATGTCACATGATCCTTCAGAAATCATTCTAATATCAGTTCAGTTCAGTGTATTTATTTATAGAGCACATTTAAAAATGGCCTCACGCCGACCAAAGTGCTGTACACATAAAAACATAGAAAATAGTAACTAGAACCACAGATAAAATTCAAATTTTCTCTTTCCCTTCAGGAATTTAGCTATGGCATTTTAAACAACCTGCAGGCGCGATGTCTGGGATTTTGAAATACCAAAATAAAGTGAGTTGCAGTAGTCTAGGTGCGAGGTGATAAGAGCATGGATCGCAGTCTCCAACAAGCACTTGGGAAGATAGGATAACATTTTTGCCAGGGAGCGAAGATAGAAAAAGCTAGATCCAATGACACTACTAATCTGTTTATCAAATTTGAGGGAACTATCTAATATCACACCTAAATTCCGAACTTGGGGAGAGATAGATAGATCTAGAGAACTAAGGTCAAGATTGTGTTTTGGCCTGGTTTCTGAAGGGTCAAAAACAACAACTTCTGTTTTCTCTGAGTTCAAAAATAGTAAATTCTTGGCAAGCCAAGCTTTAACCTCCTCAAGACATGCTGTCAAACTGTCTAGAGCACACCTATTTTTCCTAGACAAAGGTATATAAATCTGCATGTCGTCAGCATAACAGTGAAATGAGACATTGCGTTTCCTAAAGATAGAACTGAGAGGAAGAAGATAAAGAGAGAATAGGACAGGAGCCAAGACAGAACCCTGAGGCACGCCACAAGAAAAATGACGGTTGGAAGAAGAAAACCGTCCCAATTTTACAGAGAAATGTCTATCAGTTAAAAAAGATTTGAACCAGCTTTAAACCTTGCTTCCTAGACCAATGCAAGTCTCCAGCTGAGAAACTAAAATCGTATGGTCAACAGTATCAAAAGCAGAGGACAAATCTAACATTACTAAAATGACTGAATCTCCCGAGTCTGTAGCCATATAAATATCATTGAGAACTCTTGTAAGGGCAGTTTCTGTGCTGTGCAAAGATTTAAACCCAGACTGAAACTTCTCAAAGATATGATAGTCATTTAAGACAGTCTGAAGCTGTTATAATAAGATTTTTTCGAAATACCTTGGAAATAAACGGCACAATGGATATAGGGCGAAAATTTGATAAAATAGAGGAATCAAGTGAGGGTTTCTTTAGTACAGGTGTAATTGAAGCAATTTTCAAACTCGAGGGTATCGCTCCTTCAGACAAGGATTTTTTCAATAACGACACCAACCCCAGACCGACAGTCTCAAACAATTGTCTCAAATAACAGGGATACAAAGTGTCATATGTGCAGAAGGAAGGTCTAAGTTTAAAAACTACTTCCTTTACAGACTGTAGAGAGACAGAATCGAAAGCGGTCCTGATGGTAGGTGAACACATCTCTGTGTGTATTGTTATGCAAATATGCTGATTTGCTGCTTAAAAAAATTATTTTTACCCCCCAGTAAAAGTCTTTACTCTCATTTTTGATCATTTTAATGCATCATTGCTAAATAAAAGTATTAATTTCTTTTAAAAAGTTGTTCTAACCCCAACCTTTTGAACGGTGGTGTATCTGATAAATGACTAATTAATACAAAGTTTGAGACATTTCAAAACTGTTACAGTTGATGCAACTGTCAATATAACGTGGAGTTTGAGCATCAAATGCTTGTTGTTGATGTGGCCTTTGTGCTAAAGCGGGTGAACAGCGCTCTCATTACAGCTCTGATGACATCTCCACCTGTCCCGCCTCATCAACCCCAGCGGGTGACACGTGTTTCTGGAGAAAACAGACACTCGCTCCCCCTCGCCTGAGCTTTAGCACACATAAGTGTCTTTAACCTTTTGTGATCATGACTTTGCAAACTTTATTATAGCTTTTATAGTGATACGAGGCAAGCATGCACAAAGGAGAACCTTAAAAGAGACATTAGCAACAGCAACTTAAAGGTACACTGCAACTTTTTTTTTCAAAATTTACTATAGTATACTATAGTTCACCCAAAAATGAAAATTATCCCATAAATGTACTCACCCTCAAGCCATCCTAGGTGTATATGACGTTCTTCACGTTATGAAGTAAAATATTTAGCTTGTGGCGGCCTGCCTTCCTTATTCAACTTATCGATTCGCTTCAGAAGGCCTTTATTAAAGGGTTAGTTCACACAAAAAAGAAAATAATGTAATTTATTACTCGCCCTCATGCCGTTCCACACCCGTAAGACCTCCGTTTATCTTCGGAACACAAATTAAGATATTTTTGTTGAAATCCGAAGGCTCAGTGAGGCCTGCATAGGGAGCAAAGACATTTACTCTCTCAAGATCCATTAATGTACTACAAACATATTTAAAGCAGTTCATGTGAGTACAGTGGTTATATATTATTATAAAGCGACAAGAATATTTTTGGTGTGCCAAAAAACCTGAAATAACGACTTGTATAGTGATGGCCGATTTCAAAACAATGCTTCGTGAAGATTCGGAGTGTTTTGAATCAGTTTGTTCACATGAAATCATGTGACTTTGGCGCTCCGAACTGCTGAATTGACTCGCTGATTCATAACGCTCCAAAGCTTCATGAAGCATTGTTTTGAAATCTGTTATCACTATATAAGTCGTTATTTAGTTTTTATTGGCGCACCAAAAATATTCTCATTGCTTTATAATATTAATATTGAACCACTGTACTCACATGGACAGATTTAAATATGTTTTTAGTACATTAATGGATCTTGAGAGAGGAAATGTCATTGCTGGCTCCATAGCCTCACTGAGCCTTCAGATTTCAATAAAAATATCTTCATTTGTGTTCCGGATATGAACGGTGGTCTTATGGGTGTGGAACGGCATGAGGGTGAGTAATAAATTACATTATTTTCATTTTTGGGTGAACTAACCCTTTAACCCCCTGGAGCCGTGTGGCTTTTAGAATGGATTGATGCACTTTTCTGGGCTTTAAATTTTGGGCTGCCATTCAACTGCCATTGTAAAGCTTGGAAGAGCAAGGATATTTTTTAATATAACTCTGATTGTATTGGTCTGAAAGAAGAATGTCATATACACCTAGGATGGCTTGAGGGTGAGTAAACCATGGGGTAATTAGAATTTTCGGGTAAACTATCCCTTTAAATAATAAGTTAATACGTCATCAAACCTTCTTTCAAAACGTGTTTTTCTCCTACCTATATTATGTTTATATTTATACTCGGGTTTTCGTGGGACATTGCATACATGCGCCATGTGTGTGGTGTGGGAGGTTAGTTGTCACAATGAACGAGAAAATAAGGGGCCGTTTACACAACACCGTTTTCAAAAACTGAAAACTTTTTATGCTTTTTTTGCCGTTCATTTACTCGACAACAGCGTTTCGGGGCCAGAAAACGCACACTTTTGAAAACGGGTTTCAAATTGAAAGTTTGCAACAAAACCGTTATCGTTTCTGTGTAAACAACAAAAATGTGAATATGTGAAAACAGTGATATCATGCCCATGTGTATTACGTACTTACACAGCGGATGAAATGCACGAGTCGGCGCAGACCAAAAAACACATCGGACTGAAACATCTTTAAATCAGCAACAAGGTTGATTTCAGCAAATTTATCTGGCATTGTGACAGACATGGTCACGTTGAACTGACGTATAGAAAAGCTCAATTCATTCTTCAGAATTAACGTGTATATCGATATTGAGTGACGTAACAAGTAACGGCTGGCCTGGCATGCATAATACAGCGTTTGGGGTCTTGATAACGTCATCTGTACAAAGAATATTTTTTTTCAGTTTTTAGTACATCGTTGTCGTGTAAACATACCCTAAGTGTTGAACCTCCTGGGAATCACCAGTTTAAAAAAAAAAAGATTCTGAATAGAGGAGAGTCTGCTGGGAAAAAGAGCTCGTAATAAAACCATAATCAACATTGGCTTGGCTTTTTGGAGATGGCAAGAACTTGAGGGATTGGAAATGTTGTAAAAGCTACTTGAAAATTGTGTTTTTATCACTCAACAGGTGAGTAAGAAACGCAGAGCCAAAGCACAACCAAAACAATGTTCTTCTGCATAATGCATGCAGTTTTGATTTTTAACCGTTAGAGGGCAGAAAGTTTCATAAGCCCCGTTTCCACCGAAATTACCTGGAAGAATTTGTCCCAGGAACTCTTTTTCCCCTGCTGCTGTCTGCGTTTCCATCGCGGTCTAAAGTACCGTGAAGATTAGTCCGTTGAAATAGGACTGCTCGCGTCGACTTTACAGTTCCCACTGGATTTCGTCCTCCGCAAATAAATGTAATAAAGCCTGAACCTCCATCGGTCGTATTTTTTAAACTCCATTGTTGATTTGAATAGCAATCAACTCTTACTGCACGCACCGCAACAGACTTTTAAAAATAGTGGTTGAAATAAAATGCTGCGTCGAGTCGACCAATCAAAATGCTGCGTGAACTCAATCAATCAGCATGTTCAGCGCCCAAGTCCCACCCCCGAAAGTTCCTGAACTTTGAAAAAGTACTACCTCGCGAGTTAGTGTGCTAAACCGTTTTGAGCATAGATATACATAATAAAGGCTAGATGTCTCGTCCGCGTTGCTGGCCAATGGAGGTCGACGTCCGCACCTGGCGGCCATCTTGTCCCAGTCAGCTCGCTCACTCGTAAAATTGTTTTAATGGTGCTTGCACTTTTTAAATAACCATAACGTGCTCAATTTTCTGCCGATTTCCAAACTGTTTGGTTTGTTATAAACGTCAGAGATGTAGTTATGACACTGCATACTTATGAAAAATTATTCATAATTTGTTCAAGCATCTATAATTATAGCCACGTTAATAATGTTTGTAAGAAACCAAACCATTTGTAAATCCGTCAAGATTTCAGTAAGATAAGAGTATTTTTTGTTCATGCAGGTCAGTCGCCTTACATCAGGTACCACAGAGCCCTGCCTGTGACAAGATGGCCGCTGGTGATGACGTTAGAGACTCCGCTGTTAGACATCTAGCCTTTATTATGGATATCTATGGCACCGAGTACCACTCCACAGTCCCTAGTTCCCAGGAAAAAGTTCCTGGGACAAATTGTTCCGGGTAATTTGGGTGGAAACGGGGCTTATGTAACTTTTGTAAAGTTCCTGCGGTGGAAACGAGGCTTTAGTGTACCTTTAAGCATTATCAGTGTGCATAGCGAATGTAATCAAACACTACTGTAATCTGATGTTTTCTCTGTTCTGAGTGTAATAATCAATCTCTATTTTTTTATTTTAGAAAGTCATGGTAATGCAACAGTTGTTTTTTTTTCTTTTGCTGTTGAAACAAATTATATTTGCTAAGGTCAACCATATACTTTTATAGAACTTTACAGTAGAATACAGCAATTTATAAATATTAGCATTATAAAGATCTTTACTGTCACTTTTGATCAATTTAATGCATATTTGCTTGCTGAATAAAAGTGTTTAATATAATTCTATGAACATGGAATTAAACTTGCCAAACCTGGAAATGTGAAGTGTCCACAATGACTATACGCTTGGAAACAAAACTACAGAAGCATTGTTGTGAAATGATCACAAAACACAATTTTCTTTAGCCATTGTTTTATTGAGGACATGCAAACCATGCACAAAAATGAAAAACAAAATCTATTTACAGAAGGAACACAAGAAGGTAGAAAAGACAATCCACTGATCGTTCTCTCTCAGCTTCACTGACCTTCACCTCTGAAAATTACAGTACATCTAACATGGAGAGTTCCAGCAAATACTGGTCAAGACTACAAAAGACATGTTGCAGTACAGGAATATAAAACTCAAAAGAATTAAAAACTTTCATCTGGGTTCAAAAAGTGACTGTTCCTCACAGTAACACATTGGCATGTGTTTGATCTCTAGATTGAGAGCACCAAATGTTGTCTTAGAAATATACAAAAAAATGCATTGATTGCTGCATCTGTGATGAGCCTCAGCTCGGCGACGCCTTACTTTCCGAAACTAACTGTAAACCGTAAATGCAGTTAGAAGCAGAAGTCTACAATCCATTTTTTTTTTTGCTCTATTCTCTGATACAACATTGACAAACCTAACAATAACGGTTTCTTTTTTTAATATCTTAGCACTAAGACCATCAGTAGGTAGTTATTGATTTTTCTTTAAAGCGCAATGACAGAGCACGGCCTCTTAAAGGTATAGTATGTCATTTTGGCAAGAAAACACACTTGCCCTTTATACGTCTCGTCGCGGGAGGAAAGCACTGGTTCAAAGGCAGCACTAGAATGAGATCCATTCAGTGGTTCACAAACACACAACAATCACTAGCCGTCTTTACGCCATCAACGCTACGCTAAAGCAGAATGGATTCTGGGTGACTCTGATCGAGGAGCATGCTACATTATGAGTGAGTCTGACCAGAGGAGGAGGCAGATTACATAGTGAATATGAATTCATGGAAAGCTATATTGAGTTGCTGCATAGCCTATTGGGTTATGGTGAGTGTGTGGATTTATTGGGTTAAATATTTGCATGATACAGGGAATATAAAACTGGAAGCCGAAGGAGGCGGAGCTGTTGCTGTTGGATCCCCTGGTGGACGAGGTTCATGAGAGGGATGTGATATTGGAACGGCCTCCAGGAGGCGCTACGATCCTCTGTGCCGTACGCCGGGGGATATGGTCATCCATTTGAGTGCCTTTGAGTAACAAACAAGAAATGTCATGAAAGCACGTCTGCATGAGCTCCACTTGATTTAGGTCACAGAGATTTTTTTTACAATTCTTCAATAAAAGGTCCAAGATTAATCATTATATTACAATACAAAGTATTGTTAACTTATTTTATGTGGGATTGAACAACTTATGAATTGCGTATGATACTCAATATAAAACTACTGATTAATATATTTAAATCTTTGTAAATTATTTCTGTTTTTTAATAGCCTCTTATATGAAACTTATCTTTTTCATCATCACAACATGTATATATATCTCATTTGAATGAAAAAGATAATCTTATGTTGACATCTTACATTTTTTTCATGGTTTTGAAAGAAATATTTTATGCTCAATAATGCTGCATATATTTGGAAGGAAAAATAGTATATATATATATATATATATACACACCGATCAGGCATAACATTATGACCTAATATTGTGTTGGTCCCCCTTTTGCTGCCAAAACAACCCTGACCCGTCGAGGCATGGACTCCACTAGACCCCTGAAGGTGTGCTGTGGTATTTGGCACCAATATGTTAGCAGCAGATCCTTTAAGTCCTGTAAGTTGCCAGGCGGGGCCTCCATGGATCGGACTTGTTTGTTCAGCACATCCCACAGACGCTCGATTGGATTGAGATCTGGGGAATTTGGAGGCCAAGTCAACACCTCAAACTCATTGTGCTCCTCAAACCATTCCTGAACTATTTTTGTTTTGTGGCAGGATGCATTATCTGCTGAAAGAGCCACAGCCACCATGGAATACCGTTTCCATGAAAGGGTGTACACATGGTCTGCAACAATGCTTAGGTAGGTGGTACGTGTCAAAGTAACAGGACCTAAGGTTTCCCAGCAGAACAATGTTGGCGCTTTCGGCGGTGGACGGGTCAGCATGGGCACCCTGACTGGTCATACGCAACAAACTGCTTCTAACACATCAACTTTGAGGACAAATGTTCACTTGTTGCCTAATATTTCCCACCCACTAACAGGTGCCGTGATGAAGAGATAATCAGTGGTCATAATGTTATGCCTGATCAGTGTATATCAAAAAAAAAAAATGTAATACTTACTATAAAAGTGGCATTACAAGTGCATAAACTATTAATTTAAATATTAAAAACATACTCTGTGGAGGAAATGAATGGGATTTTTACTTTCAGAATCTTGTTGCTTTCTTTGAACCCTGTCACTACAGTCAATACAGCAAGACGAGCAAGAAACCAGTAACAAAGGTGCTTACCAGATAAAGTGAACCCAGATTGGTGCAAATTTCTGCCCGGTCCCAGTAGGGTCTTTCCTGGACACGACGGCCCCCTAGTGGTGGGAGTGGGCGGTACAGATTTGGTCATACTTATGACATCATGGACGGGGCCATCATAGTTTCCTCTAGGAACACCACGGGCATCAGCCATCTGCAAAATAAAAGATTTGATCATGAAAGTGACCCTTAAGAACTTTAAAAGTCTGTGTTGAATCTGTTATCCCACACAGACATTCTTACCCTGCCTCGGGCCTTGATCCGCTTGTAGACATAGTCGGGGTAGGCTTTTCTAGGGATGAAGCGGCCTGAACCCTCGGTCACATTGAGTTTCCCGTCTTCAAGAACGATCCTGCCCTGACTGATGACCACAACAGGAAAGCCTCGGCACTCCATTCCCTCAAAGATGTTCACTTCCACTGTCTGCGGCGCACACATAGCTCAGAATAAGTACAGAGGAGTCCACAAAATCCCAATAGAATATTACAAGGATTTAACAATTCTACTGTAGAACAATTCCAGCTCTAAATCAATAATGTTGGATACATAAAAATATGTCTTTCTTTCGCCACTGACAAATTCTCATACCAGGTTGTGAGATTTGGCGGGGAAGATTTTCGTCTCCTTGGTGTTCCAGATTACAATGTCGGCGTCAGATCCAACAGCGATCCGGCCTTTCCGAGGATACATGTTGAATATTTTTGCAGCGTTTGTGCTCGTTACTGCAACAAAATCATTCTCGTCCATTTTACCTGTGGCCTATGGGACAAAAACATAATTGAAAAACTGCAAATACGAGCTGTCACACTGCACATACCAATGCGTTCATGTTTGACCTGTGAATTCATCTGGACATGTGACCAACAGAGGATCTAAATATCACAGAATGGCTCTTTGCAAAAAATATAAACTTGAAAGCAGTGTCGTTTGTCGTGTTGGAGTATGTGATATTTTTTACATTTTAAATGTATTGTTATTTATTGATCAGAAACATGAGGAAGACCTACCACAGCTTTGTCCCAGACGACACTCATACGCTCTTCAATGCCGTTAGTCCCCTCTGGGATGAGGGTGAAGTCGTCTTTTCCAACAGCTTTCTGTGCCGTAGTGAAGGTGCAGTGAGCGCTGCCTGTTACCTGAAGATCCCCACTGAAACAGTGCATGAATTTCAAAGATCAAATTTAACAAAATCTATTGTAATGCTTTCTAAAGGCTAAATATTTAACTTCAAAGTACTTATAAAGTGTCTCGTCCTAAAAGATTATAACCAACACAAAATTAGTTGTAGGGCTGGGATATATACTACGTACTATATATAGATTGAATGGATGGATAGATGAATGGATGGATGAAACTATAGAACAATGGATGGATGGAACTATAGAATGATGGATGGATGGATGGATGGATGGATGAAACTATAGAACAATGGATGGATGGAACTATAGAATGATGGATGGATGGATGGATGGATGGATGAAACTATAGAACAATGGATGGATGGATAGATAGAACTAGAGAATGATGAATGATGGATAGAACCATAGAACGATGGACAGATGGATGGATAGATGATGGAAAGATGGTTTGAAACATAGAACTATATATAGAAGATTTATTATGATAGAACTATAGTAAATGGATGGATGGATGGATAGATGGATGATAGAACGATGGATGGATGGA